>NW_020799121.1:709138-808749 GCF_003259725.1 Athene cunicularia | reverse complement strand
CCCCCCCCTCATAATCCCAGGGAGTCTGGAGCTGTTTTACATGAGCTCTCAGGGAGTGAGCTTGCTACAACTTAGTGTCCATATTCATGTGTATCCGAGAGGATTTCTTGGAAGAATTACAACTGTTTGGTATTGGCTACCTGTTATTCTTCTGAAATTTTTTGACTGAAAGTTTCAACAAGAGGCACAGGCAGTACTGTGGGACCAAGGTGCCGGTCCTTATTCCCTAGGGCTTAAAATCAAAATCACAGTAAAAGCAGCATGGCTGTGTTTTGTTTGGTTTCCCTTTACTCAGAAACACTCTCTGACACCTGTCTGGGACTGGCCAATTTGGTCTGATTTACATGGCACCCTCCCACCAGAGCAGATGAATGACCTCCCTGCTGCAACATCCCACGACATAGCAGGCAGAAACGTGAGCACTGCTGAGCTGGGCAAAACCAAGGTCCAGAGCCATAGGACCAAGGGAAAAGGAAAAGGTTGTTTTAGCAACACCAGGTTGGTCTTGTGGAGGGACAGTTATGGAGGGATGATCAGCTTGAGCATGTGAGAAATCTTGGTCCATATGGACTCTGTCAGAGACCCTTGACATCAGTAGTGTGGGTATTTTGATACAGACACTTCTAAATTGCCCCAAACTTTCAAGACACTAACATCAGAGAGGAAGGACTAGGAGACACACTGGAGAGCCCTTTGGGCAAGATGAGCTCTCAAAGCAAAATCTGCTGTGCTGGCTGTGACCCACAGGTGAGGTCCTTGTCATGGGAAGAAGGGGTTAACTCTGGGACCTGTCAGAAGACATCCTCAGCAAGAGCAAGGCACTCTCTCCTGCTTTCAAGCAGTCATGCCTGAAAAGATTCAGGCTAAAAAAAATAAAGCGTTCAGTGTTCAGCTGACAGTTGGACCCTGAGGTTTGCCTCAAATCAGCTCATTGTTCTTCTCGCTTTTCCTAAATGCAGTGGTGCTGGTCCCAGCAGAAGTGTATGTGCTAATCGTATAAGGATGTAATAGCTCTGGACTCCCCTTGGAGAGCTCTATGACTCCCGTGCCTCTGTTCCACCCCTTGTGGGGAAATATATTACGGAATTTAATATTATTTGGAAAGCTGATCACAGGAATATGTTTCTTATCCCCTGGGCACCATTGCAGTCACATAGTGACATTAGCTTTCCTGTCCACAGGCCCCTGCCAAGAGCTCGCCTGTCCCACTGCTCCAGCATATTTTAAATTCTTTTCAGTTTTATGGTTTCCTTTTTTTTTTTTTTTTTTTATATCTCCCTGTGATACTCCTTTCCTTCTTCCCTAGTATCTGCAGTCATGGAAAAAAAGCTGGAGAACACCAGTTCCCAGAGGTAACTCCAAAGTTTGAGTAGCATCTTCCCTGTCACAAGCCTGTCAATGTGGAGCTTGATGGGGTCTCTACCTCCCAGTCAGGGGTGGGATCCGATTTCCCAGGTTATCAGCATGACACAAGAACAGATTTGTTTTCAAGCCTCTTTATTAAAATTCTGCCTCACACAGTGGAGCTGAATGTTCTCTGTTTCAAAAGTTACCTTGTAGTTTGTGTTTGAATAAAAAATGGCATTAGAGACTGGAAACCTTTTTGGTATTTTTGGTCTTCCGTCTTTAAGGAGAATATAGGGAATTTCCATTTCAAGGCTTTGGGAGACTAAAAGTCCCACCAAGCATGCATATTATTGACTAAAGAAGGACTCTGAAAGACAATATAACCCAAGGTACACACATCTCCCTCTGCATAGGTGAGAGAATTAACAACACCTGACTATTAATCATATTGTGTAATGCATTACTGGATAGTACCACACATGGTTGTGCTGATCATAGTGTAAAAACCCATTAAGAAGAAAAATTAATAAACCTGAGAATGTAAATTCAGATCTCCAATGCTATTTAACAGGAATGAGTGCTACTTTCATAGCACTGTACAAGAAGCTGAGCCTTACTGTGGGCAGAGCAGCTTTCCATGCCATGCTGGAGGTTGACAGTAGATGTTTCCACACTTCCTTTTAGAAGGGTTATGGATAAAATAGAAAGGGCATTCAGAAACTGGAAAAAAAACCCAACTTCATCCATGGGAAGATTGCACTTAGCTATTTAAAGCTGGTGAAGAGCATACACCCTCCAATATATCACACCATCAGCAAATGCATTTAGTAGTGAAGCCAGTGAACATTTGCTTTGGTAGATAATGACTTTTTTCTTTCTCTTTTTTTTTTTTTTTTTTTTTTTTTTTTTTTTTTTTTTTTTTTTTCTTTAGTGAGAAAAGCCTCACCTTTTAGCCTTCTTTTCTGAGGAAATGAGTTTTATGTGAGTGGTATGTCTGGTCACTTCCATGTCTCTTAGGTCCTTTTCCCAATTACCGGAGAATACATGAGGCAACTGAGCAAGCAAAAGTAGTTTTCAATGACAAGCAGCTCAAGGAAAACCCAGATCAGTTTTTTTTTCCATAAACACAGTTAAAATTCATCCCTTACATGTGTCCTCAAAAGAGTAGCCTGTTAAAAATGCCAAGCCACAGTCTGTGTTGTTTCAGGCAAATGGACAAAAGAGGAAAATGGAGGGCTGAAAATACAGGAGAAAACAGGAATCCAGGAGAATTTCAGGTGGAAGAGATGGGGGATGTGGGTCACAAATCCGAAGGTAATCAGATGATGAATTGTTCTAAGCTGGAATGGTGGAAATCATAATAAAAAAAAAAAAAAAAAAAAAAAAAATTCATTTTCTAAGTATATTTGTGTTTCAGTTTGCATCTTGAAAAGCTAAGAAATAAATGAAAATAAATTGGAAACTGAAGCAAGAAGAAATAAATAAATCCCAGACGATAAAAAGCCAAAACACAGATTTAGATAAAGCTCTATTTCTGAGAAATATATTTTGCAGTAGATGTAGAGTGCAAGACTATTACAGTGCAACATGTATACACAAGCACAGACACAGATGTTTACATTAGCAGGTTGGGGAAGATTTCTGGAAAAAGCAAATTTTAGGAATTTTCACGGTCCTGTCCACACCTGTTAGACCTCACACTGTAAACTTCTGAATGATAGAGTTCACTGCCACGACATTTACCTTTAACCACTTTTCTTTTAGAAAATCCTAAACACATGACAGAGACATAATTAAATTTTGTCAGTGTTTCTCATCGGTGTCCTAAGACTAAAAACTACATCTGCAATCTCAACAACATTTTCACTAGGGTCACAGATATGTAACCAGTCCCAATAAAGTGTAACGTCTTGGTTTCTGCCTGCCATAATAAAGTTACAGTGACATAAGACCACTTAAAACCATAACTGCATAATTTCGAATAAGGGATCAGTCTGATCTTCTCACTGTTTGGACAGTGCAGGCACTGATGAAATTAATTAATTAACTGAATGACTAGTTTTAAATTCTTTACTCAGCTCTGCCATGGCCTTGAAAGAACAAGGTATAATCAGTGCAGTTCCTAATTAATGATACTTTTCCAGACACTCCAGATCAGCTGTTAAAGTTTAGGAGGTTCACTGCTTTTGCACAGCCATTGCGTGGCTGGAAAATGAGGTTGCCTTGTGCCAGCACTTCCAGGAGTTAGTGGTCCTTGAAAAGACACCTTTGCTGATGCTGAAAGTCCCCGAGAAGGATTTTGCAGCAGCATCCTTAAAAGCAGAAAGGATAATTCTGTGTTCAACTAATACCAGTGAGGTCAGTCCAAGGAAAACCATTCAACAGGTTTTACCAGTGCCGTTGAATGTTAAATTATACCAGTACCTGAAGTCTGTTGGTGGAAAAAGCAAAAGGCTTTCATTGCAGCTGCAGTGAGGGCTCAGCATGTCTCCAATTTCCAGCTACTCAGGACTTACAAATTAGGCAACCTGGCAACGGTTGTGGTGACTCCCCTTGGCAGATACACCCTGAAACTACTTTGAGGGCTACATTTACAGGTCAATGAGTGCACAAAGGGGCCAACTATATTCTGCAAAAGAACCTAAGGCTACACAAGTGGACACGTGTGTTTGATCTCTCTTTGACCTGATGGGATCCAAAAATGGTGATGGGCTATACTTCAGTCCCATCAGACTGAAGTCAGGCCTTGGTCCAGGAAAATATAATAAAAGTCACTGTGCTGGAGAAAGAATAAAGAAACAGGTCTGGATGATGGGAAGCCTGTGGAAAGTGAGGTGCTCCTGAGTTGTGCTTCTGACTCTCCTTTTGCATCTTACTCAATGACCTTTCAATGTATCATGTACAATACAGGATTTTGCTTCCCAGAAGACTCATTTTAATTTGTTATATGAGTGCTCCACAGACTGCAGATATGCTGTCTCAGGTCAGAACTCCCTGCCAACAGCTTTCTGCTGCCCTTCGTGACTGTGTGCCTCCCAGTAGCTTGGTCTTGTGCATTGCTGTAGCCCCTTCAACTTTATCCAGAGGTCTGTCACTGATTCTACAGTGAGGGCAACTTCACCTTTAAATTGCTTCCAGGAGAGTGGCTCTAAAAAATGTGCTTTGGGCCACCACTTTCACTTTCTTTTGACCCTTTTCTCAGATTGCCAACACCTTGAATTCTCACCTCTGCTTCTGCCTCCTTGCCCTTTTCTGCCCTTTCCTTTTAGACCTGCACTATCACCTCCTCATATCTCCCACTCCCAGTCCCTGCTCCTGCTTCCTCAGACTGCTACAAATGACTCACCATCTCCTTTCTTGGACCCTTATCCTGCACTCATATTTCCCAGCCTTCTGACAACATGTCCTCAAGCTCCCTTGTCAGCTGCAGGCTGGATACCTCACTGAGAAGGTCGTGTCTGCCAGGGGACATCAGAAAACTACTCTGAACATGTGTGTCAGGAATGGGAATAGGGTGCTCAGAGTAGCTGAGTTCCTGGGTGGCAGACAGACTTGGAGATACCTTTCTAAGGTATTGATTCACTACGTTTCAATACAAGTTGATGTTAAAGCTACAATGAGAAAATGTCCCTGCTCACATCAGGTTTGCTGACAAGAGGTTGCTCATGTCCAAGAAGTCTTGTTGAACTCTTGGAATGTTTTGCAAACAGCTGCTGGATAAGATGACATGGACACAAAAAGACACTGGCCAAGACCTCACATTACTCCTGCAGACCTGGGAGAGACCTCAGTGTGAGGCCTAGTGCCGAGGTTGACTGCAGTGAACTATACCTAGACGTACAATTCCCAAAACTGCTCAAGAGGCTGGGAAATCTGGAATCTTCTTAAAGAATCAAACTCCACCAAGTGCTCAAGACTCTGTGCTTACAGACCCTTGCTCATTGCTCCTTCCTGTGAGTGACAACATCAAGTAAAAAATCCACCAAAATGGGATTCACTAATGCTGTATCAATTGACCAAGTGAACCTCCTCATCTGTGTATCCATTGGAACATTGGAACAACACCATCAGGAGCTGTGGTCACCTACACGGATGTCTGAGAGCATCATGAGAATACTGACCTTACATTCTACCCCAGGCAGGCAGCTGCACACATCTGCATAACCACTAATAACACGAGCCCATGGTTCTCAGCAAACAATGCTCAGTTGTCAGACAGAAACTGCTTATTACTCTGTTGAAGAGCTATGGTTCACAGACCAACTTTTTGGAAAATCCAATGCACATGGGATTCAAACCATGTCGCACAAAGCCTGCCAGTGGCAATCCCAGGTTTTACTGCCGAGATCACTGCAAGGACTCATAAACTGGTCTCTTGATGTCATCCTCTTTTTAGGAAAAACACCTTAGGGTAGAGTGTTCCTTGGAGAATCAATGTCTAATAAGTCATGTATTGAATAGTGGGGGTCTCAGGTGTACTGAAGGGTGAGAGCATTGGGAATCCTGCCCTCAGCCATCAACAAAAATCCAGTCCAGTACTCTGAGGAATATAGAAACATTTGTTGGACCAGCCAAGAGGGTCCCTGAGGAAGCTCTGGGCAGCTGAAAAACTCAATCTTTGAGTTCTGAGGTCTGAGTTTGTAACTTCTTTACAAAGCAGAAGAAAAAATACCTAAAAAAACCCCATCTCCTCCCTGCTAGCCTTATTCTACAGATTAATCATTCATCACACTTCATTGTATCAGTGCCTAGAAATCTGTATCAGGAACTGCTGTTCATACTAAGCCAAGTACCAAGATACATAATAGTGAGAAATCATTAAGCATGCAGGAATTTTCTTTCCATGAAGGTGTTTCAGTACAATTCCCCCTACAGAAAGATAAAAGTAACAGACACCATTCTTACCTTGGGGTTTCCGATATTTCCTTTCAGGGCTTGTTTTAAATAGGAAGTACATTCAAGTTATTACCGGTATCCCTTGAATAACTCCGTCACACAGTTTCAGTGGTTTCCCCTCCTCTTCCAGGAGTAGGAATGGAGCAGTGCACTGCAAGGAGTCAGCATGGCTAAGCCCCTTTCTATAGCTTTCTGCCCCTGATGTTTGCTTTTGATATCACTGCAGAAGGGGTTTTAAAGTAGCCTTTGAGCAGAAGCACCATCTGAAGTAAGATGATGTCTTCAGAACACCACCAGCTTGCTTGAAAGTGACAAAAATGAGCCAGTGATCAAGACCATGAGACTTTTGAGATGAAAATAAATAAATGCCACTAAATTGTCTAGGAAGATTAGAGGAACAAGGCAGAAGAAGGCATACTGCCAGAGCCAGAGGTCCAAGATACTGAAGCCCAGACTGTAGAAGACATGAAGCTGCAGAACTTATTGCAAGTAAGGAGCAATCGGTCTAGAAGAGATTGTTTAGATAAAGTAAGTGGGACATGAATGTCCGTATTTCTGAGACACAATTTGGAGATGGAATGACTGGATATCATGAGTATATTAATGTGTGTGTGGGCTGGCTAGAAATGCTTGAAGGACAGGCACTTGAGAAGGGTCTGCCCTGCACCAAGGATGAGGGGTGGGCTGGAGCTCTCCCACGACAAGACTGACCTGTAGTAGGAGAGGTGGCCCTCACCTAGTGAAACAGATGACTGGAGGTGTGGAAAGTTGCTGGGATCTTGGCTGTGTACTCCAGAAAGTCTGTGGTTCTGGTGATGTCTGCCAAAACTGTCCTAACAGCCACACTGAGGGAAGCTGTCAGCACAATGAGGGCTGTGCAGCAAGGACTTAATGAGAAATAACCACCTCATGCACACGCCTTTTTCAGTGTGTCCACACTGCTCCCAGGTCCAGGTCATGGTAGAAAAACAGCAGTTCAGCCAGGCTTTGGAGTCAATGGTGAAGATCTGAGGGCTATATCAGAGACTTTGGAGGTGGTGGAGGACAGGTGCGGACAGACGGAGAAAGCAAGCAGTTGATTCAATGTGAATGAGAAAGCAAGCTTCACTTTATTACAAGAAAGCACACCTTATATAAGTGCTCACTATAATTATGCATACTAATCGTAAATCTATTGGCTACATCTAAAAGGTTACATTATAATATCCCAGCCCTTTGTGGTATTTTGAGTATGTCAAAACATCCTCCTTCTTCTGTCTTGTTTTTCCCCCAAAAGTTGTTTACCATTATAATCAAGGCCGCTCTGCACCTCAGTTTCTTCCTTTGTTAGCATAACTGTCCTTTGTTAGCATAACTGTGCCCTTAATCTCCTTCCTTGTTAGCATAACTGTACCCTGGGTTTTTCCTTTGTTTACATCAAATAGCTGTAATCAGCTCCTGCACAGACCCATGGCCTTGTTCTGCAAGCCATTCTCCAACAGACAGGTGCAAGTCAACATTGTCCAATGAATCTTCCTGCACTGACCCTGCGGGGCCTGGAGGTTGGGCATGTGGACCTGGCTATGGAAGCAGAGCAGTACCAGAGCATGGGCAGGATGAGCTGGATGGTGCTGAGGTGATGACAACCATGGCAGTAGCTTTCTCCTTCTGCTTTCCATGCCTGGGACTGTGCAAGAGGGAGCTCCATGACAAGAGAGCCTACCTTGCAACAGAGACCAAGACACCCAACTTTCCAAGTCACAGGGAGCAACAGGACTGGACCTTCTTGCTGTACTGATATCTCATAGGGGATAATAGGGAGTGAGACCTCTGATCTTACTTTGTAATGTCACCCCAGTCTCCAAGGTAGGGCATGGGTTTTGGTTCTTTGTAATGTACCTGGGATTTAACATTCCCCTTTTAATGTGCACGACCCCCTGTCCAAGGGCTGGCTGAAGAGAGTGGAAAAATCATAGAATCATAGAACGGTTTGTGCTGGAAGGGTCCTTAAAGATCATCTAGTCCAACCCCCCTGCCATGGCAGGGACACCTTCCACCAGCCCAGGTTGCCCAAAGCCCCGTCCAACCTGGCCTTGAACCCTTCCAGGGAGGGGGCAGCCACAGCTTCTCTGGGCAACCTGTGCCAGGGCCTCAGCAACCTCACAGGGAAGAGGTTCATCCTCACGTCTAATCTAAATCTGCCCTCTTTCAGTTTAAAGCCATTATCCCTTGTCCTATCACTACATGCTCTTGTAAAGTCTCTCCCCACCTTTCCTGTAGCCCCCTTTAGGTACTGGGAGGCCACTCTAAGGTCTCCCTGGAGCTTTCTCTTCTCCAGGCTGAACAACCCCAACTCTCTCAGCCTGTCCACGTAAGGAAGGTGTTCCATCTCTCTGATCATCTTTGTGGCCTCCTCTGGACTCGCTCTAGCAGGACTGTGTCCTTTTTATGTTGGAAGTCCCGGAGCCAGACATAGCACTGCAGGTGGGGTCTCGCAAGAGCAGACTAGAGGGGAAGAATCACCTCCCTCAACCTGCTGGTCATGCTGCTTTTAATGCATTATTTTTGAAAGTTATGTACTTTCTGAAAAATGTTGGAAAATCTCTTTGATCTGTAATCAGTAAAGTTAAACTACAGAGGGGCTTCAGAGACCAGAAGCTGCCAGACATAATGGAGTTTATCTTATCTACTTTGCTCTGCAAAAGTCAGGTATCTAGTCTGAGATAGTCACCCAAGCTCCCTTTGCAATCAATTGAGACACAGAGATGAAATCATTTACCCCTAGAAATGCCCATCTAAACCAGTAACAGTACACAAATAGCTTAGATCTGACACTAACACCCCCTCATACAACATTTAATTAGATAGAAAACTGTGATCACAGTGGCTACAGGAGTTAGAATCAGCTCCACTAGGGACTTGCAGATGTGTAGAGGGATTGAGAAGGCAGACTGGAAAATACTAAATAATCTGCAGTCCTGGGAGCAACCACTGAAAAAAATGCCACTGTGGTATGCATAGAGCAGAGCAATGCCAGTGATATTCCATAGGCCCCCTGAATCAAAATTTGTACTTGGCAGTACCGGTCTGTGCTAATGTCAGCTGTTAATGGTACATCTGGTAGGAGAGATCCATCCAAGGAACAAACAGGAAATGACAGCTCCATGGTGCAAGGTTCATGTTGCACAGAGCTGGCCAGTTAAAGTTTCAAGGACTTGTCTCTGAGTGCTTCCTGAAAAACCACAGCCTCTCACCTCTGCAGCACCTCTGCAAACAGCCCATAAATCTACTTTCCCAACACTGTGCAGTCTGCTCACCTCTTCTTGCATCTCCTTAACTTAGTGATGTAGCTTCTCACATAGCCCTGGCAGGCAAGGACATAGCCCCTACCTGCCCCAGCCTCAGCCAGAGCCACCCGGCTCTCCTGCAGCTTGGTGCCTGCCAGAATTCCTCCCAGTGCCGCTAGGCAGGTAAGCTTCCTTGTCACCACATCCTCCCGTCACCTGCACCGCCTGCACAGCACAGCCAACAATATGGTGTTATGAAGTGTGTTTGGGTAATAGGCTGCCAGCGTCTGCTTGAATCAGTCAAAGCAGAGGGCATTTCTTTATCTTTTTAAGAAAAAAAATGTTAATGAGCTTACTTGTCTCACTGAAACAACAGAGTGATTATCCCACTCAGATAAGGAAGGGAAGGGAATGTAGGTGTGGATTCAGCACTTCTGGAGGAAGACTCCTGAGAGTTGCCCAGCCTCATAAAAAGCTTGAGCTAGGTTTTATAATGAGGTTTTGTAAAAACATATCACTGATTTCCCCTTCTTTTTTTTTTTTTTTTTTTTTTTTTTTTTTCCTTCCCCTGTGCGGAGTTTAGACTGAATGAGAGCAGGATAAAAAAGCGCCCAGCCACAGATCACTTTCTGTGTTATGTTATTCAATAATAATCAAAGTGCTCACCCATTTAAAATCAAATTCCTCCAAATAAAACAGTCCTGCCTGACACGCTGGATACAGCTCTAGGTACATGCACAGAAATGGAACAGATTTCCAACCCAAAAAAGCTTTTTTATATTAGTATGAAGTTTAAATCATTTGTCTTATGCTATGTGAAGTTTATAAACAAACACAGTTGGAGGAAGCTTAATGTGATGAGGAAATTTTTTTAGACTTTAAAGAACAAGTTTGGGGAGATTTTAGGACCAATTATTCTGTTCCCAAAATCAAAATTCAGTGCCACTGGTATTTGTATAGACCCAACAAGAAAGCTTTCTCATTCACACAGCTAGTCATGTTGCTGCAGTAAAACTCCAAATGCTATTTCCTCCGGCTGCTCTTGAAAACCATGGTGGTGGTCTGGCATACATCAGCACAGATGTTTTGGCAGGAAAAGGTGTTAATGAATTTAAATTGTTGTTAATATTAAAATTAGCTGTTTTCATTTCAACTTCCTACAACCCTCAGGAACAAAATCAATCCCTATTTGCCAGCTGAAGGGCAAACTTCCAGAAAGGAAGCAGCACTCATTTTCAGCTCCTACAAGGGTTCTGCAAATAACAGTGAAGGGAAGAAATGTAATCTCATTACTTGCTGTATCCTTCTTAAGGCAGCAAGTATTGGGGAGGATCTGGTAATCTGAATATTTTTCCATAAAAGATGTAAAGGACATTGCTTTGCAAGGAGAAATTGGACAGGCCCAAACACAAAGATTCTGTGATCTCCCATTTATCTAAAGCATTTCTTACTACAATTCCTAACGGGAAATGAACTCATGAATCTACCCTAATCAGCAGCCTGCTCTTAGTCACAGTGGGAGATCTCTTCCTCACAGGGATCAGCTAAGATCCTCACCTGTGACCATTACTGATGACTCCAAAGAGCAGAGCTTCAATGTTATAAAGCAATTACTGCCAGCAAGGTGATGCAGCTGTTGATGTCAGCTGAGAAAACAAGGCCAGATAGGGGTAACTGGGACATTAACTGTTCTGGGTCATCCTCTGTGGCCACCTCCCACCTCAGAGTCTTTAAAGCAGGAGATGCTCCACAGAAAAGAGCAAGTGAGGATGAAGGGAGAGAAAATGACTTACAACAGACATAGAAGTATTTACTCTGAGACCTAGGATGCTATTTAGTAGATATGGGAACAAAATACTGCTGGGCTTAAAGGGGCATAAAGTTCTCTTTGATATCTTTGAGGAGCTCTAGACTAGACTTCTCCAACATCACAGCACAGGAAATGTCATTGCACTATCACAGAAAGCCACAGGACTAGACATGAGAACAGTCTGATACACAGTGTTGTATATTGTCCCAGCATTATTTGCCTGCAGAGGCACCTGGAAGAGAAGTGTATGGAGAAAGTTGATAACGGGGGAGTCAGGAACTGTGGGTCCACACACAGTAGTAACTCTGGGTAGCGATGGTATAATCCTGCCCCATGTGTTCTAAGTCTCTTGCTATCAAGGATACTGATTCAAGGAGAATATTTGAAGCATTGCTGGTGGTGCTACCAACTGGAACAGGAATAGCTATTAATTCCCTACCCTGAAGACAGTGCTTGGAGAGAGCAGTTGGCTCTCCCTGCCATGTATTAGTCCTGGTAGGATGCACTCCAGAGCAGCCAGCCAGGAGGTAGCCAGCCTCTGGGGAAAATTTTTCATTCATCACCCCACAACATTTGCTGTTTCTCGGCTGTGTTGCTTGTTGCTGTCTCTAGCCAGCTTTTCTCCATCAGGGATTCCTCACTCAAAGACTGAGTGCAGTGAAGCACATGTAAGATGGATCTTTAAAAGCTTTGCAGTAAGTTAAAGAGTTTCAATTTTGCAGTTATAACAAGTAAAACGTGTCTTCTGAGATTTGATGGGTTTTAGTGCTGGGTGGACCACAATGGGTGGCTTAAATGGGGTGGTTTAGAGATACCTGGAGGTGATGTATATATGCTCTGGTGGGTTTTGACATAGGTCAGCATGCAATCCATGTCCAACAAAACTATCATTGCCAGCACCCTGGCTATTTCTGGGGTTTTTTTGTTGTTGTTTGTTTTTTCTTTTTTTTTCCCCTTAACCAGAGCTTATGTAGGTATGAAATGGCTGATTCAGACCTTAATGCTGCACTGTCTTATGGGTTATATGATTATATCTTCTATCACCTTCCTCACTGGTACCTGACAACCACCACAACGTGCTGTGGTCATGAAAGGATCATGCTCCCTGTTCACAAGGTGTTACATGAGTAAAGAGGGGAAACTTTCAAGGTCAGGTTGGACTGGGCTCTGAGCAACCTGATCTAGTTGAGGATGTCCCTCATCTCTGCAAGGGGGTTGGACTATATGACCTTTAAAGGTCACTGCCAACCCAAACTATTCTATGATTCTATGATTTTGTGTCCTCTCTGCCTGAAATCTTGCCCTCCTCTGCCACGTGTACTGCTTTGGCCATTGCAGACCCCATTCTTTAAGTTTTCTGATCTCTGTGACTTTGGTCTTTTAGACAGTGGCATTTTTTTCATCAGTGGCCATGTAGGCAATAATCATTCCATATCTGCTTCTGTCTTATATAAAACTGAAATAGTTTTGAACTGGACTTAAAGGAAATGTCACATACTTTAGGACAATGTGGGAAAATTGATCCTAGTGATGACAGCTAAAAAGTCATGGAGATATACTTTTGCCAGTTGGAAATGTCATCTTCTCTCTACTTCATGTTCTCACACACACTCATAGGGCTGCCTTACACGTGCCATGCAGACTGCTTCTCCGTTTCTCAGTGACTTCCTCAAACCCATCTTCCAATCCATTGCCTTCCATTATTCAGTACTTCACTAGGACTATGTGTTCCCATCTCCCATTGGGCAACACCTCCAAGCCTTGTTCTGGCCTGATAAATTTCTGGGCTCCTGTCTCACCTTTTCCAAACTTCAGCCTTGCAACATAAAGGTTGCGATGTTCTTCATCATCTGTATCATCCACAGTTTTGTCTTCCCATGACTGTCCTTTCAGTTAGACTGTTGCCAGGATGCAGCAGAGCTGCCAACACAGAAAATGACAGAAATGCTTAGAGAGAAGGCAGTTGCTTTGCCTCTAATCCAAGCAGAGGTGTGTGTCCCAGGGAGAGGATGTTGATACACGTGACAATGCCCTGCAGAGCAGCTCCATTCACACTTTAGCAGAGAAGCATTTTAATTAATTGTCAACAGTTTTTTAATATATAGATTTAGCAGCTGTGCCTGAGTAAATGCTGTTTGAGAGATTAAATTCTGTTTGGATTAATGGCCTCTGACAGCTTTTCCTCCTTTGCAAACAAAGTGGGTTTGAAGTGTAATAAAACAGAGCGTGGGATGCATTGAACATGGAGAGCTGTTCAAGCTGGCAGCCAAGTGAAACATCACCAGTCTCCATCCAGAGGAGCTCACAGACAAACACACCTTCAGGGCAAAAAGGTTTTATCTAATGTGTCTTCAGGCTCTCCAAATGCCTCAGCCTCCCATATAGTTGCTCGTAGCAATGCACAGCAGTCCTGTGTAGGGAGTTTTTCAACATAGGGCTCTGCAAACTGTGGGGCTGGTTATCTGCAGCATCTGCACAAGGGAGATACTGAGTAGCTTTGTTTATTCTCCTTGTGTCATGGTTGAGAGGAGACTAATCCACAATACAGTCACATAAACAGGTGAGATCTACTTCCCAGGAAAGGTCAAACAAGAAATGATGCTGATCCTAAGGCTATAGAGGACTCTGAGGAAGATGTGTTTTTCCCCATGCTTATAGCCAGCTCCCAACAGGGTCAGCCTTTTAGATGGATCATGATAATGATTAGTGAAACCTTTTTACCAGGGAACTGTTTCTTTTCCATATGCAGTCCAAATTCCATGTTTTTGAGACTGAGGAGCAATTAGTTTAGCACTCAGACCATTTAGAGTGGGAGAAAAATGAACAGACTCACCATGAACCTTACAAACAACCATCCTGCTATGTCATACACACTGCTGCATTGACTAAGCCATTTTACAGCTTCAGTCTCCAAAGCTAGGGCAAAAAGCCCTGAAAGCCTCCTTTCCATGATACAGAGATGTCCTCTGGGTCTGCTGAGAAAAGCAGGAAAGGTGTTGGAGACAATGCCCACTTGGACCGGGGCATAGTGTACAGGAAAGTGTAAGGGACCTGCTCCTTTTCTGTCATGGGTATATAAACTCTCCCAAATTAGGTCTGAGGCTTAGGGGCCAGCACCTCTGGAAAGGATCCCCTACCTCCTTAGTTGTGGAAATAATTTTGTCATTTGCAAGCCTGGAAGCCTGATATATATTGTCCCCATGGCACTCTGCACAAACTCTGAGGGCCCTTCTCTGCATGTTTGAGAAGAGCGTCTCAGTGATTAAGTCCTTTCTTATGATTAAGCATGCCCAGTAAACTGTACAGTTTGTATGAATATGTATAGCTTTACATTTCAGCCACTGGTATCTCAGCAGAGGCTTTGGTTCTGAGCCCACCTACTCTGATGGTCATCAGGTGGGAGATCAGTGGAGAAACTGATGTGGAAGACATGTCAACCCTTAGAAACCTGCACACTCCTGGCACTTTTTCCCTGTAGATCGTGGTATAGAACAGCATTTGAACTACTGAATACTCTTTGGAGCAATTCTTTTTTCACTGTTTCAGAAAGAAGGTTTCCTTCAGTACATAGCAGTGGCTTAGCCCTGTGATCTTCTGGGAAACACTCTTCACCATGATTCAGTCATATGGGTGCATCTCACTCAGCAGATGTAGGCATCTGTGTATGTTGCCTGCATTTCCTTAGATACAACATCTCTGTTCAAAAGGGATGTAGCTCCCTGGGCGTTCCTACAGGCAGTACACCCATACTGGCTACAGCAGTTTTGGTTTCCCTGTTGTATGCCGTCCTTCCAACACTGTCACTATCTCACCACTTTTTGCATCTTCAGGCATCCTCCACTGTGCCTCATACCACACCACAGGGCACACACCAGTCAACCCTGCTGTCATGCTATTAAAACAACATCCCATTCAGCTGCTCTTCAGCACTCCAAGGAAACCCTGGCATCTTCAGGCTACAGGGGCACCATATGGTGTGACCCAAGGCCAAGTACAGAACAGTGTTGATGTCCAAGTTCACTCAAGAAGGTGAGTGGTTTTGAGGAAAGAAAGTCTCATCTGTTTTAGTCCAAGGCAGGGGGCTGAAGCCAGGCAGTGCTAGATGAAATGTAGTTGTAACCTTATACTTTTATGCGCATATCCATTTGTTTCTGGTCCCCCTCTACTTGGGTCTGCAGGCTGCCCCAAGCCTACTGCTTTTGCAGCATGGGGTGGGAGCAAAAAGCATTAATGGAAGAAGCATCAGCCAGTACACCACATCTAGTTTGGGTTATAATAAATTTTTTGACAGATTCACAATGTCTCCCTTGAAATAATATTATTTCTCTTAAAAGATTACTTTAAAGGCCAGTAGAAATAGAGGAGGTGGATTTTTTTTTTTTTTAATTAATTTATGTGTCTGGTATTTAACTTTCCCTATACTTCACAACGACCCAGTGAAAATGAAGTTGCTGTTATTCTATCATCATTCAGAGTTGTAGACCTTCTTGAGCTTCCTGCTCATGGGATTTGAGAGTTGCAATGCATGAAAACATCAAGAACAAATCCAGGAGAACCAGTAGCAGCAAACTCACTTTAATTGAACTGTTACACAGATCATACTTTTAATGAACTTGTTGAATTTCTAATTGTTTTAAAGTATAGACTTGAGAACTCTTAAATATGTTATTGTTTTATTCATGAAAATGGAACTTAAAGACATTAAAGAACATGGTTTGTACAATAGTTTTATGAACTTTAGATGAATGATTTTAACAAAGGATTCAAGATGTAGTAGGAAGTAATTATCAAATAACTTGTCAATGATATCCAATACCATTGCTCTGAACTCTAAGCCCTTGTGTGACTATTTTGGTGCTAGGAAGGAGCAAACCACAGCTTCAAAGGCAATGAAAATTTTCATTAGAAATAACATTCAATAACTAACAATAATCAGGATTAATGGCACTGTCAATGATGATTCAACCAAAAGGAATTTCTGAAGTTAAAAATATACTAAAAATCACTGGAAGGAAAAGTTGCTTTCCCAAATCATATTATTTAATAGCAAAATCATTTCCGTTGACAGACACAGACCTTCTCTGTCTGCCTGAACATGGATTGCCCTTTAATACAGAATGGGATGGCATGATTAGAGATAAGGTATACATTTTCAACAGTAACTCAATGAAGCATGTGGTGGATCAATGGGAGTCTTTAACCTTAAATTGTGTGTCTCCTTTTGAAAGGTCTGCTTTAAATCAACCCCAAGTTGAGATACAAAACACAGGGTGGAAACTGTACTAAAACCTGGTATAAAACTGAAATTGCTATCCTTCAGGAAATTTCAAGATTCCAAAATTACGTTTTATCCTAAGTTGAATTACAAAACAGGTTAGAAAAATCCCCTAAATATTTCATTTTGGCACTACCTAAACATTTTCTATTGGCTACATTTTTAAAACTTACCTTATATATAACTCTCCTATCCATAGGCAGATTATCCATGCTATATAACTCTTAGCTGTTAGCATTAGGACAGCCAAAGTGCTTCTAGCCACATCTCTCCTACAAATCGTTCAGTTTTCCTGCACCATGGAGATCACCCACCTTCATTCAGGACAGTTTGTGTTTCTCTGCACAGTGCTGCTGTGTCTAGCCCAACATCACAGCTGAGAATGAGCCAGAGGAGCCCAGGAAGGAGATAGGAGTTTCCCCAGACCAAAAGGAAGAAGGAGTGACTGGTATTTCTGAAGAATGTCCCCATGTCTCTGGGAGGGGTTACTGGTGTAGATGTGGTGCACTGCAAATGTATAAATACTGTGGTCAAGGCAATTAATGCCCTGGGAGCCACAGGTTGTGGGGAACATGCGAACACACTGATTTCACTCTAGAGTGTGGGTCCCACGTGTCTGAGTGCTCTGCACCAAGTCCTCAGTGTGCTGGTGTCATCCTTGAATTTCGTTATCCAAGGTGTCCTGATTCCCCACTGCCCTGGGAAATGGAGATCTGGGTGTGTACAGCAGCTTATTTTATACAAGCCAAATAATAAGGGCTACAGATAATAAATCAATATGGCTAAAGCCAGCATAAATAGTCTTTTTTTCAGTATGTTCCTGGTAAATATTCTCAGCATCACAGCAGAGCCCAAAGGGAGATGCCCACTGCTGGTAAGGATTTGTACGATTTAGAAAGTCAAGAGCCTTTTGTGTATCAAGCAATTATCTGAATAGAAGGAACTGTTTTAATTATTTGCTTATTTTTCTGGGAGTGCCAAACAAACGCTCTTGCTGTAATGAAGGTAGTGAACCAATGTGACTCTTCTGAACCTGAAGGCATTTAATCTACAAAGCTCCAAACAGGGCCTCAGTCTGCCTTTATTTGGAGCCGAGAACATGTGAAATAGAAGCTCTCTGCTTTGAATTAGAAAGGTGGATGTGCCACATTTTGCTGCTGCAGAAGACAGTCCACTTCCATTTCCAGTAATATCTCTAGGGAAGCATCCTTAATACTTTCACGTAGGGAAGCAGTTTCCTTATCACAGAACTACATCGAATTATTCTGGCACAATTTACCTGTGGCAGACCATGATATACGTAATTCCATTTGCCATTCTCTTAACTGTTTTTGATATTTTTCATTCAATCTTTATCGTACAGCTTTTATTAACACTCAGGTCACAATAACAAGCCAGAGGCACTTTTTTTTTTTTTTTTTTTTTTTTTTTTTTTTTCTGTTGCAGATACAGGCACTGCCCTTGTTACTCTGCAGCCATACCCAGCCACCCTAAACCTGATACATCCACTGAATGCGTTTACTACAAGAAATGTGGTTTGGCATGGTAAGTCATTCCAAATTCTGAATGGAGGTTACTGAGTCCCCTTCTCTGGAGTTTATTATCTCAGTTATACTGAAATTTGCTCTCACTTTAATTATGACCTCTTCTCACACCCATGACTTTGTTCCCTCTGGCCAACCCATGGTGAGTAATTACAGTATCATTTGAACACCAAGTACTTGTTTCATTTTGCATGCTGCCTGAACCTGCCCTTAATCTCATCTCTACCTCTCCATTATCACAGCTACAGATCTTTCCCTGTTCACATTTTATTTGAACAGCAGGAGAAACTTTACCTCTTTGCCCTTAGTACCCTTTGTAAAGTCCAACCCTGAGTGACACTTGGTGATTTTCATCCTGATGCCAAGAAATTATTCCCTGTTCCTCAGAACTCACTTCAATATACTAAACTTTGCTGAACTATTAATTACTTATTAATTGGATATTGCATTCAATAAACATGACATAGCTTCTCACGATCTAAGATTTAGTTCTTTAATAAGCACATCCAGGAGACTAAACTATGCTGTTATTAAGCCCTTCAGAGACATAGCTAGTTATAACTTTAGCTTTTCTTTCTCAAACTATCCTTTAATGCTGGAAATTTTAAACAGAAAAAAAACATAAAAGCAATTGTGAACAAATCAGTCATGAATATGGGTAGTTCAGCAAACAAAGTTTCCTAACCAGAAGAGTTAATGGCAGCTTTCCCAAAGCCAGTGACTGAACTCAGGGAATGGGAATCCCTTCCAATCCCTTTGATCTCTTAAGAAGCTAAATACTACCACAGAGAACTTGGAAGACCTTAGATCAAGGTGTGACCTGGCCAAATCATTCCGGTCCATGTTCTTCTGGATGTCATGATTTCTTTGTGGTTTGCTTTCCCATGTTCAGCTGTGGGCAACAGCAACACCTTAGGTCAAGACGGTGGAAGGATTAATGTCTATAAGATAGTGCAGTGTGGTGGTATAGACATGCTATCAAAAATATGTGAAATCCAAAAGCTGTTAAGTCTGTCACATCAACTTCTCCTCATAGCTACAGATAAAGCAGCAGGAGGAGGAAGGAGCCTGTATCAAGACCGTGTAACAAACTCCATGGGCACTCTGCACAGGGAGAGTCTAAGGCGGTTTTGCTACTGATTCCAGGAGAGCTGGAACGCCTGATTAGTGGAACAAGATAAAGGAAAATAAAGATTAGGCTGGCTATTGGGAGGACTTGAGTGTTGTAGGATGGCAGGCAGGGAGCTCTGAGACTGCTCCTCAGGCTGTCCCTGAGATCTGTCGCTTGGGCTCCTAGCAGTACCTGCCATGATTTCCTTGTCCAGGTACAATGTAGGGCTGTCACTTCATCTCTCCACCCCATTCAAGGCCTTATGTGTGTGACTGGAGAGGAAAGGAGGCCACATCTCCTGCTGCCGGTGGAAGGAGTCTGACCCAGGAGACCTGAGAACGTCTGGGGAGCCAGAGCATCCTTCTGTCCTGTTGGCAGATGGGCCAAGGTGGTGGCGGGGGAGCTTTGCTGCTCTCAGCTGCCGGCACTGAGCCACCCAGGGCATCCTGTGCCACCTGCCCAAAGGGAACATCTCTGCAACCTTTGCATTTCATAGCAGACAACTCACCAAGACCCATGGTTCCCACTCGGGTGAAATAAGCTAATCCTCTAGACAGACATCCAAGCGTGATTTAAGGACCAATAGACTCTTCAACACAGCAAAAATACATTACTCGGTGTGGAGATGCTGAAGTACTATCACGCTAAGAGAACCAAATTGCTATACCTGTTAGTGTACAAATGTTTTCCACAGATAATGGGTTTTATCTTCAGCAAATTTGATGGTTTGTTATAAAATAATGTTAAGCACAATGAAATAATAGGCAGCTGGCATGTTTTCTTGTAAAAAAAAAAAAGCCATTAAAGTTGTAAACATCGAAACAGCATAGCACTGCTGTTGAAGGAAATGGGTGATAAAACAGTTATTTTTTTCCAATAAATATTTTGTAGGTGATGTATTTGGAATGTATCAATTATTTATCTCCCTATATGGTTGAGATGTGCACTTTAATAAAATGTAGAAAGGTTTTTAATTTTTCTGAACAATAAATGCAATTGATTTTGTGACTAGCATGAAGAATAGATTGACTCTAATGTCTTTTTCTTGTAGTATTTTGTATTGTTTTATGTGGAAATCTTGCCTTTAATAGATTTTTTTTAAAATATTCCACTAAAATGGTCAGAGAGAAGGATAAATCTCATTAACTCAAAATTCTTCATTTTACATATGCAAATATGTAAGGATTATCATTATCTTTTCTTTCATCTGAATCACAGTGTTTGTCATGTTTATTTGTTCTGTATTTTCATAAACATTTAGGATTATTAATAATTTAGAAAAGATGTTTAATTTTGGTGTAATGAATTCATGCAGGCAAAACAAATATGCAGGGTGAGTAGTCAGTATGTCTAGTAGCTATTACACATATTTTAGTCTTTCTGTTCATATCCACTTGAAATATGTGAACCTGGTTTAAGCAGGCAAAAACAGTCTCTCACCTTAACACCTTATTTTAGAATAAATCCAAGGTAGCTCCCGTAGCCAGGGGAGTTAACTCTAATTTATATCTGTGCATTTCAGAGACAGGCACAGTTCCAGCACCGCACTGAAATTGCTCCTTACTTACAGCGCGCTGAGCAGCACAGCTTCTCTGTGGGCTGTCACGTAAGCGTGTCTGATAAGCTCAGTTCGTAACAGGGGTTGTACTCGGTCAGGCACAGGCTTGTTTGCCTGAGCCTCCTATCACCAATCATAGCCAACTGCAGATTACAGGAACAGGGCAGACATATAATGATAATTCCCCAGGGAAAAATCTCTCATGGCGCAGGGAATTCCTACCTGTTTATAGTCTTAGCTGGCTTTTCTTCCAAGAGTTTGCTGGATTTCTTACGGACCAGTGGAGGCTTCATCACTGCTGCTGTGTGTCTTCATCCTGAGACACAGGACACGTGCAGACGACATATTGCTTCAGTTATCATTGATTAAAGCTTAGATACATGCAATTTAGGTTTGCACATGGTCTGTCCTGATGCTTGACATTTTGAGCTTATGTTACAAAAGACTCTATGCACAAATTACGGAATTAAGACATGATTAAAATTTTAGCTCTAAAATTGCCAGCTCTGTATGTTTAAGATTTAACTTTAAATTAAAATAGCTATCACTATCCGTGGCAAATGACAGCTTGTCCTGAAATTGAAGTTCAGAATGCTCTCTCTTTTCTTTGCATATAAAACTGTTACCAGGTTTGAGCTTCAGGATTCGGTCCCCTCTTGCTAACAGCACTGCTTGAACGCCAATGGCAGTACCTGACGGCTTTTCCAAGACTCTTGTCTAGCTGTTTCCTTTACTATTAAATTCAAAACTTCTATTCCTCTTTTACATGCTGACTTCTGGATGCAGAAAAGCTGTGATACATACCAGCAGAAATCTGACCTCATGTGGTCCTCCCTGTCATAGCCAACATTTCCAGCCATGCTGGTCCCAACCTGCCTTCACACTCCTGGTGATTAGTGCTGGGATGAGGCTGAAGCTTCTACCCTCTACTTCAGTTCCCTGACTTTCTCCAGCTGACAGCAAGGTTTTCAAACGTTAAGATATTCGGCTCTCCTTCCTTGTAATGGTCAAGCAGTGGAGCTGCATTCAAGCCACCTTCATGACTCAAGCCCTGCAGGATTTCTCAAAAATTATTTCAATACACTTGAATCAACAAGACATTTCCTGGATAATTATTGAGTCTGGATGAAGATATTTGGGACATCCAAAATTTCACAGTTTAGAACAATTCTTTATTAGAAGTTCATCATAATATCTTGTTACATATTGTTCACTGTCTCACCTCTAAAATCTCGTTTGTTATTGGTGCATAAACCACCTTCCCCTTCTCAAACAATTATATTACTCAAACTGACCCATGTGCAAGTCATTCTGAGTCTTAAATTTGTTTAATCAAACACTCAAGGCAAAAATCTCAATCGATTAGATTATAGTTTTCTTATTAAGACTAGTAAAGTCCAGTATTGTGTTTCTTTCTTAATGAACAAAGTGTTTTCATATGCTTCTCTGCAATAATCAGCAAGCAATGCAGAAGCAATAATCATGGGATGTGCACAAACGCCATGCTGTCACCCTCCTCTCACTGACTCAGAGCTCAGACAAACTTTGCACCATATTAGTGCAGTGGTGTGTTAAGAGTTTGAAACTCCTTTTGTAGAAATAATCTAAAACTAGGGCCACAGCGGTGTGTTGATGTGTGTGAGGGAGAAGTAATCTCACCAGCCTTAGACACACTGTCTGCACTCATCATCACCTCTTCAGTTGGTGGGGAGAGATCACATCAGCCTGGGGGTGGGGTGAAGACCCTCTGGGTGATGCCTATTTCTAAGCACTGAGAGTGGGACTTGTAGGAGCTTCTCTAGAAGCAGAAGGGTCCCAAAGCCTTGGTCCATGGTGTAGATACATCTTGCACCCTTCATGCACAGGGTTTGAGCATGGCCAAGGCTGAGGCACCTGGCAGGAGCTGCAGGAGCTGCGAGAGGAGGAGCAGAGACATGCATCCAGGGCATGCAGAACTGCAGAAAGACTTTTCAGGGTGAGTGGTTTATGCCAAGCATTTCCTTTTCTTCCTAACTGACCAGGGGTTGGGAGGGGGGACGACAAGGTTGTGGTTCAGAACAGATTTATTGACATTTAAAAGTTGCATCAGCTGATTGCCTTCTAGCTGTGAAGGAGAGAGCGAGCTGTCAGCACGGTGAGGCTAAGATATACAGGCTTGCACTTTACCCCGACCCCATGAGAAGGCACTGGCTAATGAACTGGATGATTAACATGTCGACCTGTCTCAGGACAGGGGAGGGCAGTTAATGAAGAGCAGCGTTGCAAGACAGCAGCCACAAGAGAGCAAGGACAGCCACACGTTGGATGGACCAGTTGAGGTTTGTGCAAGCTCTGTTCTGCCCTTGTGACTGGAGCAGAGGCAATGAAAAGGTGAAACTTGATAAAACTAGCCATTTCTAAACACATCGTTAGTAATAACTTTGGTTTTCTAGTGGTAAGAAGATTTGCAGGTTTTGTTGTTTTCCCCACTTCCATGTTTTTCACCGGGCAAAGCCCTGATGCTTCCAATCGAGTTGTTTCTATGCAAATATCTACTTGACTCCAGAATCCATCTTCCAGCCTGTTCAGCAGCTATGCACCATGGCTGTGGTGCTGCCCACCCCTCTGGACTGGCTCTCGGAGGCAGGGCCTGCTCTCACTGCCCCTGGAGCACAGCAGGTGCTAGACAGTGTGAGGCGGTGCCACTTCAACCCAATCTGGGTAACAACCAGAAGAAGAGCCCAACACCATAGCACAGCCTTTCCAGGGACCCTGAGATCTGGGTAGTAGGAGATCTGCCCTTCTCACCAGAGTTTCACTGCTGCTAAACCCAGAGCAAGGACCAAAGTGGCAGCAGTTGCACCTCTGCATCACCCCTTTCAGTACTGCTTTTTCACCAACTGCTCCTAAAAAAGCGCTAGTGACTCATCAAACTGTCTCTGTGAAGCCTTCCTAATTCTCTGTATCAAAATCATGTCCGAACTGTGCCTACCTGGGGCTTCAGAGATCAGACGTTCCTGTGTAGCAGAGTGCCTGCGTGTCCAGACTGAGCTGAGGTCCATCCTGCTCCAGGTACCTGTTACTTACTGACGTCCCAGGCCAGCCAGGGGCTGCCTGCAGTTCAGTGACATGGTTTCTATTCTGAGTTAGTCCCCTCTCATCCTAAAGACATCATTGCTTTGCTGCAGAAGCCCTTTGTAGGAAGCTAATTTGGGGAAGAAAGAGGAGCCAGATTAATTGATCAAAATGTCATCTACTCATATACTTCTTTAGCTTCTAAAAATTAAGATGAATATTGTGTGTGTTTTATGTTGAAACAGGCCATTTAATACCAAACCAATAATAGCTGAAGACTAAATATGCAGCCCAGGGTGTCCATGTGTGGTACAGTATTGAGCAAAAGATTGAATGAAATAACAAAGTTTAAGCAGTCAGAATCAATATCAAGGAGGTGTCCTTTAGACCGGTGCTATTTAACTGCAGCCAGATAGCATCAAGGTTGAAAAAGAAATTGCACAGAAGCAAGGAAAAGACACAAGGACATGAATTTTAAGGTCTCTTTCTTAGCACAGATGTAACTTTATGCCGCGGCTGGAGAGTGGTCAATCAGATGACCCACAGCTGGATCTCTGCCAGTGCAGTTCATAAGCTATGTCGTGGGGAGAGCAAGTGGTATATTTCTGCCTGAGATGGAGCAACTGCTGCCAGGAGGAGGAATGCGAACAGCTAGCATCCCCAGGTGTGGGGCCTGACCCTGCGCATGCACCTTGCTCCTGTGCTAAGGGGAGCAAATGGAAGCCAAAAGGCAGGGCTCTCCTTTCCTGGGTAGACAGACTTTGCCCATGTGTCCAGAGAATCTCTGCACAGGTTGCAAGGCACTCTCAGTCTGGCAGATTTACACAACCACCTGTCGGTACCAGCACTGAGGGGAGACAGGTTCGGCATGCCCACATGGTCAGAATCAGTTAAGTCCATGGATCGGAAGAGCAATGTCTTGGCTAACTGTCTTGATCCACAGCACATGTCACACTCTATGCTTAGGCACCTCAGCTCTGCCATTAGTCCCATCATGCAAGGATCATCTCACTAAGTCTTTTATCAAGCCCAGCCCAGAAATGCTTTGCTTTAATTTGAAGCTGATGGACAGATTTGCAATCCAGTTTCAGTGTAGCAGAGGAGTCCAGGGACAGATAAAGAGCTGCCAGGATTTCCTTTAGCCTTTAATGTTCCCTGTACTGGCAGTCATGACAGGAGTAAATGTTTTAAACTAGGCATAATTATTCTCCTTGAATATTGGCTGGAGAACAGATACTGCTCCTTATAGTACCTTATTTTCTGGCTTCTCCCACTGTTCCCATTACAGTGGCTCCACTGAGCTGGGTCTGTCATCGTGTGCTTTCCCATGCTTTCTGGATGAAATAGAAAATATACCTCTTTAAAGTCCAACATGCTTTCTACTCTACAGCTATTGCATCTGGAGAAACAGCAGACAAGAAGTTGCAACTGAGGAGAGGAAAGGTCTAGCAGATGCATCCAATGCTGGTTCCAAGGTTAGTGCTGTATAGGGTGGTGCTCGAGCAAAGTGAGTTTCACAGTGGATTGTTCACTGTGCCACCTTAATGTACACATAGACAGGTGGATTGGACATCAAAGACTTTGTTCTTACTGCCTGGGATATTAGAAGTTGGTCATTTATCCATAAGTTGTAGGTTGGTTGAGAGCAGACTTAACTTCATGTAAAGAGCCCTCTTTAGCAGGAAAAAGACCTATAAGATCCCGTGATTGGAAAATAACAGAAAAGAAATTTAAAACACAAATAAGGTTCACATTTTAAAAGCGATACAGCAATATTTATATTCATCCTACTTGGGACGTGCTATTTGTTTGAAAATGTGGCTATGGTATCTGCCATCGTTTCCACTATGTGCATCCAGCTTATAACTGGCTCCGCTTTCCAGCTATTGGTTCTTTTGGAGAAATGACCTGGGGACAAAGTGGTACTGGGCAGCAGATTCTTTTCTAAATGCAGTCTGTATTCCTAAAGATGCTGTACTATAGGCTGAAAAAGTTAAAAAAGCTAAAATCAGTTGCTGCTTAAGGTCCTTTAACTTGGATAAACAGGTGGAGATGATGATAATGAACATTTCTGGGTTTAAAGCTTGTTTACCACTGAGACAGCAAGCACAGCAATCCCATATCCATTCCCCACTGATGACAGGATTATTCCTAGTGAGAGTTACACTTCTGCTCTTCATTGTCACAGAGGAATTTGATTCTAGATACCTTTAAGGTACAGCTTTTTCTGTCATGTGGCTGGCCTTTATTTTCTTTTCCAGGTTCCATTCTTCACAAGTATCCAGGCAAAGCAGTCTGTGGTCAGAAAGGCTCACATGAATTCAAAAGCAGAGCACTTTTCTTGCACGCCACCACCAGATCTGCAGTCCTCAGAATCACTGAAGACCTCTGTTCTCACCACACTCACAGAACAAGCAGTTTTCTATATCCTGAAAATGGAAAGAAGCCCCATGCTGAACCCATGTTCATTTATTAAATGTGGAGGATGTCCAGGAGCTATGACACAGGGCATCGGTACAGTCCATCAGACAAAGAAACAAAGTAAAGAAAGAGAGGTAGGAATAGAGAGACTGAGCCGGTGTGCACCAGGTTAACTCAAATGCATGAAAGGTAAGTATGGACAATCCATGCTCTGGCTAGTTTGGGGAAAGAACAACTGAAATCATATTCCACTCTTGTGAATATTTGAGGCCAAGGGACAGACCCAAGTGAGTAGTTGCTTCACAACTGACCACATAAGCAGCACCTGCTAGCAGCTCCAATACCTTATCTTCTTCTGTGCTTTACAAGTCCAAAAAACACCTGGAAAAAGAGGCAATGACAATTTTGGATGAATACATAAGACTCCACAGCATGTAGCAAGCAACAGCTTGTGGTAGATGTGGATGAACATGTCTTGATGGCAGGACCTACAGGAAGAAGTCTGAGTGAGTAAGAAGGGCTGTTGTAAAAATGTCAGGCACACAGGCTGAGCTGGGTATTAAGCCCTTGGCAGTCACAAGGTAATGCCGAATCTCAGGGGATCCTTCACTGCAGAATACCTCATGCACTGCCCTTGGAAGAAACATCAAAGCTGACTGCAGTGGTATGTGGATTGCAGCACCACTGGGCTGGGCTCCCTTTAGGTGTCTGAAAAAGCAGAGAAGGGAGCTTTGAAAAACACTTCATTCTCCTCCTGGTGCTTCCCAGAGTGGGAGCTGAAGTGGGAGTAAGAGAAGAGCAAAAGGAGAGAAAGTACGAGGCTTAAATCAGTCTCTGCATGCGACCTGGGGCTCAATCTACATGCAAATGCAGAGCAGAAGCTGTGATGTTCCCAGGGGGGATGCAGCACACTATTCCCATCAGGACAGAAACAAAATTGCTATACCTTCTCACAGCTCTTTCCTACCCCTGCTCATCCTTTCCTTACAATGAAATTATGTTGGAAAGGAGCTCTGATTTAGTCCTGTGCTTGCCCAGACACTCCTGCTGTAGATGACTCTGAGGACACCATACACCAGGCACAACAGTTTATCATTGTATTCACCCAGCAGAACATTTGTAGTTAATACAAATCACCCTAAATAAAATCTCTATATTCATAAAAAGACCCAAACCTTCAAGTAGGCAGTTTGATAGCTTATTTGCTTGAAAAGTAGCTTACCTGGGACAGGTATTTTGCAAATGCCATTAGCTCAGCAGGGTTCAGGAGTTTTCTGATTTTGGCAATGTACCTTTTATTTGGTAATGTGGTGTGGAAGAGGAATAAATCCCCCCAGCCTGTCACTCTGTAGATACACATTGCACCAAGTTCAATTGTTCTAGCTTTCTGCCAAGTGGCAGGCTTGCCAGCTAGAGACAACAATGTTTAATTTATGAAGGGCTGAGTTTTAATCAGTTTTTTATTGTTTGTTCCAGCAATAGATCAGCTTAATGGCAGTCTAAAAAATGCACCATAAGCAAATCTCACACATGCCATTCTTCTCCCTGTTAGATATCTCACATCAAAAGTTTGACATCAGTGCATGCTGGGAAATAGGCAACCTGTGAAACTCAGTGTTTAAAATAAGTGACCAAGCTGCAGTTCTTATGGTGTTTGTGGGTTGGTGGATACTGCTGCAATAAGGGCAGATTTAGAGATAAATCTGTATTCAGAGACTTTTCGCACTGAATCATGAGATTCCTTTTTATAACTGAGAAAGCAGACACTATGACTGTGCACCTCCCGCAAGCTTGGTCACAGAGCTGATGGTAGAACCTTGTCTTCTAGCATCGAGTCAGGCAAGTTTTACTGAAAAGGACCTTTGCTGACACCCCTGGCCAGCCTTTGTCTTTTTTTTCATATGTGGGACTCAAACCACAAGAAACACATCAGTCTCTTTCCAAACAGACCTAATTCCCACCATCTCCAGTGGAAACCTGGCCCGGCCACCCCATGTGCTGTGTCAGAGCCGTCATGGTAATGAAGGTCTGTTGCTTGGGCAGAATTGCAGACAGGACTGATGAGCCCTGGCTAAGGTTATTTATTTTACAGTCAAAGGAAGATACATGAAATACATTTACTGCTCCATTTGCCAGGCCTGTTTCCAGCTGATTAAAGATGTAGAAGCTTTGGGTCTGGATCCAGCCTGACAGTGGAGGGTTTGGTCCAGCCTACATCTGTTTTTTGAGAGGCACTCTCTGAAAATGGGGATTTAGTTGAATCGAATCTTGTGTAACACCAAAACAAATCCAGAAAGAGTGGTTATTACCACTGCCATGCACAGGCAATGGGAACTGAAAGTCCTCATTACTTTTCAGAGCTGTATGAGTTGCCTTGGTTACTTTTCTTCTCTTCCACAGTTATAGATGTATTCATGTCTGTCTTTGGCTCTTGGAGTGATGCTAGAATAATTGTTTCATGGTAGGAAAATGGTGGTCAGCTACCCAGCCAGTGCCAAGATAAATGCAGAAAAGGGTATGAAGGGATTCAGCAAATAAAAGAAGTTTAAATATATTTTACAGTAGATCAAACATTTCCCAACAGTTTTCTTTTGTGGAGAATAAGCAGCTTTGTCAGACAGTTGGCTTATGCTGGTTGTGGCTCTGATGAAAGTCAACACCTTTCACCACAGCAGGGCTTGACTGCATGTCAGGGAGCTGGTCAACAGGCTGGACTCATCCAAATCATCATCGTACCAGAGACTTCACCCAAGGGGATGGCATGACAAGAGCAGCAAATGCATAAGGACAGTGCAGGCCCAGGAGGGGTGCAGGATTTCTTAGTCTGTGTGTCCCTTTTTACTTAAAGTTTAATTACTGCCTTAATCTTACCTAAAATAGCATCATAGGTTTAGCTGTTCAGAGAGGAGGCTGGTGAAAACAAGGCAGAGCTCTAAAGTACCTAGGTATTTTAGGACCATCTATCTTGTTTTCAGAAGGGACAATATCTGATTCTTAAAGGTCATTGCATTTTTTTCATAAACACTTTTGAAAAAGATGCCCCTACCTGCATGACAGACACATAGAAAACAGGGCTGGAACAGATCTGAACTGAGCTGAGGAAAGCTCTGTGGCCTTCAGGAAGGGTGCTTGTAGAGGTGATCCTGTTCCTAGATGCCTCCAGCAATGGAAACTCCACAACAAACCCTGGAAAAATACATAGCAGTGTTTAACTATCCTTACATTAGAAAGACTTCTAATAACTAATCTGAATTTCACTAACTGTGATTTAATTACCCCATCTCCTAAGCAGAATGAACATGCAGAACAAATTATTCTCTTCCTTTTCACAGAAACCTTTTTATGTAACTGCAGACTATTATGTTTCCCCTAAGTCTTTTCTTGACTAAATACCTCCAATTACTTCAGCTTTTCTTTGCAGGTTAACTCTAATAGTTCTCATTCTTGCTGCTCAGTTTTTTAGTTCATCTTTCTTGACCTGAAACACCCCATACAAGATCCCATATGCCCCCTAAGACTTTCCTGTTAACCAGAACAGTATTTGCCCCTTTTTGCATTAGCTCAGCTCGTGACACCCGTGTCCTTATCCACAGTACTGTGTATTGTAGTCACTCATTCTCTATTCTGTCTTGGTGCAGTTGCACATCTAAGTGCAGACTCCTCATTTGCCTTTCTTCAACTGCATGCTGTATTTTCCAGATCATCTCTCAAGATCCTACAGAATTCCAGCCCTGTCCTCCAAGAGTCTGTTGGTGCTTCCTTACATGAGGCAAGAGCAGAGCTTGTTGCCAGCTACTACCAACATACCATAAGGCATGCTGGTAGCAGCTGGCAGTATGCCAGTCCACTGAAAGACAGCCAAGGAGAAACTTTCTCACAATAAGGATGGTCAAGCATGGGAGCAGGTTGCCCAGAGAGGCTGTGCAGTCTCCATCCTTGGAGGCTTTCAAGACCAGGATGGATAAAGTCCTGAGAAACCTGTCCTGAACTCAGAGATGATCTTTGAGCAGGTGGCTGGAGTAGGTGACTTCCAGTGATTCCCTTCTAACCTAAATCATCCTGCAAGCCTTTATCTTCCTTTTATTCTACTCACTCCCTGAAAAAAATTAAATCCCCCTTGGTTAGAAAGATGCTCATGCTACACACACTTGTACCCAGACTGAGGCCATGAGACAGATGCTGATTAGTAGAGAAATCCCAGAATGTCCTGGATCACCCCGCCTTCATTTCCAGTACTTGAAATCACATGGGAACATGCTACCAGGAGCACACCTGCTACCAGGAAGAAAACTTGTAAATCCTGGAGTAGTTTGGGAAGTCAGAGATGAGGAGATTGGGTAGGACCAACAGACCCTACTCCTGTGGGAAGGCACATTAGACCAAAATACTCTCCAGAACCAGCCATGGGAAGTCCTCAGATCCATGCAGAACAGCAATGGGATAGTCCTGTGGTAGAGATATCATACTGTAGGGTCTGCAGACACTGGGCAGGCTCACTGCTTAGATGCAAAGGTGCTGAGGTTTCCAAATTACAGGTTTTGCAAGGCACTTGCACAGCAGATTATCCCAGAATTAAGGCCCAGGAAACTTTTGCACCTATTCAATAAAACAGACTCTGGTGGAATTTCTTGATATGCAACTCAGAATCCTGGAGCACAGCAATCTCATGGAGCAGGTAACCTAAAAACCTCAGGCTATGAGCTCTCACCACCATACAGCTTCTTGTTGCAGAGCTGGAAATTGTGCTGTCAGGGTCCCTGCTTCGGAAGCAGCTATCAGAATCTTTCAGGTTGGGGTGGGCTCCTGGGATTCCCAGTGCTGAGACAGTGACAAATCTAGGGAACCATTGCTGTGCTCAGCAAGAAAGGCACACATACTGAGCAGGAACTGAGCCTATGTCTTATTTGGGAAGGGATTTTTCTTATAATCTTTGTAAAATGTTTTCACAATGCTTCTGACTCACGGGAATTTAAAAACAAAACAACAATGTTGCTTAAGTCCACTTTGGAAATAGATATATTAAGCAAACATTTCTGGCAAATTGGAAACCCTGCTTACCGAAGATTGTAGGGGTAAGTATGTTTTTCCAGAAGTCATACAAACTATTCAAAACATCTTAAATTTTTGCTGCAATAATAAATTCCAAGAACAGAATAATTGGGAAAGAAACCCAAGTATTCTTCAGTTTTTGACATTTAAGGAAAGAGCTGAAGAAGACTTTTATATTCACCACATCCTTTGTCGTGATGGAAAGAGAAGCTTTAATTCCAGAATAGCAGCAGGAAAGGGCAGGAAAAGGGAAGATCTTGGCGATCTAATTTCTAAATGCAGCAATGGTTTAGTGATGACAAAAAAAAAGGGATTCTGACTTGCTAATTAGTTTTGCATAATGATGACTAAACTTGATTACAGCATGAACCAGTCAAATGTCTTTGTCACTCATAGGCTTTCTGTGTGCTCCAATTAAAAGGGTTTGGTTTGTGTATGTCTCACAAGGTGTTTCCTGGAGACTAAATAACTTGCAAAAGGGTGCTCTGAGCTTTGTTGTTTCAATTGGCTGCCGCAGCAAATTAACTTCTGAGGAGGAATTTGATAGCATCTATTTTATCATACATCCAAAAGCACGTCACCGATTCTCTGCAAGCTTTTGCTCATTTTTTTCTCCTAAACAGCTAAACAAATGGAGAATAAAGCCTTCATTATCTGTTCATCAGTTGCCATCTCTGCCAGCAACTTCAGAAGCTCTTTACCTGCTATTTTTCTCTGTTAAGGAGAGCTGAGAGAAAATCTGGCCATAAAACATTCCTGACTCTGTGCATGTATGTATGTGTGTGTGTAGGGGGGAACACCTGGAGTGGGTGGCACACTGAACACCTTCCTGAAATGCCACTCCCTGTCCCCTCAGGTGGCGGACAGAGGGGCTCTTGCAATGTCTCATCATTCCTGTGGTCCCCCTGGATTCCCACAAACAGAAATCCCAGTCCTGGTGGCCCCATGTCAAACTGGCAGCCATGCAGAGCCCCAGTCAGTCCTCCAGACCAGGATGCAGCCTGGATGACAGCAGTGAGTGGTGAGGCTGCTGTGCCCCTCTAACTTATGCACACAGCTACAGAGGGCACCGAGACCCCTATAGACACAGTCAAGTCCAGATTTGGACTGTGCCATGATTGCTGGAAGTCTGTGTGTCTTCTTATAACTCCCAGTGCTGGCAGGGCTCTGGCTGGCACTGGGGAACCAGTGCGGGGTTGGGTACTGGTTGTGTGAGATCCAGTGATTCACCCAAGCCTGACTCCTTCTTGAAGGTTGTGCCAGATCCACATTTCCTCCTGTAACTTGAAAACAACACAGAGGAAGAGAGAAAACTTTCCTTCCCTGCATAATTCCCTTCAATGAGGGACTTGCTGAATACAGATAAGCTCCCCTCCAGTGCCTGGTGAACTCTATTACAGGGCTTGCCCCTGCCTCTGACTGACAGCATCTCTGCCTGGCTGCAGGAGTGGAATATTTTTCAGGGACACCTCACCTTTAGCAGTGCAGCATATTGTCTTGCTGCCAGAGCAACTGGCTTGACAAAGTCAGCGAGGCAAGCACCAGCTTATCAGACCTCCTTCGCCACACCACAACTGAGATACTGCCAGGTGGTCCCTGTGGTCCAGCGCCCGAGCAGGGAGGTTCAGCTAAGGTGGCATTTCGGTTATGAAATGGCTGGGGGGGCGGGGGGACTGAATTAAAGCTGGGAAGCAACAGTTCATTTGGCACAAAGTCAGCTGAGCTATCGATCCTGATAGCAGATGCTGTTTGCTTCACACCGCCTTCCCGTTTCCAAAATGCCGGAGATCTCAGCATTGCCGACGCAGTTGCAACCTGCAACATGAATGGGAAAGGCCAGTAGGCTGGGAGGCTTTACAGCTACTTGAGCTTTTCCCCAGCCTCCTGGGGGCTTCCAGTCTAGCACAGCACTCCTGTGGGGTCCTGAGCCATCTCTCCAGCAGTGGTGGAAAAGTTTTTGATCCCCAATTCTCCCTATTCCCTAATGAGGGGTCTTGCACAAAATGGGCTACAAAAGTACATTACAACACTTCTGGCTTTCATACATCATGAAACAGAATTAGAGAGTATTTTCCCCAAAGAACAGGGGCGTTTCCCATAACCTACAGGTCTCATTGGAGAGATATGGCAATAGGAAGATCTGTGGATTCACAGACCAGTCAGCTTGACTTTGATATTCTAAAAAATACTGGAGCAAATTATTAAACAATCACTTTATAAGCACTTAGAGGATAAAAGGCAGTAAGAAACATCCAACGTGGACTTGTCAAGAACAAATCATGTCAGACTAATCTAATCTCTTTCTTTAATGGGGTCATTGGCCTATGGACAGAAGAAAGTGATAGATATGATATACCTTGACTTTCATAAGGCTTTTGACACAATCCGACATGAGAGTCTCCAACAAGTAGGGAAATAGGATTGAAAGTAAATCATGCAGCATAGGGACAATTTAAAAAACATTAGACTTTGAATTTAATACCAGGAATTCGTTCTGAGGCAGGGAATGTGATTTAAGTCTCTCAGGCATCTGTCCTGGGCCCAGTTCATTGAAAAATTTTTTAATTTATAATTCAAGCAGACCAACAAAGTCAAACCAATACCCACACAAAGAATGTACAAGAATTTTGTGGAAATGATGTTAATACTGTTTTACACATAAAAAATACTCAGAAACACATATCAAGAAAGAATCATGTGTTCTCTGTCTCATTCAAATATATACATGGTACCATTTTAGTGTTAATGAATAATAAAATTACTCATTGATATTGTAAGAATGGGAACACAGTTTATTGTCTGGTAAATGTCTGTTGTCATTGTAGGTGAAGAACAAATTTCCTGATGCTACTCATTCTTTTACTCCTGTTCTGGCTATCATCTGACCTCACAGATAATTATTTCGCTGTACATTTTATCACATTGTATAGTGCCATATTTTCATAGGGATTGAAAAGACAGCTATTTGTTTCAATCTTTTTATTAACAGCTTTGGTGATGGAATTGATCGAATACAGCCAAATGCCTAAATATGGGCATCTATTCAATTTTAAATATCCCAGGGTATTGCATCTGGCCTCCGGTTGCCAGTTTGATAGAGTGCTGCTCTTCTGTGAGCTCCACATCACAACTGCCAGATACACCAGGTTCTCTTGAGTACCCAACACAACTGAAGTAACACCACACAACTACGTTGAGGCAATTGAATAAATATCCTGTCAGCTTTGTGGATAAACTTGGGGGTGAGGGGTGATGATGCCAACATGTGATTCAATTAGAAAGGTTTGCAAAATCAACAAGATGAAATGCAATAAGGACAAGTGAGAAGTCAACATGAGGAGAAATCAAAGGCATAAACTGAAGTACAGCTAAATCAATGGCAGCACCATTGCAGAGGCTGATCTGGGCATTAGAGTGGGTCCTACAAAGAGGATGGGCAGGCTTTGCCCCTCACCTCCTCTTAGCAGCAGGAGCTGTGGATCCTCAGGGTTTGTCAAGGAGATGATCCCCACTTGGGACACTGCACTGTAAGAATGATAAGAGACAAAACAGAGCTGAAATTAGGAGGAGAATATACAGAGGCTAGAAATAGGTTATATGAGAAAAGATTTAAGAAATTCAGCCAGTCTGTTTTCCCTGGAGGAGAGTAAAGCTGCCCAAATAAGGATGTGAGAATGGTGTAAAATATGTACTAGGTTTCTCTGACGGAAGGAGTGAATAATTGGTCTCCAACTCCTCTTAGGGTAATTGGCCTGCTTTGCAGCAGAGGAGATTTAAGTTAAAAATTAGAGAAGTACCCAACTACCAGGATAATTTTGCACAGGAACAGGCTACCCAGGAGGGCAGGGGAATCCCTTTTTCCATGATCTCAAGAAGCAAATCAATGACTCTGTGGTCTCTTCTTGTTTTACCAGGACCTAGAGACAGCCCTTTGGCCTTTTGAGAAAGACTGTGAAGTGAAAGGAAATACCTGCGCAGCTGGCTGCCCGTGAATTCATCTCATGCCTGAATATGGCCAGTTGTTCATAGTTACAGACATCACAGCCTTATACCCGGGCTGCTAATTCCTAAACAGGAGTATCTCTCAAGTAACAAAAGAGGTACACTGGACAACAGTCCAAAACGGTATGGAGAGGCATTTTTATGACAGGAGATTAAATATAGCTGCATCTTTGGGTTGGAGAAGGAAGAATAATAATTATGGTGAGGTATATAAGAGCCTACATTGCTTTAAAAAGATGCATAGGGAAGGATTATTAAGTCTCATCTCACACAATGGAGTATATGATCACTATGTTTTTATGTCCTACTCATGGCAGTGGACCAAAGGTTGGTTCAAAAGGGTTTCTCGCTCTCTGTGTGTGGCAGGACAAATAGACTGAAACAATGGAGGTTTTGGTGGAGAATGAATTAATATTCAGTGGAGCAAAGACTGCCCTTCCATGCATCTACCTGGGACAGTTAGGCCAGAAAGATAAGGTGGTCCTCATCTTCTGGAGAAAAGGGCAAGAGTTGAGTCATCTGTGTTAGGTGAGCACAATGAATGACATAACACCTTCTGTGTTAGGTCAGCATGATGAAGTGAGGGTAGTACAAGACATGTCTAATACACATGATGCCTGTCACGAATGACCTCTGAGGAACTTGAATGATCACAGGTGATGCCTGCAGACACTGGCTCTGTGTAGGATAAGCCTCACAAGGAGACTGTCCTCAAGACTGTTGCACGAATCTGGTCCTTGGAAAAAAACCTTCCTGGTCCTGAAATGCTCTGTTGGATCAGAAGAGACTCCTCTGCAGGATGTAATAACATCAGTTATGGTGAGTTCTGTGGAGACAAAGGAGAAAATGGAGAAAGACAAGTGTCCATGTGCTCTGTATGGGATTACCAGTACTTCATAGCCTGTAGATGAAAAGTGAAATGGGTATGTAAAGAAAGACAAATCTCTGCCTCTCTGACTGCAGGAGTCACAGGACACATGCAGAGACCCAATGCAACCTCAGCCAGAAACATTCCCTCGGAAATATGGCCAAAGTCCCTGGAGACATGGCAAGAGATCATCCCAGGGTATGCTGGGCCTGAGGACCCTCCCCTGATGGGAAAGACACTGAAGCAGTCCTGCCAACATCTGCAACTGGTTTAACAGTGAAGCTTCTAGTTTGGACTGTGGGTGGCAAGCAGCCTGGGCTATGGAGCCAGTGGACAGTTAGAGCATGTCCTAGGGCAGCGGTTGGCATCTGCTGCACTGAAGTGGTGAGAGGAGCAGCTGTGGTCTGTGCTGTCCTCTGCTCCTCTGTGTTCTCATGGGTGGAAAGTGCAATGATCGGTCGTGTCTGCTGCTGCTCTGGTGAAGGTGTTGAGCACACCAAAGGGGAAAATGATTTGGGAAGTGGTGGTAGCAACAAGCCCACTGTTGGTGTTGATCTCCTCCATAAACAGCTCCAGCAGTGAGTCCAGTCCTCTGTTCCTGTCCACAATGCAAAAGACAAGAGTGTTGCTTCACTTTTTACTGATCACTAGCAGAGACCTGGTTTTGGGGAGAAGGCACCCACCTCTGCTGCAAAGTAGCAGCATGTTCTCCACTGGGAGGAAAGGAAGCAGCTGTGAATCATGAAGCTTTGAAGATGACAGGATCATCACTATGAGCAGCAGTATGTGGAGCTGGCTGAAAATCTTCCAACAGAAAGATAAATTATATTATTATGAGAAATGTGGCTTTATCAAGATTTTTTTTAAAAAATAGTGGAGGAAAGTATTGATCCAGAGAAAATGTTTCAATCTGAGGAAATGACAGTTTAAATTCGTCCAAAAGTTAATTTTTAAGCTCTTATCTCTGTGCAAATCCTAATGCTGTCAGTTGTGAGATTCCCCATGCATTGAGAGCCCACCCCAAATCTCATGTTTCTATAAATGCTCCTTTTTGACATTTTATGGAGTAGTGAGTTGCAATTTTGAGCACTGTCTAATAAATTGCTCATCAGGACTTATTAATGTCTTCTTCCCCATCCCATTTGATTTGGACAAAGACCCTCTGCAAGGACATGGCAGACGTTCTCCCTTTGCCATGGGCATGGGCTGTGTAGTCTGGAGGCCTAAGAAAGACGTGATCATCTGTCATATTGCTCTTCCCCAGCCCAGACAGGCAGGACCCCTGTGGCATCCTCAATATTTTGCATGCTATCTCTTCCCTTGATGTGATCCATCAGCTCCCACACTCTTTTACAGCCCAGATTTCATTTAATTGCATTGACTTCTTCCTCAGTTTTTGATTTTAGACTAATGTGGACAAATTATCATTCCCCTTTCAGAGACACTGACAGTCAGCCAGGTAATTACTGTCATTTGTATTGATAAACTGGGATGTTAAGTCACCCTCCTTGCTACTGGTAGATATTTTTCTGAAACAGTCCCAGCCATTTCTTAATGGCAGGAAGGAACTACAAGAGCTTGAAGTCAGCACTGGGGGTGATGGAGGTTCATAATTTAGCACATACTTTAATTAATTATGTCAAACTAATAACAGTACTTGGATAAGGTCCTGCAGAGTTCCAGGCTGAGTCAGTGTGAATGCTTCCAGGAGCTGAAGTGAACCAGGTGTACCCTATATGTTTACAAAAGACTTATCACACACATTTTGTATTAAGTGGTCTTCAGGTAAGAATAACAAAACCCAGAAATAAATGCAAGAACAGAGACTAAACCACAGGCATGCCTCTCCTGGTTGAGCTCCTGCACAGCAAGCTACAAGAGCCCATCTCTCCTTACCTGCTTTCCTCTTGGCTTCATGAATCTTTCATACATACATGGCTCTAGAGTTGTAGGATCTGCAGTACACATAATGTGTGGAGAGAAGTTTTTAAATTCCCTCCTGTAGTAATCCCACAGTGATTAGGGATGTTATGTTGGGTGTAGATTCCTGGGTCCTCCAGCTGAATGCATTAAAAGTTAACCTTCAGGTACTGAATCACTAATTCTCCCATCTGATGGGACTCTGGATGAGACACTACCATTAGGTCCCCGGGCTGGTCCCCAGCACCTGGAGGTTATTTTTTCTGCTGCTCTGCAGATACTCCAACCCTCCAGTGCCCTCCTGAAGCACTGGCTCCACTGCTGACAGCACAGGGAGACATTTTCTTGGTCCAAAGTTTGACCGACTGGGGTCACCTCACCAAAAGGCTGGGCTTGAACAGCAAGCCCTGCAGAGAAGGTCTAGAGGGATGCTCAGGGACCAAGTATATCTCAAGCTCTGACTCACAGATCCACTATCTCAGCCTTGGCACTAGCCCATGAGCAGCATCTCCTGAGAAGTTATGTCACTCAAATTGACACTTCAGTTAAACCTGGGCACTTGAATATCCTAAAGGACCTGGGTTTTGGTCCTGCACTGCTCAGTAGAGGAAAGTTTCTAGAACCTAGCCAGGCATGACTGCTTCTAGAAGGTGGAGACCAAGTTGAAAATACTACTCAGCCTCTGCACATTAAATACAGCTTTTTTTTTTTTTTACACTTCCTTTAAAAAAAACTGGCTCTGTAAGGCATATAAGCTGCCACCCACTTTAAGCATATTGAATCTTGCCTCTGATGTTCCTAGGACTACCCATTCAGCTTAAAACTAATCAGTGCCTGTTCAAAAAACATGGTTCTTTCCATCCTCAAGCACCATTTCTTATGCTTGCTAAGAAATGTTTGCTGGTGATAGACAGGCTCATGTCTTCTGGAGAGTTTGAGAGCTCCTCACACAGTTATGCATACAAGCAAACCATTCAATATTTTATTGCTAATTCTTGACTGTGTGGACATTTTCTTAAAGTATTAGTTCACCAGAGTAATAGGAACCTCCCAGCCTGCATCCCTGCTGTTTGCACAGCACTGCTGCCTAAGCACTGTGTGCTCAGTTCCTGGCAACACTTCCCTGCAGCAGCGCAGGGGCCCATGTGCACCCTCTCTCTGGTGCAGAGCACCACGACACGATATCCACAGACAATGGGGACACACTATCAGGGGCACCAACATCCACAAAAAGACCTTCTTGATAGCATATGACATTGACTAAAGGCAGCAAGCTTCTAAACTCGAACATTTAGAGGCTTTTTGGAGTTTGGACAGGATTTATCTGCACTGTAATCCTCTTTGCTCCAGATGCATCCATCCCACTGTACCTCAGTTCTCTTCTCGCCTCTCCCACCTCTTCTTTGAATGCCTTTCCTTTGAAGAAAAAGCCTTCCCATGCCTCAGAAAAAAAGCAGTCATTCTCAAGGAACATTTTGATTTGCAATACAAACTCTAACTAAACATTTGGGATATTTTTCCCCTTCATAACAGAACAAAGAAAAAAAAAAAAAAAGTTTTAATGCCAGAGTTGCCAGTCATGGTGCTTGCTCTTCTTTTGGTTTTTGAACAGAAGAATGATCTGGCAACTCCAGTCAACCTTTTTACGCTTTTTTGGCACCTGCAAACACTTCCTAAGAGCTGATTTCTGCATCAGTTCAGCACCCAGTGTTGTCTACGTACCTCCAGGCCCTGGTGGTGGTTTTCATGGGTCTCCTGGGCTCTTGGATGCCTCTAAATTACTCAGAGCTCCTGAAGCAGGTTTATCATTGCCTGGGAGATGGGGTGATTACTATCTGTCAAAAAATTTGAAACCACTCTTCATATCAGAGACTATTAAGATCATAGAAAGTTGATTCCAATGCAACATGCACCCAGGAAGCAGATTTCTAGATTTGGAGAGAGGTTTAAGAAAATAATCACAATAATACACCTCAGTCACTACCTGACAAGGATATTTTATTTTAATTCATGTATTTTCTGTGTCATAGAGGAGCACAGTTAATTTTCACAACGTGAGAGATGTTGGGGCCTGACTCTTCAGACAAACCTTCTTCCCTGGACATTATGTCCCTCATTGTGCATCTTTACGTGGGACAAAGTTCAGCATGTTATAGCTGTACTCTCAGGTATCCCACAGAGTGTACATATATATCCATTGGGATTTCTCACAAATTTCCATCTCAGTAGTTAATCAAGATGATCTAGCAGCCTTAGTAAAGAAGCCTTGGTTTATGAAGATGCTCTAGAAAGTCTCTAGTCTCCCACTGGACAGACTCAGATAGGCTAGCACCTTCTTTATGAGCTAAGAAGCCCTTCACCACAGTGCAAGTGTCACTTTCCATGAAGAACAGGCTTTCAAGGAGACTTTAAGCACCTCTCAGCTTATAAATATTTCATCTTTCTTTAACAGGTACCTCTGGAAACACTCACTGTACAAATATGTTAATAGCTGGAGAAAATATGTTTAACTGCTGCCTCTACATATGCAACAAGAGAAACTGGAGGACGTGACATCCCACCCCAGGAGGAAGGCTCAGAGATGGCAAAACCACTGGTTATTTTCTATGTTTGCAGGAGCTGTGGTGGAAGCCTCTGCCTTTAAATGAATTCAGACAGGCACAGACACTCTGAGATGTGAACAGGTACTTACACAAATTTGTAGCTACCATGTGGTTAAGGGTGCCCCGCAGCCGAGACCAGCTAGAAGCAGTGACAGGCAGCCAGAATTGGGCCTCCTGGGATAAGGGATTTAAATGAACAAGATAGCCCTCGGCAGGCTTCAGAAAGTAGGCAGAAAAATAGCCCAAGGCCCATCTTTGAGTCCAAACCTCAAACATCCAACGTTGATCCAACAGACAAGTCTAGGGTTCATCAGAGACAATAGTGTCAGGGGTCGCCATCAACGAGGCCAGGTCAAAGAGCAGGACCCAAGAAGTGGGGGTCAGGAGTAAATGAAGGACCTCGAAAGCCAACTTAATGGTTGCACAGCAGGAGAAAGTGTTAGAAAGCTTTTAAATGTCTGCTGGTGGGTCAGTGCACTGGTCAGGCTCCCAGCAAGTCTTTTGGAAGACTGACGGTGGGAAGGAGGCAGCTGCAAGATGCTTGCCTGGGTCGGGATGGACAGTCTAGACAGGGATTATTTTGGCTGATCTGTACAGAGCCTGATGTAACCATGTACCACGACATAGTCCTGTACTAAAATAATGTGGGCACCTGAAAAGCAGGCAGGGAAGTGGGCAGGTCCTCACAGCTGCAAGGGAAGAAGAGAGGCAAGATTATCAGTGGAGCACTTTTCTAGGCTTTACAGTCACTGTGTTGGGGGTGAGCAGCATTTTTTTCACTGTTTTTAGAGGCCACAGATTCCAACGGGGAAGCAGCTCGCTTCTCTGTCCTGGAAGGGACTGAGTTTATATGAAAACCACCTAGATCCAGACAGCCTGGGCTGAGAAACACAGTGGAAAGACTAAATACCCACATGACATCCCTCTGCTGGATGCTATGGCTCTACTGTAAGTCTGCAGTCACTTGTGCATGACACATTTACCTTGGTGTGACAGAAACCATAATCTGGCAGTTTGCAGTGAACCAGGTAAACAGTTGATTTTCAGTACCTCCACCTCTTGGCCCTACGTCCATCCCTCAGATGACTGAACCAAGCTTTCAGCATGAAAGCGTGTCAGTTAGCTACCCACATCTTTCTAATAAGGGACTATCACTCCAAGATGAAGCTCTTGGTTCACTTGAGGTTAACTAGAGAAGAGAAGGAGTAGTTAATCTGTGCTTCTCCATTAATATTCAGAACCAGTTCATCAATTTATGGAGTATTGTCAGAAGAAAAATAGGAACTTGGGGGGGGGGCTTATTTGTTGATTTATTTTAAATATCCTTGCCTAGATCTCACAAATGCTCATAACCTGTGTGATACTGTGTTTGCTGTTGGAGTTCTGTGGTCCTCCACAGATGAGCTCTTCCTGAAAACAATGAAATCTACCTGCTGATCACCTGTAATAAACATAGACCGTTCCCCACCCTGGTCCCCACTGCAGGAAAAAACTATTCTAGAAATGTGAGCTCAGGAAATTTGAAGAAGGACTTTATTTAGAAAATCTGAAAGGAAAACAAATCATGGGCTGTAAGTCCCTACAGAGTGAAAAGATTTCTGATAGCTGAGGGTTTTCAGTCTAACTAACAAAGACGGTGTAGGATTCAGTCACTAAATGTTGGAAGCAGACATAATCAGACCAGAAATAAGGTGCTACTTGGGAACTCTGAGCAACATCAGGTTATGAAGTGAGAGATCATTTCTTGATTGCCTGGAGCCTCTGAAGGAAGACTCAGAGTCTTTGTGAAAATTGTGCACTCTACCCTAACCACACATTGGTTGAACTTCTGGAGCCATGGGGTGGATTTGATGACTGAACCAAATTCACCCTCTATGATCACTGTGGTCCCTTTAGGCTCCTGCATCCAGGACATCTCCTGCAAGTGGTTCATATATTTTTCTTGGAGTCACTGGTTAGGGGGAACTCTTCTCTGCCTTGAAAATGTCAGAACGTTTTCCTTTCCTGTACATTCCCCAGATGTCTCAGTCTTTGCATATGTTCTGGTGACTAGTCACCCAGTTTAACCTGAGCATCCCCAGAGCAGTGTTTTGGAAGCTGGATCATCCAGGTGAGGTGTCCAGATGTGTCTGCACTGGACTGCTTTATTTTATCCCCAGGGAACAGCCTGGCCTGGATTTAATATTTATCACCTCTTTCCCCTGCATTTCCTTCCTTGCAAACCTGGTACTGAGATTGGTGGCAGAAGTCCAGAAATGTTTCCTGCTGCTATACAACCCGTGCTGGTCTGCTGCAGATGGGTGGGACAGCTCTCTGCCTCCAAGAGCTTGTAGACCGAGCCTTAGTTTGAATTATAGCCACCTATGAACTCTTAAATTTCCCTACTAAACAATATAATGTGTTGGATTGGTTAGATGAAGATAAATAAGTCCAGACTGATAGAGTCCCTCCTGAACAATCCAACATGGAAGAAGGAGGAGCACCTGTGCTGGAAACAGGCCACCTGATGCCTTATCAGCGCTGGAAGGGGCCCTGCCTGCAGTCTGTCACCCTGTGCGAGGCACCGGGCAAGCGCTGCTTGCTCTCTGGAGCTCTGCGGGGCACCTGAGGTGTTTTCTGCCCTGGGTGCATGGAGATGTGCCCATCCAGGCAAGTCCGGTCAGTGTGTGCAGACTTTCTGCAAACCTCTGTGCACACCTGTGTGCATCCCCACATGCTGCAGAGCTCAGAGCAGCAAACATGAGTGGATCCTCCCCAGTCCATCACCCTGGGGCTTGGCCCCTGGCAACGCTAACGGGAAACAGAGTGATCTGGTGGTTTCTTCCTCTGCTCTCTCCAAGTACCAGCAGCCATGCAAGCTGTGCAAAATGGGGCACTAGGAAACAAAGCCTCTGTAACGGCTGCACAACTGAATTGAAATTTTCGGTTTTGTCATCTTTATTCATTCCCTGTACTTTGAGGCAGTTTTAAAGGTTCAGGTGAAGGCTGAGCCTGCAAGTTCTGGAAAGACATGTTGCTATTACTCAGAAATAATACCTATCAGAACAGACCAAACAAATGTGACCCTCGTTGTCTCCAGCCCTCAGCTAAGCCAGCTGCACTATCTCATCTTTGCATTTCTCCCTCTCAGCTGAATCATTTAACACTGTGCAGAACTCACCCATCCTGCTGCATCAGTCTGTATTCTCTGGGTAAGTGCAAGGTCTCAGTCAGCCAAACAGTGACTGACACCACATGTTGTAGGCAATAGCAGGGTTCTCTGAATAGTCCCCAAAGTTTGGCACAGCTTGTAGAAAAAAAATGCATGCCAAAGGCTACAAATGGTGCAGTGGTTGATGGGGAGGTCAGAGCCATGACTTCTTTCCCTTCATCCTGGTGTTGTTCTGCCCTTTGACCCTGGAGAAATCATCTATTTTTCGGCGTTTGTTTTTTTTTGTTTGGATTAATAATCATGCATAGCATGGGGCAAGGAAGGAAGAGGGAGGGAGATACTCTGAACTTCCCACTGATTCAGGGAACATTAATTCTGGGGCTGTGCCATTGTGTATTACCTGAATGTGGGTTTGGGCTCAGATCTTGGTGTCAGAAAGTCTGAGAAATTTGGGGCACTTAAATCTAGAGAAAGAAAAGGAGATCTGTTGTCCAGAAGGCTCCCAAAAGAGAACACAGTATTCAGGAGGGTGTTTTACTTCATCATCTTAAAGAAGATGAAAGTGAGTTAGTCCTGTGCAGAGAACATGCAAGGACACACAATAGCTGGGGGTAGTCCTGTGACTAAACATGGATTGGTAGACCAAGAAAACATAGCAGAGGAAGGGTGATGCTCTTGACAATTTTATATGGTGACCTTTCATGAGTGACCTTTTATCCTCATTAATCTGAAAGAAGTTAAGTAGCTTTACAATCCCTCTTGTCTTTATATCATGGAATAAAACCTTCCCTTCATTACACTTAGACACATATGACCCCCTGAACCTAACTCCCCCTCTCACTGTTGGTCCAGTGGTTTCCCAGTTTCAGCTCAAAGATCCATGCATGAGATTTAAACTTTGTTAGCCAGCCACTGCTCCTGTTCCACATGGCTTGTTTTTCCAGCAGCATAATTCACAGTTTCAGACACATTAAGTACCAGCTGGGCAGCTCATCTTGTTAGTAGGATTATAGCTGTAATAGCACCAGAACCCATAGTTATGATAAATTTAGTATCTAAATTAATAACAGAAAATTAGCACCTGTCATGAACCTGATTTTTCCAGGGCTAGTTCCTGAACTGGGAGGTTTGGCCCTGCATTTTGTCACTGGGATGAATTTCTCTCGGAGACAGATGTGAAGAGCTGAGTTAAGCATCTCCTGGTGAAGGGGACAAAGTCCAGCTTGCCAAAGGCCTCATGTGGTCAGCAGTGGATGCTCAGGATTTGCACAGGGGAGACCTGATTCACTCTTCCAGCTTCATGCAAGCAAAATTGGCAAAAAGTACCATTAGCATTTCAGAGGGGAAGAGGGCAGCACTAGCTTTTGGGCAGCCACTGGGAAAGAGTGGGGATGAAAGATGTATGACCCAGAGGAGGAGGAGGAGAAGGATAAAACGGGTTCCTTCAGATCCAAATTCAGTTGAAAGCTTACCTCTGTGAACAGAACAGAGCTGTTCTTCTGCGACAGACAGCTCATATTGCTTGGAGCCTGAGCTTGTGCCTTACTGTGGCAGAAAAGGATGGAAGCATCAGGACCAGCCATGCTGTGCAGTGTATGGGGCATCTCGTCCTCCTGAACTCAGTAGCCCACATGAGATTTTGTAGATATCAGTGCTAAGATGCCCTTTGGACAGCGCTCCTGAAAGTGAGGATGAGGATAGGGAAGGACAGGGTAACTGATACGTACAAACTAGCCTGGATAAAATCCTCCGCCCTAGTATTTTTATACAAACCCTTGCTTCAGCTTGGTAATAGCCAAGCCTTTCCTGAGAGGGCCAGGCATTCAATGCAAACTCCCTCCTGTCATTAGTCTCCCTTCCAAGCTACCCTGATGCACTCAGGGCATGGATCACATGCTTTAGTGGACAGTTACCAGCTGCAGTGTATGGGATCACATGCCTTGCACAGAAATTACCATGTGACACATCCTGGGCTTGATTAGGAACAAATCAATATTCATTGGGCTAGCTGCGTTGTTATTTTTCCACTGCTCCACTGATATAACAATCTGACTGGCCTGTGTGTCTCTCCTGATGCAGGCAGGCACTACGGTCAGTTAAAATATGCGTATCGGAGAAGTATCCTTCACCTTATGTCTTTCAAGAGTGCTAGAATGAATTTAGCCAGACTGCCCCCATCTGTGCAATCCTGTCTATGCAGGGAGGGATGGTGATGGAGTCTGCTGTTTAAAATCTGTGCAAGAACAGCAAGAATTGAGCCATCTCACCTAAATCCCACTTCTTATTTAATATTTGATTAAGTTGAGCAGAACCTAAAGGAACTATAGGAATTGCTAACTCATACCCATAAAAAATATCTTTAGGAGAGTGAAGCACCAGCTAAGAACTGACATAGTATCTATGTTTCCCTTTCCTTTTAGCCAAGGCACTTCTTTGCTGACATTATTAGTGTTGATTTACACAAGTGGAGGGCAAATGACTTCTCCTGTCCTTCAAGAAAGGGTCAGTTGCAATTGTAGCAGGGAGCAAGGCCATGTCACACTTCACTTCTGAAGCTGCCCAGTGTTGGCTCTGGGTTGCTGATGAGAGACGGGGACCTTCTGCAGAACTCTATATGCACAGATTCCCCAAAACATATTAACTGTGATCCTGGATGTAGGAAATGCTACATGACACAAGTTGAGCCAGCACATGATTGTGCCTGCTCACTTCTTACATCTAGGAGAAAGGAATAAGCAAACTGTTTCTGAGATTTTCAGAAACAAGTTGCCTAGTTCCCGTGGAAGTGATATAAAGCTATGTCTGCTTTCACTGTTGGCATTATTGTAAATAATGCTCTGAGCCTGAATCCATTACTGAGTTGCAGCGGGACTCCTAGACCTTCAGAGGCAATCAGGATCAGCTGCAAAGGACAATGTGTTTGGTTTTTTGACATGTACCTGTACAGGATTGCTACTGTGTCTGGAAAGAGATGCTTCAGAACTGCTGCTTCTTTCCATGAAAACTTCTGATAGAAACAACAAAAGCTTTTAGATTTACTAAATATTTTTAACAAAGCCTCTGGAACTGTCCTAAAAAAAAAAAAAAAACCCAAAAAAACCCAAACATTACATCCCTAAAATCCCCAAACTGAACATCTTGGGATTTAAAAATGAATCCTGAGAAAAAGGTCACTGAAATCGCAGGCTTTGGGAGGAGAAATTTCTTTTTCTGTGAAAATCTCAGTTGAATATCATCTGCCTTAAAGGAAAAATTCTGTGTCAGCTGCTAAGTTTGTTTTCTAAGGGAGGATCTGCAGGAGTTTCCATCAGGTCAGAGACCACAAAGATTTCCATTTGAGAAAGAGCTGGTTGCTCCTGTTGCTGCTGAGTCTGAGCCCTACCTGCAAGGTTTGTGTCCTACATAAAGTCAACTGGCTTTGCAGAAGGACCTAGAGAGCTCTTGTGCTGGTGGGGAGGACTGACAAAAGCAGTTGGCATGAAACACCAATTTTTCATATTTTTCTGACACACTCTCTCTCATATTTGTTGTTCCCTGTTGTTATATCCAAGATACACTGTGGTGCACAAGCACCAGCTTGTACAGCTCATTGATTTCACTGTTCAGCTCATTTAGGATGCTCCCAGTTGATGCTACCTGTTGGTCTCCGGGACCTGTTGCCTGCACCCTCTGCCTACACTGGGGAGGCTGCAGGGGTGATTTTTTCATACCTTTGTGCAATCTTGCCTGCAGCTTAGACCCCCCAGACCAGAGCTAACTACGTAAAAATGGTAATTGGGACAGAGCTACAGCTGCTTTCTTAAGCTCTCAGAGGAGATTTACCCAATTTGAGCTTTTTTCACTAACTACTGCTTCTCCCCTGATTATAGAAATGGAGTGGGTGGCAAAAGACACCATCCACACTCAGGAGAATTGAGAAATCTGAGGGAAAATGGAAAAATAATAATCCAACTAGCCTGACGATCTCCAAACATGGCATCTGCCTGTCTCCCTGTAGGCACATTGTGGAAGCAGGGCCAGACCCAGGCTAGTCCACACATAACAAGAGAGAGATGGGGGAGAAATTGTAGCCTCATTGCAGTACAAAGGGACTTCAACATGAAATTTGGTGGGATCAGGATTTTAACCAGAGTCTAAAAGATGTCTCAGCAGTATACCATGCGGTGCTGCTGAATTAACATATGGCATATTCACTAGGCATGTCTTCACTGCAGAGGTCAGGTCTCATCAGTAGAAATCATCAGGATTTTGCTGATGGAGCATTTTGAGGAATGAGTCTCTGGTTTCACAGCTGGGGCAGACAAGTGAAAATAATTCACAACCACTGTTTGGGGGAGATATCTTCTGGTCTTGATCACTTTTATTTGGTATTGCTGTTTATGGTTTTGTTAGTAGTAGTGAATTTTGACCTGACAATGTTTAATGTCTTTGTTGATGTCCAGGAAGAAAATAGTGAGTCACTACAATCTTGCACAAGACATTGAAGCTTCAAGGAGCTGTGAAGTAGCAGAGGGGATGCAGAATTGTTGCACATCCCATTGAATTGCCAGGAAGGCCAGTCACAACCTAATACAACTAAATGCAAGCTCTTCAGTTTCTGTATAGACTGAAGTTCACTAAAACATTATAGAGTAAAGACATGGGAGGAACAAACACAATGTAATGGGGGACTTTTCATTATGTCTGTGTAAAGATGTTAGACATTACAATGAGATGAGGTAAAGAAACTAAATTTTAGGCACTCCAAGTGAGAACTTCCTGAAGCAAATGCTCAGAGATCCCATCAGAAAAGAAGAAATTCTTCATTTATTCCTGAGCGTTGAAACAATATTTTTTCCAGATGCAGTCATCAGAGACTGACTCTGTAATGATGAGCATTACATACTTGTATTTGTACAGGTTTGTGTGAGAAAGCCACAGGTGAAAATCCCCTTTAATAAAGTCTCAGTTTAAAAGGGCATGAAGAAGTAATGACATAAAAATGAGAAATCTTGCTAAGAGAAAGTAAAAAGAGCAGTAGAAATGGTGGTTTGGGGTGATATAAACCTATTTAGAGATGCAGTATCAGAAGTATGTAGTAAGGGTATATCATCTACTGAAAAAGACATAAACAGTCCTAAAATAGGGAGCACCAGTTAAACAACAGGGTAAAGGGAACTATTAAAGTAGGAATTATTTTAGGAGAGTAAGTCATTTCAAAAAAGATGAAAATAGAGGAGTTCTTGTGACTTAAACCATAACTGTAAGTTGAACAAGCTTCTGAGAAACCTACCTGCTGAAGAACTAAAGCTTGAAATAAAAGACTTTTCTCAAATACATTTTAAGGAGGCCTACCAGAAAATTGCTAAATGACGAAGGCTTAAAAGGAATCTCCAGGAAGATAAGCGTCCCAGAAGAGAGGAAAGGTTATTTCTTTGCTTTGGTGCTTGCTATGGAGAGATTAGAGAAGTTTTTTTTTTACAGGAGGTGAGTCTGACCAACCGTCAGTACTTAAGGAGGAGGCTTTTAAAGAAATGATAAAATGAACGGTAGGAAATGAGCAGGAACAGATGGCATTCACCCAAGAGGTTTAAAGGAATTCAGATATGAAATTGCTGAACTACTCGTGTTGCACAAAGTATCGCTTAAATCAATCCTGATATTATAGCAATGAAAGACAACAAATGAGGAACCAGCTTTTAAAGGATACTCAGAAGCATCTGGAGAAATGACTGCTAAAACTGGTCAAGAATATTTGAATAGAAATAAAGTGTAGTCTTGCTTCAAAAATATAAGAGAACTTTGAAGGAGTATATAGGTGCATAAGTGATAAATCCAGATGATGTATAGTAAGGTCCCTTCCCTAACAGCCCTTAAGAAAACTAAGGTGAGGTGAGATGTCTCTTGTGAATTAGTGTGAGGTTGAGAGAGGTGATGGGCTTTCATGAGGAATCCAGTAGAGTTTTGCAAGAATCTGGCCTCAACCCTGTGCCTCTTTACTTTTTCACAAGGGATTTTTTTATGTTTTCATAAGGATTATGGTTATCAAACTCCCCAGATTTGCTGTGGATCAACAACAACAACTAATCCTCTAGAATAGTCAAATCTAAAGCTGCCTGTGAAAAGCTGAGGGAAGATCTCACAACTCTGAATGATTAGGTGATAAAATGCCAGAATAAGTTCATGGTCAATAAAGGATGAGTTATAAATGTAGACGAAATCAGCCCTGACTATACACACATAGTCACAGTGTGTGAATGAAATAGATCTGCATAGTGGGGAAGGTGCCATGAAAACGCCTGCTCAGTGCTCAGCAGTGACAAAGCCAGCAGAGATGCTCACGGATTTATTAGGAAAGGGACAGTCAACACAATGGAGAACTGCGTAATGCCACTGTCTAACTCCATGGCGCATCCAAAGCTGATGTGTTGTATGGCTGTGTTCCCCCTGCCTCAAAGAATGTGCGAATTATAGAGTCTTAGACAGTGGTGAGAGGTGTGACACAGCCTCTGCGTGGGAGAGCACACGCACTGAGCTGGGGCTAGTTTGCATCATCCTCTCTGTTTTTGGGTTGAAAAGGCATATAAGTTCCTACTGGAGATTTTTTTCTGGGAAGATGTATATGTAACTTTAGTCAAAGAAGTCTCTAGCCTGTGGGTGCCTGGACAAAAGCAGATCAGACAAGGTGGTCAAAGCAGCCTCTCCTGGTCACCTGCCTACACAGCTATGAGCACATGTACTCATGAAGATCTGGCCATAGTCACTGTCACTAAATTTATATCACTGGAAATGTCAGTGCTGTTGAATCTTTTTCCTTTTACATGAGTTCACAATAGTGGTTTTGATCCTTTTAGGCTTTCTGGAAGCAAGGACCATTTGTTGGGACTTACCTTCATTTTCACCCCCAAAGACATGTTCTGCAGGCAGTCCTGTCTGCACCCCATGTGTTGGAGTCTTGCAGAATACTTTTCTGGTTGAAGCTGGTTCTGTTTCTATGAAAGTTTTTCTGCAGGGAAGTCATTTTAGGGCACAGCAAGACATGAAAGAAGTCATCCAAACACCATTCCTTTTATGAAGGAAAATAACTAGAATCTGGATAAACAATTCATATTGTTCCTCATTAGTTCACACTAATCAGTAGAGTGTCTCAAATAAGCATTTAATTAAGAATTAATGTGGTGGCTGTTATAAAATGAAATATTAATTGGAAAAGGAAAGTTTCAGGTTTGTTTAGGTGAAAGAAATCTGCCCGCCTCATGCTTAACTTGATTACACGAGTGCTTTCCAATTCCTGAATTGTTTAATGTATACAAGTCATAAGGACCTGACATTTAACAAGAGAACACTGGCAAATTAATTCCATTCAGTGCTAAAAATGTATCTTGACATTTAGTATGTTAACCAGTGCAGAATTGCATGTTTTGCTATGTGCTAATTAACTGCCCTGTTATCCCATTTCAAAAGAATTAAGAAACAATTGGGATTTAATGTATTACTAATAAGTGGACCAATGTCAGCTGCAAGGCATGAGTTTGGTTCTAAGCAGAGGACAAGATCGTCTGTCTCCTCACTGGGCAGAGAGTTGCTGCTGCTTAGGGACTTGGTGTAAGGTATCTCTGCAGTCAGTGGAGGCATTTCCACCTCTGTCTGGCTTCCCCCCTGGTTATGACCCAGACTCACAGGCACTTCAGTATGGGGAGCAGAATGGGGTTCACCAAGTAGGAGCAGAGCTGAATGTTCAGTAGATGGACATCCCTCTGACACTCAAGGCACTGTGATCTTCAGAGCTGCCGGAGCTGAGCCATGCTCTGTGATGAACACAATTATCTACAAGCTGGAAGTTTCAGGGACTGAAACTTTCATACATTGATGCTGACTAAGTTTGCCAAATGCTTTAAGCCAAGAAGGTAGTAAAAGAGAATTTTTTGAACATGTCAAAACACCTCATTTTCACATTTTTCAGAAGGAAATGTTTTGGTTTGGAAATGTGAAAATGCTTCATTTTGATATTCCCCATGTGATAGCGTTCAGACTTCTTTCTTTCTAAATGACAGGCTCTTTGTTGTTTAAAATTGATGGAAATTTTCCATTAGTGAACTCTTTTATTTTAAAGACCCTGACTAGAAAAAGACAAAATATTATTTTTTTGTTTGAATGTTCTCTTTTGGGTGAGCCCAAAACAATATTTTAGTATTTTTCCTTTACAAGTAGCCCCTGAATTCTCCTGTTTTACATCATCAGAAAGTTTCCTTCCCCTGCCCCTCCTCTCTTTGGGCACTTGCCCAATGACGTCTTCTCAGCATCAGGAAGCAGGAGGAACAATCCTGATTCCCGAACGTCTGCAGGGGAAGTGGTTTGTTAAGACCATTTATAGTAAGTGGTTGTGGAGGAGTGACACCAGGGATATCAGACTCTCGGCCTTGGAGCTGGTGAGCTAATGGCTCTGTGCAAGAGGCAAATTGCAATGCCTTTGCTGTGGGCTATGTATGTATACTGAGGAGTAGCTGCAGGCAGCCAGGGAGAGATGGTGTTAATCACTGGCAGAAAATAGAGCTGTAAAGCCCTCTAACAGCCTTTCAAGTCTTATCCCTTTTCTCCTCTAGTGTAAGTCCTTGCCCCTCACAGTTCTTTCTCCCCTGGCTCTATGCTGACCTTCCAGATGCCACTTTCTCTGGTCTTTTCTTGTTTGTCTCCAAGTTTCTTGGTTTTACAGAAATAATAGCTCAATCAGTCCCTTTTAAGGGTGAATGCATGGGACACTTTGTTCTGCGCCCAGCCATGCTCTAAGAACCAGCATTTTCCCTTTGGCTCATCAGCAGGGTTGTCTCAGCCCCTTATGGCACCACTTGACAACTCCTATGCTGGTTGGATCCAAAACCCGAACAGACCTCTGGGATCATGAAGGACTAAGACACTGTCTTACAACAATAGCCTGTGACAAAGAATCACTGAACGCCAGTTAGGCAGTGTTTTGGGTAGTGCTGCATATGCCCTCTGAAACACTTTTCTCCATAGGTTCTCAGCCAAGATCTGCAGACCTGCAATACATCTACAGACCAGATAAACAACCAAATGCCTCAAGATGGAGGGCCAAATCTCAGGACATTTGGGGCACAATGCAGTAAACCCAGAACTAGAAGCTGTACAGCCAGGTCAGTGCCTTGCTGAGCCAAAACCGGAGCATCTCACTCAATGAATTCTAACTTGTGCTGGTATCTCACAGATCAGCTCACTTGGAAGGCTCAGTTGGAGCTGGCTTGAGCATCTCCATCTGACCAAGACTTCTGGTGCTTATTTCCCCCACTGCCCACATTATATGTGAGTATGTCACCACCGGATGCCACGAGCTAAAGTATAAGTTCACAGCATGTCAGCACCTACCAGCTCTTCCGGCTAGAAGTGTAAGCTAAAGGCGTATTACATGTCCAAAATTCAGTAGATTGCCACCCAAAGTAGAAGAATGGTAGGTGAGTGCTAAAAATGGTAGTTTGTCACCCAAAGAGAAGAGTTGGCAGGAAGACTCCAACTACTGTATCCTAACCACCTACACAAACTTAGCTTGTCAAAAATGTATTGCTTTCATTGAAAGAGCATCACATTAACCATGAGTTGTTGCAGGGCAGCTTTGCACATTGGGGTTGAAACCACAGTACTGCTAAAGCTTTGTGAGTCCATAACCTACCTCAGCTGAACCAAATTACCCTTGAGCCCATATTCTCAGATTCACCATGTTTTAGTTACTGTTTTTTTATCTTTTCCAGCATTTCTGCCCATCTCTCACTTTTTCCTCAAGTTTTGAGTGACATGAAAGTCCCAAGCTATCCCTGTGCTTACACATGAAGCCAACTCAACTGTGAATGTCTTTTATACTTCAACCAGAATACCTGATCTCCCATTCTTCCTGGTATACCAGAACTGTCCCCACTGCTTGCTGCTTCTTGGCTGTGACAAGGCTGAATGAAAGGGAAATGTTTCCAGTGTGCTTTCCATTCAATCGCTTTTAAGAGTTGAAAGTGGTGGAAGTGCTGCCTGTGGTTATGTGCTGCACGTGCCGGCTTGCATGAGCTCAGGGAATTATGGCACACTCTCTCCACTCAACAGAAAGCACAGGGAGGTCTGTGGGCCAAAGATTAAGTGCATTCCAGTGCTCATAATTTGATTTCTTCTTGGTCTTTTCCTTCAGTGAGTCAGTACCTTGCTTCTGAACAGAGTCCAGTTGCAGTCTAATGAGGCTTGGCTGACTGGGGAGGCTTTGCAGGGCTGAGCAGCCAGCAGCCAGGGACAGCCACTTGCTGTGGGGCTCTCCAGCCTATCCTCTAATATCATAGCCACCTGCATGTACCTGCCTGAAAGTCCCTGTTCTTCTGCCAAGGCTGGAGGTAGGGCTCAACCACTGGCTTCCAGCTGAATTTGGCAGCTGCTGTCTCTGCCTCCTGTGCGAAGGGCTCTTCATCCAGCCCATCCAGCCCGTGCAGCTCCAGGCACAACAGCATCTGCAGAGCAGTGTTACTGCAAGAACCGGAATCACACCCAAAGCGAGGGCCTGGCCTCCCGTCCATTGCTGGAAATCTGCTAGCTTAGCTCAGTCCCTGTGACATTTTGTGTGACATTGCCGTGCCAAAAGATTACATAGGAAAATATCCTTGAAAGGTGCCTCTTGGAGAGGTCTAATGCACAGAAAGGATGACAGACAAGAAATTGTCCAAGTCTTCCTGTTTTCCACTCAGGAGGAAGCTTAAAGTGCAAGGGAGACACACCATCTCCTCCAGCTGTCTCCCAGCATGGCAGGGGGCTGCAGTATCTGCCTTTGGCACCTTGGCAAGGCACAGGGAGCAGCTCCCAAAAGAGACCGCAGGAAAGCACAGGTGCCGAAAAACCTGTCTTTCCTAGATGAGAGGTAATCCAAGCAGGACCTCACCTCCAGTGGGAGTTAAAGATGAAACAGAGGTATTTACTCAAATGACTGCTAAAAGTCCATGTGCTTATACCACTGAAACCCACCACCACCATCACTTTTCTCTCTCTTTCTCTATCACTTGCCTCCATGAGGGATCTGGAACTTCAGGAAAAAATTGCTCATGCTCTCTTTTTACCACAGACTGCCTACAGCATGAGCGAAGTCAGGCAATCACCTTGTCACTTCTCACATCCCCAGTCAATTATATGAGAGAAGAGCCATTCACTGGTTTCCATCTTCAATTTTGTGATGCTCCCTGTAAGCCATAGATCCTGACTCGATGACCAACAAGGGGAGGCTGGTGGGGAATGTGAAGTTCAAGGGCAGCCTTGGCTTCAGTGACCATGAAATGGTGGAGTTCAAGATCCTTAGGGCAGTGAGGAGGGCACACAGCAAGCTCGCTACCCTGGGCTTCAGGAGAGCAGACTTTGGCCTCTTCAGGATCTGCTTGCCAGAGTACCATTGGATGAAGCCCTGGAGGGAAGAGGGGCCCAAGAAAGCTGGTTTATTGAAGGATCACCTCCTCCAAGCTCAGGAGTGGTGCATCACAGCAAAGAGGAAGTCAGGTAAAAATGCCAGGAGGCCTGCATGGATGGACAAGGAGCTCCTGAACAAACTCAAACACAAAAAGGAAACCTACATAGGGTGGAAGCAAGGACAGGTAGCCTGGGAGGAATACAGAGAAATTGTCCAGGCAGTCAGGGATCAGCTTAGAAAAACTAAAGCCCTGATAGAATTAAATCTGTCCAAGGATGTCAAGGGCAACAAGAAAAGCTTCTATAGGTACATGGGTAATAAAAGGAAGACTAGAGAAAGTGTGGGCCCTCTATGGAAGGAAACAGGACACCTGGTTACCCAGGACATGCAGAAGACTGGGGTACTCAATGAATTTTTTGCCTCAGTCTTCACTGGCAAGTGCTCCAGCCACACTGCCCAAGATGCACAAGGCAAAGGCAGGGACTGAGAGAATGAAGAACCACCCACTGGAGGAGAAGATCAGGTCTGAGACTATCTAAAGGGCCTGAAGTTGCACAAGTCCATGGAACCTGATGAGATGCATCTACAGGTACTGAGGGAACTGGCAGATTAGGTGGCTAAGCCACTATCTGTCATATTTGAGAAGTAATTGCAGTCCAGTGAAGAAGTTCCCACTGACTGGAAAAGGGATAATATAACCGTCATTTTTCAAAAGGGAAAAAAAGAAAACTCAGGGAACTACAGGCCAGTCACTCTCACTTCTGTGCCTGGCAAGACCATGGAGCGGGTGCATGCTAGGGCACATGGAAAATAAGGAGGTGATTGGTGACAGCCAACATGGCTTTGCTAAGGGCAAATCGTGCTTCATAGATATGGTGACCTTCTACGACAGGGTTACAGCATTGGTAGATAAAGGAAGAGCAACAGACGTCATATACCTGAATGTGCAAAGCATTTGACACTGTCCTGCATGAGATCCTTGTCTCTAAATGGGAGAGATGTGGGTTCGATGCATGGAGCACTTGGTGGATCAGGAACTGGCTGGGTCAATGGCTCACTTGTGGTCAATGGCTCAATGTCCAAGTGGAGAGTAGTGACAAGGGGTGTTACTCAGGGGTTGGTGTTGGGACCAGTGCTGTTTAACATCTTTGTCACCAACATGGACAATGGAAAAGAGTGTACTGTCAGCAAGTTTGCTGATGTGGTGCGGTCGGGAGGGAAGTGATGTCATCCAGAGGGACCCGACAGGCTTGAGAGGTGGGCCTGTGCAAAACTCATGAAGCTCAACAAGGCCAAGTGCAAGGTCCCCCACATGGGTCGGGGCAATCCTAAGCACAAATACAGGCTGGGTGAGGAGTGGATTGAGAGCAGTCCTGTGAAGAAGGACTTGGGATGTTGATTGATGAGAAGCTCAGCATGACCCAGCAATGTTTTCAGCCCAGAAAGCTGACTGTCTCCTGGGCTGCATCAAAAGCATCATGAGCAGCAGGTCAAGGGAGGGGTTTCTACCCCTCTACTCTGCTCTTGTGAGACCCCACCTGCAGTGCTGTGTCCAGCTCTGGGACCCCCAACATAAGAAGGACACAGACCTGCTCGAACAGGTCCAGAGGAGGCCATGAAGATGCTCAGGGGGTTGGAGCACCTCCCCTGTGAGGACAGGCTGAGAGAAGAGTAGGCTCTGGGGAGACCTTAGAGCAGCCTTCCAGTACCTAAAGAGGGCCTACAAGAAAGCTGGAGAGCAATGTTTTACAAGGGCATGAAGTGATAGGTAATGGCTTAAACTGAAAGAGTGTAGATTTAAATTAGGTGCAAGAAAGAAATTCTCCCCTGTGAGGGGGGTGAGGCCCTGGCACAGGTTGCCCAGAGAAGCTGTGGCTGCCCCCTTCCTGGAAGGGTTCAAGGCCAGGTTGGACAGGGCTTTGGGCAACCTGGGCTGGTGGAAGGTGTCCCTGCCATGGCAGGGGGGTTGGAACTAGATGATCTTTAAGATCCCTTCCAGCACAAACCGTTCTATGATTCTATGATTTTTTTTATCTCATGTTCATGAAAACACCTTCTCCAGAGGAAAGGCTGTACCTGTAAGTAAAGACTCTTCAGGGGCAAAAGTTCTGCATACAATCTCTCTAACAACAGGAAGAAATGCACAAAATAGTAGTTATTGTCACACAAGTCCCCATGAGGAACATGTCAGCACAGTCAGCCATGACAAATATGCACAGTTGCAGTCAAGAATGTGTAAGAAAATTCTCTTTCAAGTAAATAAAAGTTATAGAAGTTGCAATTGTCTTTGAGTCTTTGTAACTGTTAGCATGGGTGTACCAGTCAGCGTCACGGTCACACTGAAGCCATCCCTCTATATTATGGAACATTACTTATGAACACCATTAACAATTCTCACCAAAATACTTATAAAAGTTTAGTGGTAAACATTAAGAAGCAGACGATTATTACTCCCATCATCTCTTATTTCAGATATAAAAGTGGTCACACTGAATCTTAACAAGGCAAAGAATATTCAAGCTCCTGTGCAAATAAGTGTACCACTTCTCCACAGCTTTTTTATAGTTAGTAATTGGAGTTGGCCAAATTATTTGTCAGGAATAACATGTTGGCTTCATTCAGCCCTTCCCCCTGTTTGTGAATAACTCTCAAGCAGAGAGAAGGAGGTCTGGAGTTTTTACAGTAATCTTCACCACCTGAGAAAACGTGTCTGTACTTGTCTAAGGACAAAACCAGAGGATATTGGAGGCTGGCAGAGTGGAGATGAGAGCACTGTAACTGCATGTTGGCTATGCCATGCTTGGAGTCAATGGAAACATGGGGAGAGAGAGACACTCTATCATAGACAGGGCAGATGGAGTCTGGGGAAAAAGCGGCATCCATGAGAGGTTTGGCTGGGCTATTTGCTCTCTCTTTACCATAGCATGTAGTGGAGATCACTTGGTATCATTCTTGCTCTGGGTGACTTTCACCCAGAACAAATTGCTGCTTGACATGACAGTCACTTAACTGAAGAGGTTTCCTTTCATTCACAGTGAAAAAGCTAAATAATTGTTCAGTGTTAAGGTGACTCATTTCTTCTCACTCATGTCTTGCTCTTGCTCACCAAAGGGGCTCACACTGCCCATCTTCTGTCCCTGCTCATTCCCATTCAATCTCATTGATATCCCTATTGGATTTGATATCCCTGCTGTTTTCCCAGCAAGGCACCAAATTATTACTCTCCACCAAGCATGTTATTACTTTCTCTGATGCTTCCTCTTATGTCTATCAGACGCCTTCTGACCAGAAAGCATTCATATGGAAAAGTTAGATCCTAAATTGCAATGCTGGTAATCAAAGGGGTATCAAATCTCAGTTTACCAGTGTTGTGCAGGGCAATCTGAAAATAGCCCAAGAAACTTTGCTGAGCCCTAGAGGACCTGTAATTTTTAATGGTGTACATTAAATAACCTTTTCAATGTCAGAGGCTTCAGGAGTTATGATTTCTATATAACAGCCAGCTTAGAACACAGTATTTTCACTGGAATTTGTGGAAATAACTTTGTGTTGTATTTGACTGCAGCTATTATTTACACATAGCTTTATGATAAGATGGGAGTCATTCAAGGAGCTAGAGAAGTACCCTGGAAACTGCTTCACCTCCTGGGAGCTTTCCCCCAAACATCTTGCTCTGTGATTTGCGTTCTCCTGTTGAAAATTCTGCACCATCTTAAATTAGCGCATAGCATGTCTCCTCCCAAGTGAGTATGATCAGATGACCAGGGTCAAAGATTCCTTTCTCATAAAATTATGTCCAGTTGGTAAGTTTAGCAACAGCATATGCAGGTAATAACAGTTCTGCTCCTAATGCTCACATACACACACAGCTCCACATGCGAACATCCAAGCCCGTTTGTTTGAAGCAGATCTGAGAGAAACATTATTCCTAGAGTGGTTCAACTCACCCGTTTCTGAAGAAGCACTTTTGAAAACAGCATTTCATGCTTGCAATCCGAATCCATTTACACACTTAATAGATTATAATGTATTTTCTGAGCCAAGAGTTATCAGCGTTTGTGCTTGTAGCTGGTGATGAGTGCAAAGTGATAAAGCTTGGGTAAAGTTCTTAAAGTCAGGGCTAAATTAAGCTGAGTCGTCACATATATGTTGTGGAGTCAAAGTGCATGTGCCAGTGGTTTCTCTGGTTCCGCTGATACGGGGTAAATTCCTTGAAGCTGTGCAGCCAGTTAGGCGACTTGAACATTTTTGCTCTGAAGATCCTATTAGACCATGGGAAGATTTCCTTAGGAAATATCCCTAGGAACTGCAGGCAAGAGAGGTTGAGTGGATCCTTGTTCCATGCCACGTTGTATTCCCTGTCAGTGCAATGATTTGTGAAGGAAATAAAGCCCTTTCCAGCTTGATTGATGTGGAAACTCATTCCTGTGTGAGGGGCTGGCAAAAATCCCACTGGCCACTTTGGGATAATTTAAAGCCTCTGCCGTGGTGCTGATCCTCTCCCTGGGATGAGAGTCACCGCTACTGATTCAGTTCAGTATGGCCAATTTCCACACTCTGGACACTGGGATCAAGTGGGTTATTAAGGAAAGTAACTCCTCAGCAGATGCCCTTCCTGGAGGAAGGATTCCATACTTGTGTTCTAATGACTCATTTGGCTTGGGACTAACAACCTGTCTGGACAAGAATATTTTGTCTGGAGAAACGAGCCGTCACTTTTAATGGTTCCTCCCCTGGCTGTGGATCTATTGGAAGCACTTTCTCCATCACACATGAGGAGGCAATTACCCAGTGCAGCTCCCACTTCTGCTGACCTGACTGTCCACGTCATGGCTTTCCAGGAGGTTTTCCCCATTCTGCATCCTCTGCCATAACAGTCTGCCAGGTGGCAATAGTGAAGGTCTGAGAAGGTGAAATGACACCAGTGGAGGTCTCACATGTCCAGGCAGAAGCTGCTTTTCATGAGCTGGCATTTTCTTCAGCACTGAAAGCTGTGTGGCAGAGAAAGTGCCTTGGCTAAACTTCTGGGAAATCAGGTTCTGAAATATTTGCAGGAAAATGGATACATTAATAAATTTTATCCGAGCTTTCCATTTTCTGAGAAGGAAAGCTATGATTCTGATCATGAATATTAATAATATGAGGGCAGGAGATTAAGAGGCTGCCTTGGGGGCCCAAATTCTGTATCCCAGTGCAGGCAGGGAGAACAAGACCAGTGCAGCCACCCTGGATTTCCCCATCCTCTACCCCACTGCCAGCAAAGAGGGGCACAGTTTGGTCCTGGGTGCCTTTACAGCTCTTTCAATCTGTGCAACCTAAAATAGCATGAATTAACATTGCTGTAAGCTGAACTAGGAGAGTCTTGTTTTATTAATTTGTATTGGTGAGCATGTAACAAACAGTCCCATTGTTTTTCTTGCAACCAGGGCCATGTCATCCCCCATCCTCCCTAAGACATCCCATCCAGCTTTCACTCATACTTCTGGAGCATTCCCAGTATGCCAAGAGTTCATTAAAATTAACATCAGCTCATTAAAGTTAACATCAGCTTCAGTGCAAAGGCTGCCTCGGTCAGGTCTTATAAGCTCATGATGCAGGTGTCCTGGGCATCCAGGATTAAATGCATTACCTTTATCTGCTCCTGGTTAACATCATCCTTAGCTGCCATGGGACAGAGCAGCTCAGACTCTATGCAGCGTGGCAACCTCTTCCATCATCTCTCCAAACAGAGCACTCATTTAATACTTTTGCTTGTTTTACTCCATCATTGCTGATTTCATCACTGCTGTCTGCTGAAGGATTTGGTTGATTGCCAGACCTACTTTTAGTCCTGATACATTTTTTAATCTTTTCTGGAATTTTTGTTAGCCTGGTAGCTACTGCTATCTTATAAGCATCTTTAGCCTTCCTTAGCTATAGCCAATCTCCTAATATTTATTCATCATCATTAACCTCAGCTCCCTTCTTCCTTTCTGGTAGTAAAGTATTAATAATAATAGTAATATCATTTATGATTATTAGTGTTACACAATGCTTTTTATCCCCCAGCCTTAGTAAAAGCATTTTGCAGTGTTCAGGCCAGTATGCAGGGGTGTATCCTGTGACTCACTGCAGATTTAAACAAAAGGAAGTGGCTGAAGTGTTCAAATTTTCTGGCTTTCAAATGTCATAGAATATTTTGAAATAATGTCAAACCTTACTTCTGCTGTTCTGAGTGACTGAGGGGTCCCTGAGGACTTAATTCTGCCTTAGCTGATGTTTTACTTGGGAACATAATTTTCCTGGTTTTTTTTTTCTTTTTTTCTTTTTTCTTTTTTTCTTTTTTTTTTTTTTCTAAGAAACTTAAAATTTAAAAATTTACTATTTTCTTTGCTCCTGGCAGCATTTTCTGATGTTAAATTCCTTGGAGAAGTGCAAACAAACAAAGTCTTATCTAAATAATGAAGGAAAACCTTATTAACCTACATGGAAATCAACCAGCTAACTCAGGGATAAAACAGCTGTCCTAGTTTAGGTGTAAACATCAGGGAAAAAAAATTAAACCTGCTAGAAACCAAACAGGTTTTTACATATGCGTAGGAAGTGGTAAGCAGGACAGAGGCAGAGATGGGGAATAAAACAAGGACCAGTTTATGGGTGGACACTGTGGGCAAAGAGTGCTTCAGGCCTTCAGATCTGGGCTGTGCTGCTAGGGGACAGCCACTGTCCCCAGCTCACCCCAGCGCAGGGTACCCCATTGAGCCCATTCCCCTTGTCCCTGCAAGACCATGTACCCCAAGGAGGCAGAGGCAGCTGCCCTGGGTAAGTGCTGGGACACAGATTTGGGAAGAATTCACCATTTTCTTGGAAATGGATCAACTTTATCATATTTCTGTGTGTTTACTCTGAAAGGAGTTACTACCAGCAGGATCCTCAGTGAAGTGCAGAGGACATTCAATACTTCCCGGCTACCCGGGCCAATGCAACTATCATTATGATCTCAGAAATTAACACATCAGTCTCCTGAAAACCCTTCAGAGAGCCCAAATCTTGATGAAGATGCCCTCAGAAAGGAAGTTCTATTACCCATATGCAGAACACTTTGCAGGGTCTGGGCCAGAGCGTGTAGTTTCCTAGCAAGATTACTTGAATCTCAAGGAAAGGTGAAATTGCTACAAACAGCAGCTACATCGACCTCCGTGCCCCCAAATGTTTCACATACTGTGCCTGTTTACCATCAGACTTCCCAGACAATGTCCTTCTCTGAGAAGGATGTCGCACAGTCCCTCTCAAATGGATACACTCGGCTGAGGAAGCTAGAGTGCATGCTCATAATAATTTTTCTGGCATTTTTTTTCCTTCCCATGGCTAGTTTGTCAAACAACCTCACAAACACAGTTTTATGACGGAGCTCTACCAGGAAGACTCTTTGATACATATTCATAGCAGATTCTTGGCTTATCTCTGAGCAACATTCACACACACTGCTTACTAGAGCTGTTGTTTTTTTTTTTTAATGCTTAACATATAAAAGTTTAATCACAAAGTTGCTTAATGTTTGTTTCTTATGAAAAGCATTATTATTGCTCAACAAAATTCTCTAGAGGCTTTTCATATATACAGTGCTGCTTGATACGAGTTGAATTTAGATCAAGTGTACTGAGAAAGAGTGCTGCTAGGGTCCCTCTCACCAGGGATTCCCAAGGTCAAATATTAGGTGAAAAGCTATTGATGGGACAACATGACATGAGCCAGAGGAACTGTGTGCATCTTCCAGCAACATACTGGAAGATATTTCCTTCTTAATAATAATGACTGGGATGCGGGGCTAAATATAACTTTTCTGTAGCAGAGTAGGTGTTAAGACCTCTTCTGGAGCCCAAAGAACTGATCACCCAAGAAATAAGCCCTTGAGTAGCTGGGAAGGGATAGGTAACAGCAGAAGGAGTTTGTCTGCTGGAAGACAATTTCTGATTAGGCTCTGCCTAGAGTCCGTGCAGGCTCAAGCAGCGAAGCGCTGCTCAGTGCACCGGGCAGAGAGGAATATTTGCCTTCACAAATATTAACCAGCGCCCTGCCTCCTAGAAACCAAACAGGCTGTTACATATGCAGACCTTTTCTTGTATTTCCAGGGAAATACAGCAGCCTGGTGGCTGCTGCTAGAACTGCTGCGGCGGCCTGAGGGCAGGTGTAAGCAGCAGGAGGCTGCGAGGAGCAGACGGAGGAGGGTGGCTGTAGCACCAGGGAAGTCACAGCAAGGGATGCTGCAGCCCCTGGGGTCTGAGAAACACAGCAAAGAGACATATCCTGGGCATGCTTAGTGTGGATAGGGCATTTATCACTGCAATGCAGGAAAGCCAGATTATAGACTGTGTTGTCCAGCAAAGCTCTGAAGGGCTCCCAGTGCTGCTGGGCGCATCTAGATCTATGTGACTGCGTCCTCCATAGATGCTTAAAATAACCTTGCACCTTCACAGGGAAGGATGGTTGCTGAGGATTGCTGACATGAGCAAACAGGCTTTCACCCCCTCTTAGGCAGCAGGTACATGATTATATGGAGGAAAAACTCAGCCAGGCCTATCCACAGAGGAAACAAAGGCAGGAGAGGATTACTCATGCTGCAGTGGTTGGGATGCTGTGTGCTCCAGGATGAAAGCACCCAACCGTGGGTCAAAGGGAATGAGAGTCCAGAGGAGGGAAAATCTCTCTTTCGACCCCACTAACGTGTTCCCATGACTCTGCATGAAGCAATGCTGAGGTAGACAGACACAGAAGTACTATGGGGCTTGCTACAAAGAACTCCATTACTGTTGCATAGGTGATTATAGTGGCCTTGGAGGGGTCTTAGCTAAACTTTTCAGTTTACGCACAGAAGTGCAGTCCCCATAGATAGGGAGAAGGACATGTGACCTGTGAGGAAAGACTGAGGTAGCTGAGATGGCTTGGTTTGGCAAAAAGCAGGAGACTAAGGGGGAGGTCTGACAGCAACCTTTGCTTGAAAAGGAGTTATAAAGACAGTGCAGCCAATTTCTTCAACAACAAACCAAGGGATAATGGCCACATATTGCAATTTAGGAGGTTCAGGTTGGACATTAGGAGGAAATTGTTCCCTAGTATGGTGGTGAAGTCCTGGCACAGGTCACCAGAGAGGCAGGGAAACTGCCCTTTGACAGCTAAATTGTCCTAGGCTAAACTAAATGCAGAAGCAGTGACCAGATCTAGTGTTGGTGACACCCATGCTGTGACCTCTCAGGGTCCCTTCCAGCACAGACTTCCAGGAAAAAGGGATCCGAGAGCCATTCCTATGGGTAAGAGGTTTCTTGTCAAGAAAGGTGGTCCAGAGCAGACAAAACATCATCAGAAGTGTGATGCCCATTTAACCTCTCCTCCCAGCTCCAATATTAATTTCTGATGTCAACAGTTACCCCTCCACTGGCCTAGCAGCTTGGCTGCCTGTGGGAAGAATGGCAGAGGGAATTCTTAATAGTATTTACTTCCTTTGCATGATATCCTGGAAGAGAAGAAGGACAAGCAACCTACAGAGCAATTCCTTTTTTGGTGCTCCACCAACCCAATGTGTTGCCCATGCCTAAACACAGTCCACAGGGTGATCTGCTGTGCCACAAATGCATGGTCTGATGGATACTCACATTCTGGTTTCTTCTCCTACTTTCTTTCCACCATGCACACGCTGGAAGTGTCTCTGCCCCATTTCTACCAGGGACTGGGCAGTTGCCACTCTCCAGGGGCCCCATCTATGTTGTGATTGCAGCACCTAGTCCATGGCACCCACCCCTTGCTGGTCACCCAGCTACTGCCTTCAAATGGAATATGAGATGCAGACATAAAAAAAAGCTGAGTAAAGCTGTCATATCACAAACATGCTCCGAGACCTTAAGAAAGAGGGTGGAAGACTAAGTTTTAATAATAAAGCAAGAGATATAAATAATGAAGCAGCAATCTAGCTGTTTCTTGACATCTTGTTGGGTGGTGCTACATTGCTGTCTGCTGCAGAAGTCTGGAGTGGGACTTTACAATGTGTTCAGCTGCCAGATCCCAGGATCTCAGCCACAGAACAGCTTTAATGAAAATGCCCTTCCAAAGTGAATGTGCAAATTGAACCAAGTTTCTGAGAGGAGCTGGGTCAAAGGCACTGCTCCACAGCATGAGATGCATTGCATAATTCCTGTCAAGTCATTGCCCTCCTCCTTCCCATCTGCTTCCCCGCTCCCTCTGCCTCTGTCCTCTGCACACCCTGTCCTCTCATAGCAGCAGAGTCCCCAGCATACCCCAGTCTCCTCCCCCAGGGCTCCTATATGCAGTGCTCATTTGATTATTATGTATGTGACCTCTCATGTCCTCAAGCTATTCATGTGCTTTGGCTGAAGGGTAGGCACAAGAGGGAGTTTTTGCCAGGCATCTGTGACCTTTCTCATGGCCTGAGCTTTAAGACATTAAAAAACAAAATGTCTTTTGCTAATGAGCTGATCCTGGGCTGGAAGAACAAGTCATCTCTACTCCTCTTGCCTCCCCCTCCCTCAGCCCCCAACCAACTCCTGTTGGAGCTGTGGCAAGTTGCTGGGCATTAGCATGGTGACACAAGGGCTGGTGCAGATCCCAGGCCAGGTTACCCTGCAGAGACATGATACAGTGCACGGGGTTGGTAAAAGGGCTAGAAGCCTCAGCAGACAGCTCGCAAAGTCTTTTTGTTCTTCTTTCCATTGATAACTAATGACTCTCAGCTCTTCCAAAACAAAATGTCTGGGATGTCAGGGCCACCTCCATATTACTGTGAGGCTCGGGAGACAGGAGAAGGAGGTTGGACACAGGAGTTCACCTTGTGGAAGAACTCAAATGTCTCATTTTCCTCATGACTCTTCTTGAGGATTTTAACCTGATGTAAACAACCTCAGCCCTTCCAGAAATGAAGACAAGCAATAGAGACCTTTGAGGATGCTGGAAGTCATTTATGAAGCAGGATGAGTCACTCTGTGTTTTGTGGCTTCCCAAACTTTTTGTGTTGTAGTGCCATATGTCCAAGTAAATCTTCCAGGCCAGCACTGTGGGCATATTTCTGATGTTCTTTTCAGAGCTGAAGTAAACAATAGCTGTTCAGCCACCAAAACCCAAAAGACTTCCCAAATTGAGAAATCAAGTAACTCACTCCCAAAGTGTAGCAACTGTCAAGCAAGAGCCCTGTAAGGACTGCATCATGATGCTAATGTCAAGGAGAGCAAGAACTACAGAGACTGTGATGGTGAAAGGGTCTGAATGCGATGCACAACATGGGTCTTTATTGGCACAAACAGTTTCACCATTTATCCCTGTTTGCTAGGACAGTGTTTTTCAGCCTCCTTTAAAAATGTGTGGCATCTGCAGAGGCCAGTGTGTGGCATGGATCAGAGGGGCAATCAGTCTTATGTTTTCCCTCGCAACACAAGTATGAGTGACCCACATAACCTGTCCAGCCCAGGGAGTTAAGAGGAACAGATGGGACCCATGACCCATCTTTGTAGAGAGGCTGGTGCTGGTCTCTTCTCACAGGGGATTAGTGACAGAACAAGAGGGAACGGCTTTAAACTGAAACAGGGGAGGGTCAGACTGGACAGTGGAAAAAATTTTTCACAGAAAGCGTGGTCAGAGAGTGGAACAGGCTGCCCAGGGAGGGGGTGGAGTCACCATCCCTGGGGGTGTTTAAGGGCCATTTGGATAAGATATTAGGGGATGTGGTGTAGGGGAGAACTTTGTAGAGTCAGGCTGAGGGTTGGACTTGATGATTCCGAGGGGCTTTTCTAACCTGAATGATTCTATGATTCTGTGATTCTATGATCTGTAGTAGGAGTGGTCTTAAGAGGAGCTGACACTGTGTCATCAGTCAGCTACATCCCAGCGAGGTGTGAGCATTGCATGGCCCTCGTGGAAACTGCACCTCATCCCATCACCCTGAGAAACAGTCTGGCTGCTGCTCTGATGCTCGTGGTTGACCCTCTGCACCCTTCATGCGGCCCCTAAGCAAAGCTGTGATGAGAAAACTCAGTGAAGGGGAACCTGCGGCACTTGTCCTTGCAGAGGCGGAAAGAGACCATATTCAGATATCTTTTCCAGATGCTGGGAGCCAAGTATACCTCCTTCCTCCTCCTTGCTGTCAACACCTAGGAAATGCCTTGATTTCAGGCATTACTAGAATGCTTTTTTTTATGTTTGACTTGCTCTTCCAAGCTGATTGCTCTTAAATGATTGGGTTTTCTTGTGTTACCCAGTATTGAAGACAAAACTCAGGACTCCTAGAAACTAGTGTACATTGTTGACCAAGCTGCCATGAGGGTTTTATTCCATGGCACAAGGGTTCCACCGTGCACTGGTAGATGTGACATTCTTCCCACAAAGGCAGAGATGTTCAGACAATATCACATATACCGTACTACTACTGAGTCCCCAGCTACAGTGCTCTGTGCTGGTGAATGTGTCATTAAGGTGCCCAACCCTCTGCCCAAGCTGTAGTATCTGATAGCTTTGCTTCTTCAGCTGTGCTCTAGTTTTCTTTAGAAGACATCTACCCACATGATGGAAAACTTTCATGGATGGCTGCAAAATTGCTCTGCAGAGATCATCTGCTGAGTAAAAGGTGCTGTGGGGACTAGATCATGAAGATCTGAGGATGGCTGAGTCCAAATACTTCAGGTCAAGCCCTTCCCAGCACTCTTATACATCTGCAACATAAGCTCTTTGCCCCTGTGCAAAAAACCCAACAATCGGGCCTTGAAATTCTTGCTGCTGAACAACCCTGAGCCAAGACCTTGGAGGCAGTGTAGGGGAAAGCCCTTGATTGCCTGGAAATACCCCTTCTGCTTCCTCCCAGACTTTTTTGCACTTCAGCTTGCTTCTGCTGCTCAGTGAATCCATTTTATTAACAGTTCTTCATAAAGCCTGGCAGCATTTGAAAGACTGCAATGTTTGCCTCTGAATATCAATAAGTAGCCGCCTTTCCAGCCTAGGGAAGATTTGAAGGAAGAAAGGGTGAAGCTCTGAGGATCAGTGATCAATGCCAGACCCATGGGGAGCCTGAGTTTAGGAGATTTGTTATTGAAATATTAACTACATTCTCGCCCAGAGTGGGCTGAGCAGGAGCTCTTAGCTACTATGCAAAGCTGCCAGGCAGCTGGGAGGGTTGCAAACCGCTGGGTCTCCCATTATGACTTCAGTGCCAGCAGCATCCCTGGGGCATCTCCTCCTACCACCCCCTGATGCCAGCACCCATGGCTGTGGCCAGCTGGGTCTGCCATGCATAGAAACAGGTCTTTGCTTCTCACATTTTTTTCCAGGTGAAATGTTGGCAGAATTAGAGGTGAAATGGCCCTTCCTTCTGCAATAGAAAGGAAGACAGGGTCAAGGATGTAATCTAAGCAATGGTCAGCTTGGTTTCAAGCTCCTGTTGCTTGGGCTTAGCTCCAAGAGCCTGTCAGGATTTAGGAAGTCAATGGAGGCATGACAGGAGTGGGGATGGGCAGGAGATGCATATGAATGGTTTTCTGAAGTGTTTGTTTTGTAGAAAAGATCTCTTTTTTTTTTTTTTTTTTTTTTTTCCCCCACAGGAACACATTGGTTTCCATGAAATATTAATGGAAAAAGAGTTTCTCTGGTCTAGGAGAAAACTTTCAACAAGCAAGTGACAGAACCACAACAACATGTTGCCTGGTGCTTGGGACATTGACGCAGGACTCAAGAGACCTGAATTCTACTCCCCCAGAAGGGACTAGAGCACAGAGCTCCTACTACATGACAAATCCCCTGCACAAGATACTTGCTTTTTAGGTTGGCTCCCCAGCACATTGCTTTTGACCTGAGATCCCATCCCAGACCTTGGCAGTCTTCCCAGTTCAGGTTTAATGGAGACTTTCCAGCAAGACATTTCACTTTTGACAAAAATAAACAAACAAGGCTGGCAAAAAAATATTTAATTTAGCAAATTCCCTGTTCAGCCTGTTGGCTGACTCCATCACATCCAAAATCTACTTCTGTTCCTGCAAATAAAGCCTGCAGGCATCCTGCTTTGGCTAGCTACAGAGCTGCTTGTGCCTGTACTTCCAAATGGGTAGAGCTATAGCAATTAGGCATCTGGTTCTTCTGAGCTGCTGGTACCCCTGGGCTCCTGGGGGTAAGGATGTCCTGCTAAGCCTCTCTGCGGAGGAATGATTTGAGCTTAGTCCTGGACTGCAGAGTCCACTTGGTCAAGATGGAACAACCTGGAGGTGATGGAGAAGCTCAGGAGCAACCCCTTGGGGAGCAGCAAACAGACTGTCCTTGCTCACCTCTCTCTGAATACTTACTGACTTCCAGGCACTGATCTCCTGGTTTGAAGGACTCTGGCAAGAGAAGAAGGAGGCCCAGATGACACCAGCAGCACTGCTACAGTGGGATGAGTCCTTAGGGAGACAGGGACTAGGAGCTACAGGTATAAGGCTGGTCCTTATTGTCACAAACACATCTGCAGGGCTGCTTCAGGTCATGTCAGCTCAAACCAGTACCTGCTCCCTCCTGTGCCAGGGAGGAGGACTCATGGAGAAAGTGCTTGTGTCAACTGTCTTTGTGTCACCTGGAATAATCCCAGTGTCCCACTTAGAGCAGCTCCAGGTCCACATGTCTCTGCTGGAACAGGACACTGGGATGGCACAATGGGGATGTGGTGTTTCTTGCTTTGCTCATGTTGCTAACACCACACTGCAGAAGTGCTGTGAAAGCATCTTCCTTTCAGGCTCTTTATTAACTTTTTACATCTTCCTTATGTCAGACAATGAAAATCAATGCAGTTAGGTTTGTTCTTACCGGGAGCTGCTTCCTCCTTTAGTCCCTTCAAGCTCCAAATTGTAGTTTCCTATGCAGCTAGAAAGATTTTCTCCTTTATCAGTGGCTCCCTACACTGGAATTTTGTCTGAACATTGTGGAGGCCTTTCCCAACATCTAAGGATGAAAAATAGATACCAAGAGCAATTTGGCAACACCTAAATGCACTGTGTTGGAAAGGGTGAAGTGCCAAAGCACTGTAGTTTAAAATTGCAAAAGGCCTCAGGGAGGATCAAGAAATGGAGGAGATAGTAGACATGGAAATATCTAGAATGCTACACAGAAAAACATAGAATAGAAGAGCAATTAGTAAACACAGAGAAAATAATGCCTCAAACACTGTTATCAAGGACTGGGATATGGGCACAGGACTGGACATGCTTGGATTTATGATGATCAGTGATGGACATAACTCCTGTTCTGCCTGCTGCACTCAACATGTGGTGGAAGAGCTTCAGCACTTCTTTCTGCCACCTGCTGCTGCTGCTGGGTCACCCACACTGACACTACAGGTGATGGAAACCTTTGGAGGATCATTGTTTCCAGGAACTGGACCAGCCTTTCCTGAAACAGGCTCATGCTAATCTCTCTCCCCACCAGCACCAAAAAAAGGGAATCTATTAGTAGAGTTTAGGCTAACTGTATTTGGATAAGGAGAATTAGTGGCAGTGGCCTGCTTCCTCTTCCCTCTCCATCTCAGTCCTGCTCCTCATCCAGAGCATGCACACTGCCAAAATGTCACCTGCTCCAGCTGAGTCTGCTTCTCCAACAAAGGAGACAGATCAATTCCTTACACAATCAAGTGAGGTACCTCCCTGCACAACATGGTTTCCCCCAGTTTTTGGAGTGGTTAAAGCATCCCCGGCTGCCGAGTTGCTGTGCTCACCCTGTTTCTAAGAACAGACAGCGTGAAGAAACATCAAAGGGGACTTTCCAGTCTGCACTTCCTAAAACATAGCACTAGGCAACAGCAGATGGGAGCTGGCATTATTAAATATGCATAACCTCACGGATCACAAGGTAGCACTTAGCTATCCTCTAATTAAAAGGCAGCTGCTTCCTAATACAGTGGAAAAAGCCTGCTAGAAGACACTAGATTTTCCCTGCGTGACTGATGATTGATGAAGAGCCCTGTAGCTCTTTCCTGTCCAGCTCAGAGATGCCAAAGGGACCCTTCAACTTTCTTCATCTTCCTTCCTTCCTCAGAGATGCTGAGGATCTCTGCTCAAGAGACCTTCCAACCAATCAGAAAACTGGGATCTCATTTGATTTGCTAAGCCAGTACTGAAAAGGTTAATGCTGAGAATAGGTGGAAGCACTTTTGGACATTCATGCCAGCTATAGAGCTGCTTCCTGAACAGAAGAGCTTGGAATGAATAAAAGAAATATTGTTGCACTGAATCAGTCCCTCTAGCAATGAGCTCTGGCTTCTCACTGGTTATTTTCATTAATTAATTACATTTGTATTCATGGAACATGCATGCGTTGTCCCAGTCATGGTCCCACTATGCTGGGGTCTGAACAAACAGACAAAACACGACAGCTCCTTCTCCAAAGAACTTCAGGTATGGAAAAAAGAGATGAGATGACTGCAGACAGTGAGCTACTGGGTACAGTGAGATTGTCGTGGCCTGGACAGGGCCATGATCTGAACATATTTTGGGGTACCACTGTGGTACTGCATGCCAGTGTGATGCCAAAGGTGCCTTTTGCATCATCCCCATATGCCTGGAATACAGAAAGCCCAAGTGGATCCTCAGAGTGATTTTCCTCTAGAGGACATTGGCTCAGCTGGGAGAGACAGGGCTTTCCCCCCATGCTCAGCACCCTCTTTTTCCTTAATGCAGAAAGCAAGTGGTGAAGGAAGCGTTGTACCAGCTTTTAGGACCTTGGCACTTCAGTGCTGACCAGAGCCCAGGGGTGCTACCCAGAACATCCCTCCTTGCCCCCCATCAATGAGCCTTCCAGAGGACAGAGCAGGTTTGAGACCCTATGGGAGGGAACTGCATACAGGTTCTCATGCTCAGCACTACCCTCTACGGCACTGTAGGATCAAAGAGACACTGACTCACAGTCAGCAAGACGCAGATTGCATGTTAAGTGGCAGCATACAGCTCCCAAATGAAGCTTCCTCTTAACAAGAACGGAGTCATTAGGGATGAGCCAGTTATTTATGCTACAGAAGAACAGAGACGATGCTGAGATAATATTTGGAGGTGCTTCCCATTCTAGCAATAATGAATCACAATCTCTCCCCTGCCTCCCACTTTTTTGCCCCAGTTGCCAGCCCATAGCTGAGAACCTTTTCTGGTGGCTGGTGAAGCTTTTGTGCCCCACTGCCCTCTTCCACCAGCCATGAAATAATGCCTAAAAACCAGGCACGGGAGAGAGGGACAGGGAGAGAGAAAAAAAATCAACCTCGAATCATATATACTTTTAACGTGAAAAATTAAGTAGCAAACAATCCCTGGATCTATTTCAAAGTCAATGGGATGAAAATAATTTAGAGTCTTTTTTCTTGCCTTCCTATTTATACCATTTCAGCTAAATCAAGGGATAAATTCTGCCCAGTATCTCCCAGCACCACACAGCCTTCATGGGTAATCACAGGCACCCAGGAGTGTGTGAGGTACTTAAGGTAAAGCACAGCTAAAGGCTTTACAGGAGCAAGGCCTGAGCTTGTTAGTAGATCTCAGATATGAGCACTGCATGTGAGGCAGAGAGGGCTACAGTGATTTTTGCATAATCCCTCCCAAGCCTGTGAGCTACTAAATCTGCAAATATTTGTCAAAGGTAAACAAAGAGAAAAGAGTTACTTAAGATGAAATCATGCACAGTGAGGAGCCATCCTGGAATGAACTTAAGAGGGAAAATAGACTGAAGCATGGATTAGAGCCTGCTGCAGAGGAGGTTGGGTTCTCAACTACAGCACTCATCCCTGATGGGGATCCCATGTGGAGTAAGTCGTATTTCCCTGATAGCTCCTGTGATGACCAGGTGAGTCCTGTCCCCTTACACATGGGGGTGTTACCCACCTGGGCAGAAGCTGTAAAATGGAAAGCCAGGTCTTCTGTCTTCCTGTTCAAGAATGAGGATGCGGCTGCCTAAGTAGACAGCAAGGCACTGGGAGATGAAGCCCTTGGGCCAAGTCATCATCACAGGAGTAGAGGAAACAGTCCTAAATACCCTAAATTTTCTAACTGTAATAGCAAGCTGATACACATCCCTTTGCTTTGTACATGTAGGCGATCTTGCATGTTTGCATCTCCACCAGGTTCCCTTTACCATTCCCATCAGGTTAGATTTCAAATACACTCACTCATCTCCCAGCAGTAATCCAGCATGCATCATATGTGTCTTGACCAGTTCCCTGCACCCAGAGACAGGAGAAAAGATGTGGAATTTATGAGTAACCTTTTTGTTTTTCTCCTGTGAACTGTTTTCAACATTTAGAAATCATTTGAATATTATGCAAATTGAAGTGACTTGGCTTCTAAATATCATGAAAAATGCCCACTCTGGCAGTCTGTGCCATATGGAAATTACCTCTGCTGAGATGTTGTGAAATAAATCACCATTAAGGGAAGGATGGATTGGCCAAAAGTGAACAGCTGATGTGTGAGAAGCAAGGTTTGTGGTTAACTCGTTCAGCCTGCAGGTCGCTGAGACCCCCCAGGACAACTCCTGCTCGGGGAGGACAGGGTGCTCACAGAAGGGCACCGCTCCGCCATGGGCAGGCAGGTTACCTCTGTGCTTCCCAGGCTGCCAGTTTGAAGACAGGTCATGGGAAGTTGCTGGTTCACTTCCATTTCAGCGAACTGTGTGACTTCAGCATGAGATGCTTGGGAAATGATTCAGCTGGAACTGCTAAATGAGCTGATGTGCTGGGCACCAAGTCAATCTCCTCGAGAAACAAAAAGATGGTGGTGGTCAAACTGCAGCCTGGCATCATGAGCACAGAATGATGATCGCTGCCAGCCCTGCAGCATCCATCCATCCATCCATCCATCCATCCATCCATCCATCCATCCATCCTTCCTTCCATCCAACTGCAACTGCGGACAGACAGACAGATGTTGCCCATGCCCACAGCCTAGCAGAGTAAATGAGACCCAGGGGGAAGGAGGCAGCTATAAGTAGTTAAGAGCTACGAGGAGATTGGGAGAGAGTACAGAGGGACTCGGGAGTCCTCACTAACATGAATCAAGGCAGGAGCAGGAGAAATGTGGCCAGACTTTGTGCAGTTGATTCCAAATACAGTGGAAAGAAACCTGCTAGAAGACACTAGATTTTTCCTGCATGATGGAGAGAACAGAGGAGGAACCCTGTGGCCCTTTCTCATGGAAAGGGCTGGGGGATCCAAACCTGGGGGGACACTCTGCATACAGAGCAGGGCCTGCAGTGGGGTGTGGTGAAGCACATGGTCAGTGGGACCACTCATGCTTTTTTTTTTTTATCAGGGAGAATAAATTTATCCATTTAGCCCCTCTGCATTTGAAGTAAGCATTCTAGGAATAATCTACTACAGAAATGATTAACGCTCTCAGTTCTATAGATCCATTAAGGAGATTTTCCACAAGCTCAGAGGGATTCCATTTTTTTTAGAAACAGGTAAAATCTGTGTTATTTACATACATGGGATAGAATCCCTTGGTCTGCACATGGTAAGTGAGCTATAAACAAAGTGAAAACTGATCACAGGTCACAAGGAAGGGGTTGGTTTTGGCTTTGCTAAAACAGCCCAAAGGACTCTGGGCTTTGGTAGGCTGGATCTGGGAAAATGGGTCAGAAGAAAGAAAAGAAGATGGTTTACAGGCTAGGAGAACAGCAACAGTGGGTGTCTCAGAAGCTGAAGACAGAAAGACAGAAAAAACTGTGGTCCAGCTGCAGATCCTCTGTGGAGCTAAATGCCCCACTGTGTACTGAGGCAGTTGTACATGATGGGAAGGCCTTTGGCCCTGTCCCCCGTGCAGGAATTACAAATGAGAAATGGTGCAAAGAGACTTTGGACAGCAGAAGACAGGTATGGCTTCAGGAAGATATGCCCACAAGGGAGAAATATTCTCAGCAGGTAAGGGAAGAGACACAGACTCCAGGTGATAGGGAGGACCTTTGGAACTAATGTTTCTTTCAAGGGAAGGAGAGGCTTGGATGGACTGTCCCTCTTCATGGGTTACCTGCCCTCAGAAGAACTCCTGGTAAAAGCATCACATGATAGCAGAAATTCAGGAGCTCAGCAGCCAAGTGATGGTTGGAGAGGTTTGCAGACATTCAGTGCTAAAACTGGAAGCTGTGCAATGCTGTGACCACTGCCTGTGCCTCAACAGTGGTCAGATAAATGGAACTAGATGTGGAGCAGTGAGCAGGGCTGAAGGTCTCCTGAGATGGGCTATCATCAGTGGGTGAGCCAGGGTGTCCTATAGCTGCAATCCCTGGCATCACCGAGGTGCAAATGCAATGTCAAGTGCTCATGGTTCTGGGCAGCACTGCCAGGCTTTTCTCTGGGGCTGGCAAAGCTTTTTGAAGTTAGGAAGTGCTCAATAAGTGCTGGGGATTATCAGGCAGGTACTTCTGCGCTCATTTGGTAATGAAAAGCTTTGCATTCCCCTGTAACTGGAAGCCCCTTTGATGCAGAGGACAACACTGATGCTCTGCTTCATTAAATCCCATTATAAACATCCCCCTGCTCTGCTTAGCAGCTGACTCCGATCGAAATTCAGTCTGCCCAAACCATCAGTGGAACCGAACTCCCCCTACCACCCTCCCCTGTCTCCAAGTCGTGAGCTGTATTTTCTGCAGTACCGTTTTACCAGGAAAGGCAGAGCAGGAGCCTCCCTGGAGAGTCCACTTAGCCAGATGCCTTCCCCCCCCCCCCCATCAAGCAGCAGGACGCTAAATTGACTGCAAGCAGTGAATCAGAAATTGCTCTTTATCCCATGGGAATTCTCCTCCCTCCTGACACTGGCTGGGTGAAAACAGCCCTTCTCAACTCCACCATGACCCAGGGATTAGAGCAAAATAGAGAGGTGCAAGAAGAGAGGGACTCTGGAGTCTATTTTCTCTCCCTTTTCTGCCCCCACAACATCCAGCAGGCAATATTGCCTTATAAGGCAGAATTTCTGACGCACTGGGAAGGGGAAAGGTTTATTTTGAGGTTTGCAGCAACGGTGTGAAATTCAAATCTCATTCAATAGCAGCTGACTTGCTCAAGTATTAATTGATTTTGCTGCAAGGCTCCCCTGTGCTTCCTTGCTGCCTTTCCCCCCTCCTATTCATGATGTGTGTGCCTACTGTGTTTTGCAATCATTTCTGAGCAAACTCTGTCCCAAGACCCCAGAACTTCCCCTGCCCCTTTCACCAGCTGGTTCCTCTCTTCTCCTCTATGTCTCACTTGTGCCTTCACTGCTGTATCTTCTCTGTTGCTCACCTGAGGTGGCATCTCTGCCTTGCATCTCCCGTTTTGTTCGGAGAGTCTTGGCTTGCTGACTTGTCGACTTTCCACCCTGCTCCCAGCATATGAGACAGGTTCTTCAAACAGTCTTTGCTACACGGCCCAGCAGAACAGAGTCAGACCGTATTGGCAGGTCAAAGATCAAGTAATCCTGAGAAGGCAGTAAAACAAGTTGTCTGGTAACTCATAAAGCCACGATGAAGCTTACTCTGCAGCTGTTTCATCTTCACATGCCTCATTCGCTTCCTCCCCTTGCTTGTTGAGTTATGCATTAAACAAGTTCTTCGGGAACGGCGCTTCAGAGCTGCTGAAACACTGAATGAGACCCTGCACTTGTCCACAGGCTGCTGAGCATCTGCAGGTTGTACACTCACACAGCCCTTTCCCAGTGCTGGATCTTCTGCCCTGTGGCTTCAGCCTTGCCATGTGCAACCCCTGCCTCCTGCACTCCTGTCGAGAGGCTAGAGCCACCACTGTGTGTGAGTCCATCAGGACTTGCCTGGCACAAAGGGTCCTCAGGATTTTTGGGTTTTTAGGCAGTAGCAACTTTATAGAAAAACACAGCCTAAAGAGGTATAAGCAGCTAGGGAAATCTTGCTTTCAGGGCTCGTTGAGTGATGGGTTTCCTCTGAATGAAAATGTCGATGGAAAGTAATTTTAATGTTTCCCTAAGCATTTTCTATTCTTCATTAAAAAATTAAAAAGGGGATTTTATCTGAAACGTTTTTTGTTAAAAGTTCAACAGTCTGCACAAGGAGAAACTTAAAAAAAAAAAAAAAGAAAGAAAGAAGTAGTTTAGTAAAAAATATTCAATTCTCCATCAAAATATAGCTTAACTGGGGAAATATTAACCAGCTGTAACAATATTGGATCAGGAGGGAAATAGCTGCAGATAGAATCTTATTTCTTGGAGCTGACTTTTCATCAAAACTCTCAAGTTTTTTCTGCCTAAAAATTTCAATTGAAAATGTGATTTTGTATCCCCACAGGAATCAGGTACTTTCTCAAATCAATTTGGTGTAGTCAAGAATCCAACTTTCCATCCAGAAAGAGTTTGGGCATAAAATGCTTGTCTTTCTCTCCACATTTCAAGTGACACCCTTTTTCCCTCCCCCCAAATCCTTCTGTACATCACAGAAATTGCTGTTGAATTTGTTCTGAAATACTTGTAGTCCCTGAAGAGGTCATTAAGTAGTTCTTGGTCTTTATCCCCTCCTAGCTGTTGGTTTTTTTCTTTTCTTTTCTTTTTTTTTTCTTTTCTGAACATGATAAAATTCTTACCTGCGTGGACTGCAGTTAGGCACATGGACTTCCCATATTTACTGGGACTTGGAGCTATAACGAGTGCAATAGTCTCCCTCAAATATTGATCATTATCAAATTAGTTGCATATTAATGGAACAGGCCTGAAGGAACTGTTTTTGCTATAAATCTGTGGGCACCGTTCTGTGTACAGAATAATTGATGGCATGTTATAAATGTTTAATTAGCATGACTTTGCAATGGTGCATTACAACGCATGAGCTGTGCTAGTTATTCCAAGTGAATGCCTGTTAAACACCGGATCACTCTGCACTATGGATGCCATCAAGAGAGAGGCATAAACAGGTTTTAGGCTTTTCAGAGGTTTCCCTGATCCCTGCATCTGAATCTGTCCCTATTCTCATAATACCCAGGCTGTGTTCCCAGGACACCAAGGCAATGGACAAAGATGGCCTTAGCAGTCCAAGGGAAGTATCCACATGGATTCTCCACATGCAGTATTTCAAGTTTCCTTCACATCAAAGAAACTGTTTGCTCATTTCTTAATTTGATTTTTTCCAAGAGCAAAATCATCCCCACTTCGTGATCAAAAGGGAGGTAGCTGATGCTGAGGAAAATGTTGACACTTCCATGCTGCCACCAAATGCTTTACAAAGAAGACCTGCCAAAGGCAAAGATCTGGTCAGCTGAGAACCCTTGCCCTGCACAGAAGGTTTTGGCCTCAGGCTTTGTGTACAGGGGCTCCAATACAAATTTATAATTGGAGAATTAGGTGCTGCATGAGCAAAAGGCAAATAGCAAATGCCTATTTCGCAAGGTCTTAAAAGCACTGGAGAGGTGGATTCATATAAAAGATAATGAACCATGGTATATTTGTTACAAAGCTAAGCAGCTAATCTGACATCCCCACGAAGCGACTGCTGTGTTTGCTACTGCTGCTGACGGGGTAATGTTCTGTGTTTGCTAATGAGATTCTGTATCAGGGTGTTTAGCAGGAATCCCATTCAGCACAAGTTCAATTTGAATGACTGTCAGTCCCTAGAAGACCCTGACTGCTATCATGAGTAGGGATAGTAGTGGTAGTACTTTGTGGTGCAGTGCGCCCCAGCTATGCACCAGGATCATGGTGCTACCCAGCATACAAAGATAATGACAGTGGAAACATCACAATTTGAACATCTCAGCACCTTAGTTCTGGGGTTTGCCCGTGTCCTCTGGCTTTGGTTGCACTGACTGTCATAGGGCTGGAAAGAAAAATGTCTCTTGTATTTGTAAAGTTGCTCTCCTGAGCTGAGGGATTGGCAAGGACCTTTGTGAAACTGCCAATTCTGCGTGACCATCATCTCCCACCTGATACACTGGGACCATAAGATGAATATGTCTGTAAAACCTGTTGGTGATGGAGCCAAAGCAAGAGCATACCTAGTACCAGAAAAAAATCAGAATTTGCTTGCTTTGCCTTCAAGCAACAGAGCCATATCCATGCAGCTGAATCACAGAAAGGGTCTTCCCAGACTGCACGACTCCAGAGCTGCCACATGGCCACATCCAGTTTAGCTTATCCTGCTTGAAGGAAGAACTAGTGACTCATGTCTCAAGCCTGTGTGTTTTCCTTCGTTACGAAGAGTGGTCCTTGATGACCCAGATACATGTATCTTTACTGGAGCCATCTTCAGGTAGGGAGCTGGATCCCATCTTCAGTGCTTCTGTCTCCATAGAATTTTAGATTTGCCACGTTTTCAAGCATGACAGCTCCCAGCACCTCTGCTAAAAAAAAAAACAAGAAAACCCCACCAAAAACAAAACAAAAAGACAAAACATTGAGATTACCATATGCAGTTTGGACTAATCCTGCCCGAGAACCCCTGGTGGCAACAAATGTTCCCCATTCAGCTTCATTCCCACTCTACACACAGGCATCAGATCTCTTCTTTGTGAGGCTGGAGTATTCCCTGCCTGTAGGAGAGTGGATTTGTATCTCAGGTCATCCTTGTTGCCCTTTCCTAAACGTTTTTTTTTTTTTTTTAATTCTACTATAGTCTTCTTGAAAGTAGGCAACCAGAAAGGCACATGGCCTTCAGGGTGCAAATGCTCCCTGGGTGTTTCACTCCGTGTGGCTCTGGCCCTTATTCTTACACTCAGCAAGTGCTCTTTTCTTCCTGTTGATCAGAGTGCACTGATGCCTTCACAGCTATGTCAAGCTCTTCTCCTTGACCAGCAAGAGATAGTTTAGATCTTGCCATTGTGCTAATGTGGAAAGGACTGATTTCCCCATGTGCTTTCTTTTGCCTTTATCAACCTAGTATGTGCTTTGTAAGTCCCAGCTCTCCTGTATTGTTGAATACTACTCCATTTGTTCATAGCCCATTTCAGGTTTGACTGTTCTCAGTAACAGTGCATCATATGCAAATGTTGTCTCCTTTCAATTTGCTCCCTTTCCAGGTAGTTTAGGAACATTATACAACCCAAATCTCATCGCAGACCTTTGGGGAACTCAACTGGCAACCCGTTTAATTTATTGCTGCTCTTTATTCCTCTCCTTTAACCTATGGTATGTTCCCACTTATGCCAAGGCAGCCAGTTCTTGAGGAGCTCCTAATGAGAGAGCATGCAGGATGCATTTGGGAAATCCATATGCAGTATTTCAAGCTGGATGACCCTTCTCTACATGCCTGTCAGTTCCTTCAAAGAGCCCAGATGAATGTCTAAAGCATTTCTTCTCACTGTACATCCATGACTACTAATTTATTCTGCACTACAGCTTTTTCCAATTTTCCCAGTGCAGAAGTCAGACTTACTGCTCTGTGCTTCCCCAGGTTCCATGGGAGTTTGTTTTAAAAACTGGCATCTCATTTGCCACCTCCTATTCCTCTGGCACAGAGGCCAATTTAAGCAATAGGTTACAAGCCACACTGAGCAGCTCAGCAATTTCATATCTGAGCTCTTTTACAATGCTTGTGTGAATACCAGCTCATCCTGACGATTTGTCATTATTCACTTTATTGATTCAGTATAAAATCCTCCGTACTGACACTTCAGTCTGAGGTTGTTTCTCTGACTTGTCTCTCCCACCACCCAAAGGCCCCAGTGAAGCACTATCTCCATATTTCAGTGCAAAGAACTAACAGGGAACTTCTGCTGTCACTTCACCTTAACAAGCACTTCTCCACACTTTGGTCACTTCTTGGCTCTTCTAGATCTTCATCCAGTTTCCTGATGGCCTCTCCTTATCAAGACTATTAACTGCTAAAGGACTGAGCAGAACTGAGGATTAGAGAAGGCTTTGCCTTTTCCTGCTTTTTTTTCCATGTGAGCCCAAATGCCCCGTCAAGGATGTCCCAGTGCAGAACCGTATGAAAATAGATCCTTCAAGCTGGCCTTTGCAGTCAGCTGGGGCAGCCTCAATCAGCCACTCATGGAGGAAGCAGGCTATATCATCTGCCTACATTTTCTACCAGTCTCTGGTGACTAGGCTTGGAAATGAAGCATATGGCAGACAAGAGCTTTTTAAGGACTATAAGGAGTCCTACATAGTCTTTCAGTTTTGAATTTCCCCCCCCCATAAATTCAAAAAAGCCTTGGGGGTAAAATGTAATTCTTCCCCTAATGCTACCTGTTCCCCTCGACATATCTCCTCTGACCAGTCCCTTCCAGCAGATCCCGGAGTTACCTATAAATCCAAACCAGACATTTTCCCAGCCTCAAAATAGTGTGTATATCTCATTCAGTTCCAGCTTGGCTGAGGGACACTGAGGAGGAGAGTGAAATGGGAGTACAGCTTTTAAGTACTATATATGCAACCCAGTCTCCATGATGCCACAGCATGCTTGGCCCTCCGTTCCATCACGATATTTCTAAAAATGGCCAAAGTCCTTCAAAGGCTGGGAAAACCTCCCCCTTCTAACAGACTGAATTTAAAACACAACTCTGAGCTCCTTTTCTACCCAGGACCATGCCTTTCTGGTGCACAGAAGTCTGTAACCCACAAATAAATATTATTAAAGGAGCTTTCTGCACCTGTTTATGGGCACTAAGGAGAAATGACCACTGCTCACTACTTGCCATGACAGTGATTTTATCCTCTCTTCCACTTGCGCTCCTCTGACCCAGGTACTGAGCACGCTACACAGACTAGCAGAATAAAGGGTTTGGACTGGCTTGAGCAGGGAGCTGCAAGAGCCGCACCATACTGGCATCACATGGAGAGCCATTATTCAGGCTTCTCATTAATGTTTAATGAAGAGTAATGCTTACTGAATTGTAACTGGCAAGAAACCACCGGGATTATTAAAGACACTGTCCTGAGCCTTCAGCTTGCTCCATTTCCAAGGAGACTGCCAGGTGAACGGGTTTCTGCAGCAGAGGGAGACAAGGGGAGAATCTCCCCACCTTGAGATCACGCACATGCACACACATTCACACTCACACTCGTGCACACATCCTTCTGGATATGCTTGATCAGCAAAGATAGAAGCTTGTGGAATTCCTTGTGGCATGAATGCAGCACCATGCAGAAACACAGCATCATGATGATGTGCAGGTACCAAGATGCTGTCAGTGGCAACCACAGTCTGAGGGTCCGGCCATAAAAGTTGTATCTAGCCCCTTCCCTGGCAGAGCTTCAAAACAAGGACAGGTCTTGCAGTGCTCACTCCAAATGGCTACTGAATGATGCTTTGGCCAAAAGCAGCTCTATCTGTCTACACAGGTCACAGATGCCCTGTAACAGAGCTGAAGCACAATGTCCTGACCCTGAGGAACTGAGCTGTGAAACAGCCTCAGCTGCAGACTTCAGAGCATTTGCCACCCTGTGGGTAAATGCGGGATTTTTTTGTCTTTCTTGATTTTGGCTCAGAAGGGTGAGAAGGGCCCTTTGGTGGGGGACAAGGGGACCTCTGCAGAATGGTGCTCAGGAACATGTGCCTCGGTGGTCAGTGCCTTCCACCTACCGGGTTTCCATAGTCATGGATTTTGTGACCATATAAATTTATTTTGGGGGATAAAATTCCCTCCCCGAGTTATACACCACCACCACCTCCCCCCAGAGCATTTATTCCTCCGGACAAATTTACTATCCCTGGCTTAATAAAAGAAACAGACAGAGCGTTAAATGCAGTCCCAGCAGCATGAGAACCTCCACACAAATTCCAAAATGTCACTTTGGAAGTTAGCACTTCATCTTTTTTAGCTGCGAAGGGTAAAGATCCTCCTCAATGCAAATTAGCACTGCAGTAAAGATGCCAAACCTTTCCTTTCCTCCCCCAGTCATGGTAAGATTCAAGATTGCCGCATGATTAAGCCCTGGCAGGTTTTCCTCCCCTCCTTTTTCTAAAACAAACATTAAATTATGAAAATAAATGTAAAAATTCCCTTATGCTACTGAAATCTGGATGTTATGGATCAAATGGACCGAAGTCAGAATATAGAAAATCAAAAGGTTACAGAGAAATATCAGCTCTTCATCCTTCATTTCACAGACTTTAAATCAGTATTAAATGATTGCATTAAGAAGGCAGAATATTAGAGAGGGAATTGGCTGAAATTTTGTAGGAATACTTTTAGTCACTGAAAATGCAAATGTGTTAACAACAAAATGTTTTGCAAATCCATATTTGTTTTGCAGCTTGTACATTTATTAAAGACACTTGGGCAATGTCATATTTTTTGGTTTCCCATCATTGTGCTTTTTATAGTTTGAGGTTAATTTAAAAAAAAAAAAAAAAAGAAAAAAAGGATGTTCCAATTTTAAACTGAAATGTTTGTGGTGTGTCAAATAAATTTTCACTTTATCCCCAAAAATTCTTTGAGTTTCTGGTTTTCCAAAAATTTCAGTTTCAGTTTTGTTTTAGCTTGGAATTATATTCTCTGATTTTATGAAAAAATCTGGGTCTATGCATAAACTAGGACAGAGTTAAAGTTTTCACCAGAACCTCTCCTTTTGTATTTTCTAGCTCTTCAGTTTGTATCTTAACTTCGGGGAGCTTTTGGCTTTTGTTGGTACAATCTATTTTAGTAAATATTTAGTCAGCAAATCAGTCAGAATCTCTTCTTCATCCTTTCTTCTTCCTTTCAAGTGCAAAGTCCTTTCATGATAAAATCTTCAGTAGTCAGTGCAGGGAACTAAAGGACACATGTAGAGGCATTCTCCATACTCAGCTACTTAGTCCTGTTAAAAGCCTTTGCCACACTGGAAAATTGTCATGTTTATGCTACTGAGGGATCATGTGTTGGTTGTACCTCTACATCACTCTCATTAAGTTCCCAGTCTGTTAATGCTTTCTTCATGGTCACATTGCTGTCCTCCCTCCCCAAATGTACTCATCACCTCCATGTGCTTGGAATGGTTGCGCTGGACCAGTGCTCACTGGGATGGCCTTGATGAGGCCCTTCTTCTGAGATTTGCAGGTGTGAAGGGAAGACCCAGCAGAAAATGGGAGAAATCAGAGGTCGTTAAGGATGAAGCCAAACAGTTTTAGTACTGAAAAACATGGAAGGTGATGGACACACTGTGAGCCAAAAATGCATGGAAGCACTATGCTGTGTTCAATACACGACGGAGACCACTACAGCCAGTGTGTAGTCCATGGGAGAAGGCCAGTGGACATCACCACTGCACTGCTCACTGCATCTCTCACCTCCCTCTCACAGGCAGCTAATCATCTTGGGTAGGAAGGAGAGATCCCAGACTGTGGAAGACAGTCCACAGGCCTTCACAGTACAATACAAATCCCATCTCTTCTTATAAGATTTCCCTCACACAGGAAGGCAGAAGAGTATTTCCATTTCCTGGGCAGATGATCATGACAAAAAGAAAAAAAAAAAAAAAAAAGAAATGAGTCATGCCCAATTGGGTAAGCAAAGCTCCTGGTTAGCCCTACATTTATTGTGGGAAGAGGCTGAAAGAAATATTTCTGTTTCCCAGGAGCAGACAGCCTCATGCTCCCAATCCTCCTAACAAACCAGGGCTTCCAGGCAGATAAACTAAGTCACAGCTGGGTTCAGTAAATCAGCCAAGTGGCAGAGGAAGAAGAGGAGCTTCCAAACCATGCCTAGAAGGGGCCTACAGCTGTCCAGTGCCTTTGCTCTGAGTGCCCCACTACTCTGTCAGCCTCAACTTCACTTTGCACAGCAGAGACCAAAGTACACCCTGTGGGAAGGTGAATTTCTGACCTGTACAAACAACCACCATAGGCATTCGCCTTCCTAAAAAAATTTTCCTCCCTAGTGGTCTCCAGCTATGCTCACTTCTTCTTTCTTGTCTCCTTTTCCAAACTCAGTGCTTTTCCAAACTCAGTCCAGTAGTTCTCAAAATGCCAGATCATTTCATGAGAAGGGCACAGTCCCAGTGGGGTGACTGTCTGCAATTGCCATGTCTCAGCGCTGGGGAAGCATCATAAAGCACGACCGAAACTCATGAATTGTACTAGCTGAGAAAAAATCTGCAGCTTTTTCCAAATGAGGGTACTGGAGGACTGAGGAGATGCAGGTATAAAACTGGCGTGAGTGTACATTGATACTGAAGGTGGAAGACGTGCTGTCTGTGCTTGGCAGTGCAGTACCCCTGTGTGTGGGGATGAACCCTACCCCTCACACCGCACCGCCAGTACTCTTCCAGTCCTGCAACTGGTGTTTTGGAGTAAAGCTGGAAACTAGGGGAAGAACAAGGAAAGTAGAAATTTATCAGCCCAAAGTTACACTTCTGCAGTCCAGGCGCATGCAGCCAAGCTGGAGGAAAAATACAGGTTTCAGCGTGCAAGTAACTACTTTTGCCTACTTAGATATCTCCCTCATAGCAAGATTGATGTCCCTCTGGCAGAGATGATTTCTCACTGTTGACCATAATGGAACTCTAGATGATTACTCAGATGGAGACATCTCTACTCTGCCTCAGTGTTTGGGCAGATGAATCCTGCCAGGGTCTCAATCACTCTGACACATGCCTGTACTCCAGGAGGGAGTGCTCTGCCTCACATGATTAATGGCTCAGCATATTGGACAAGCTCAGGACGATAAGGTCCTGTCCTTGCCCCATAGCCCAGTGTCAATCCACTGTCTTGAGTCACAGGAGTGCTCGGTTCCCATCCCAGCTCCAACACAAGCCAGGTGAGCTTCTATGGAGTAAAACATCCCCTTCCTTTAAATCAGATTAAAGACAACTCCCCTGAGATAAAACAATTCGCTTCTTGTCAGAGGAAGTGTTTCATTTGGCATTTTAACCCAATATGAACTGTTTCACTTTACCAAAAACTCTGTAAAGTTGTGGGTTTGGGTCAGCCTCAAGCAATTATTTTTTTCTGGATCACTGGCCAAATCAAGAAAACAATTACTTGCATATCTCTGCTCATGACAGTCAGACAAGGCAGTCTTGCCCTCCATTTGAAAAACAGCAGAAGGAGGTGAAAGATCTCAGCCATCACTAACATACACCCAATGTTGCCAGCTCCTGCCTTCCAGGGCCCAGAAAAACAAGTGATTTTACAGGAAGCAGTAAAGTTAATTATTTCTTGAGCTCCTTTCCCTGGAGCAGTGAGGAAGGGATGGGGCTGTGATTCAGAGAACGCACATGGCTTGGAGATTCACAGAAAAGTGTGCTTTGGTGCAGAGGTTGGTGATGAAAAATTAAATGGAAGCAAAACCACATGTCACAGCCCTCACTGATATTTCTAGGAAAGTGAGTGTAACCCTCAGAGTAGGCATGAGCTGAATGAGAGTCCAGCATCCCTATCAAGGGCTGTTCCCAATCAGACTTATTATCGGGCTGATCTAATAATGACTGATTCTGGCCCAAAGCTGTTGCTGATTAAATATTTGCAGTTTCTTAGGGACGTCCTGTGATTTTTTTTTTTAGTATACACACTGGAGGACAGCTCGATTCTTGTTGCTGTCATTTCTTTCAGTAAATGAGTGCACATAAGTCAGAGAAATTCAGAAAACAGTAAGCAAATGCATTGCAAGTTCAGCGTAGCAAGGAAAAATGCTTTCCAAGGCTGATAGCTGTACATTCACATCTTTTTTTTTTTTTTTTTTTTTTTTTTGGCAAAAATGCAAGGGGATTCACAATTGCAGAGAGGATTCACTGCGTCTGTTCAAGACACTTATCACTTGCAAAGTGATGATCAGGGATGTAGGTGCTTGGGAAGTTTTCTTGTTCACTGGTCATTCCTGGGTGGATTTTCATTGTGGTTTCCACTATGTCCCTTGTCATTTTGGTGAAATTTCCTTCACCATGGAAAGGGACAGTCTCTGGAAGCAAATTACCTCTTGGAAGGATGGAACTGTCACCAGCAATCTTGATCTTCATTTGCCCTTGACTTCTATATCTAGGATCAGGAACTGATTTCTCACAGTTTGTGAAATGATGTACAGCAGGCTGCACCCAGAGAGCAGAGAATATCTGGGACTCAGAGTAAGAGAAGCATTCCCATACGGGCCAGCCTATCATCCCACATACCTTGACCTTGCTATTTCTGCCTGAAATGTGAACTCATGGCTTAGCATTTCCTCCTTTGAGCAAACTGAAGGATTAGGGTCCAACAAGGCTACACCCAAGAAAACGTGGGTGTTGGACATGCCTCTGTGTGTAGCACATATCCTAAATTTCAGTCCTAAAATGCTATCTCAGGCTGCCGCCTAAAAAAATCTCCTACTTTGCAGCCACAGGGCTCTGGATTTCTATGCATGTTCCAGCCCTTCCAACCTGGACCCCACAGTGTACAGCTTCAGTGTGCCTAACTTTTTAGAGGTTCTACAAAATGTCCCACACTTCTTCAATAGCTAACATTATCATAAATTGCAGTCTGTGCATCATTTTCAGCCACGGTATTCCATGCCTGCAATTTCCTACCGCTGGATCTTGATCTGTCTTTATCTGCAAAATTAAACACTGTTTCACTATCAGTAATCTGCACCCTATGGGTGGATTTTTATGTTGTGATTACTATTTATAAACTTCACTTTAATAAACTGGAAGATAGAGCTCCTTTTGTTTGTCAATGTTTTCCAAACCTTGACTCATCCTTGTAAGTTTTTGTCTACCTTTTCCAGTTTGACAACATATTTTGACAACATGGATATCATATATAGATCCAGTAGTTTATCTTGCTCTCCCTAATATTTTATGCAGAAATCACACCACCTCTTTCTATCCAGTTAGCATTTCCCTTTGAATGAATTTTTGGCTCATGTTCACCACCCCAGCTTCCTTATCTTATAGTGAGCTTCCATTAGGTGCTTAACTCAAATGGTCTGCAAGTCATTGTGGGGTCATGGCTTTACCGTTTCTTATATCACAGTATGAGATGTGCTGTCTCTGCCTTGATTAAAGTCCTTGTGTCTGATGGGTTAAGATGCATATCCTTCAATCGAGCTTGCCTCACAGGACTGTTTCTTTATAACTGACCCTGCCATCTCTCTCGTTTTTTCAGAGTACTGTACCTCATTCCATCTCAACTGTGAAGATGCTGAATGGTTTGGGGCTGAAGACAGTCCCCACTAGAGCGGCTAGGAGGGGAGGGTGGTGGGCAGCTCACTCTGCTGGGGCTGTACAGCCTGGGTGCTGGTTTGCTACCTGGCATGGTCAAAGATTTGCCATGTGGGATGACACTACTCCACAGGGAAAGCCAGTGACTTCCTTACCAGCTTCCTCATCAAGATGAGAGGAAGATTTTAAGTGACTCCTGTGTTCTTTGAACCTGCTATTTACTGCATAATACAGTTTTTTCCTCTGCTGCCCTTGTGTTTTCCACCAACAGTGAAGCATGGCTTTGGCTGGGGTACTCAATTCTTCTCTTGTCAGTGGAGAAGAGCCAGTCACAGAGCACCCAGCCAGCTTACCCATAGAATCATAGAATTATTTAGGTTGGAAAGGACCTTTAGGATCATCACTGCTTCCCAGGCTTCTGGAGGAGCATTGAGCCACTTGACAGCTGAAAATTTACATTCAGCCCCTGGTGCTGCAGTCTCATGCCTGAGGTGCTCACGGAGAGCTATTCTCTTCCTAGAATAAAGCTCAGAGCCTCAGAGTGGGCTCCCTCTGCTCTTCACCCAAACCAGGGCAGACAGGGCTATCGTGTTTACCACACCACTGTGCAGGTGTGAGATTTGGATGCTGTACAGAAAATGCTTCCAGCAGTTGGAGAAAGATGCACCAGAGGAATTTCTACCTTTGCTCTGAATGGGATAGTAAGACAGGCTGTGCAGCAAAACCATTTTGCAGCTTGCTGAGTGCATCACCACTGGGGTGTGATTAATGAAGGCCCAGCTGCAACGGAACAGACATGTGGCTCAAATGGACACAAAAACACCCCAGCGGTTCCAAGATCTCCCCCAGAAAAGTGCACATCAGCCACGTCTTTTGGATTACCACTTGCAAAAAGGCAACAATAGAACAGATACTTGGGGGAAGGCTTGTGCAGGAACAACAGCAATGGGAAAGAAAAAGCAGCCAGGGTGAAGGGCGCAGCAGCAGGGCAACAATGTTCCTTCCAGCTGCATGGGATCCACCACAGCAGCATCACTGCCAAACCCATCTCTCGAGATCAGAACTAAACTTGATTAGTATTTTAATCAAAATCCAATCATATTAGGAAAGAAATATGCTTTTAAGGCAAATACTGACTGTGGAGGGAAATAGAAGCTAATTGGTTTGCGAAGACCCCACAGCCAAGGCCAGGAACTGAACATGTGCCCCTGATGGGTGAACTGTGGGTCAAGCAGCAGCTATAGGCACAATCCCAGCAGTTTGTTATGCATTTTATGGGCTCCTCCTGCCTGACATTTGCCAGTGGAGACCAGTGAATGAAGTGGTTGTACTTCCCTGTTACAAACTGATAACCAGAGGGGACTGTTACACTGATCTTTTCTGATCTCCTGCTGATCACAGAGCAGTAGCCATCCTGCCCCTTTTTTATGGCTAAACAAGAACAGATGCTCCAGCAAGATGTTAAATCTTCACTTAAATGAAGAATCCTTCACGTTTAAAGGCTGTGGGATAAACTTTGTCCTTCACTAGGGGACAGCTATTCCCGCACTACCCTTTGCTACTTTGAGGGCCCCTGCCGTGCCCCCATGGAGCTCCATCCATGCTGGCACAGAGAGGCTTTGCCCTGTGCTCTACCTCCTGTGTGTGGTAAACATGCCCCAACACCCTCATGGTTTATGCAGCCAGGAGTATTTTGTGGTGTGCAGGGCATGCAGCACGATGCCATTCACACGGGGATTTTCTGATGTCCCATGATTTCCAAGCGCTCTTTTCCCCACCAAAAAGAAGTATTATGGTGGCTTTCTGCTACCCATCCCTCCAAACACAAATAATGTGAGGATCATAAGCATGTCTAATTCACATGAATAATTTATGCAAAGTAATAAGTTCCTGATACCAATAAACAGAATAAATATAACTCCCAGAGACCACATTAGAAACTAGAATTCATTTTTACACAGATATAAAACTGTTACGATCAAGTAAGGGGAGAAATAATCTCCATCAATAACACTTCCTTATTTCTTCATTGTTTTATTTGCACAGTGCTGCATCTCTGTATAGTGTACAATCCATCCAGCTGTCCTGGGGATGCCTACGAAGCTATTCCATCAGGTATTATATTAATCATTTCTCATCACCAGACAGACATTGTTGGAGGCTTTTCTTGTTTCACTTGCAGCATTAGATCACTTTTAGCAACAAGCAGAGTAGGATCCAAACATATTTCCCCCTCCAGATACTGAGACACAGTCTTATTTATAAAATACATATTTTCACTGTTAATTTCATACTGGCATTCGCTGCACAGGACATAAAATGCCATTACTGGACACCAGTAGCGTGTTTGAATTCAGGAGCTAAAAGTCAGTGAAAATATTCCATGTCACTGGCTGTTTGTTTTGATTTTTTCCGATATTTTTTCCCATTCAGGTCCAGATCATCTTTTCCCATTATTTACCAGCTTCTACCATTTTATCATTCACTAAAGGATTTGAGAGCTTGGCAGAAACATTTTGATGCACCATCTACTCAGCAGTGTTACTTCTATGGCTGTATTCTATGGACAACCCTAATAACCTACCTTTCATGTAGCAACCCTTTACTTAAAATGGATTGGGGACAAAACTCCTTTACTAGCTACTGTGTTTCCTCATTGTTTACCTGGTTTTCTAAACTGCTTGGCAGCTCTGAAGAGCACAGACTGTGCAACAGTCACCTAAAAGTCATGTACTTTAGGTTTTGACAGGAATTTGGGATTGTCAGTAAAAAGATAAAAAACCCTGATTTAATACTTTGCAACTTTTAGACTTAGCTAGCCAGATTACTGCAAGGACAATGTTCAGCTGTATTTACTAAGCAGCACAAATTAGCTCCCTCAGTGGGAATCTCTCTCATGCTCAGCATGGAAAACATCAGGTCCCTTCGGAGGGGAAACACCTACCTCTGCAACTCTTAATTGCAACTGTTAATTGTCAGGCTGGAAGTGCCTGGCTGGCTACAAACAAGAGCTGTAGATGATAAAGGGAAGATGAAAAGAGAACAAAGGCAGCAGCCAAGTGCAAGGCCTGTGTACTTTAAAGGGTAAAGCTGTGCGGATGGCAGCCGGGTGGCACAGCAGGTCCCTGGCAGAGGGGCCAGTCGGAGCAAAATTTGGAAATGCAGCAGGTTACGTGTGGAAGAGCTGAGTTTGGAGACAGAGGGTAGAGTCAGCTGGGGGATGAGGCCAAAGAACCTGCGGAGCTGTGCTCCTTGGAGTCCCTGCCACATCCGCGCTTCCTTCTCCTCTCACACCTCCGAGCTGCAAGTCAGGTCTGGGACCAGCTACACAAAGGGGTGACACGGGAAAGCGAGGGAGGAGAAGTCTGCAGTCCAGCCCAGATGGCTCAAGTGCCGGGAGGAGGTGCGGGACGTGCGGGGAGCTGAGGGCTGTTCTGGCAGAACTGACGGTGCAGGCAGGTTCTGCTGCACTGCCCACGCTCAGGCCACCCTTCCAGAGGCTTAATCACGCTGGGGGAGATAGAGGTTTTAATGACGAAAGCTGCGTTGCTAGGGCAGGCTTTTACTGAAAAGAAAGGATGCCACAGCAATTATCTTGGATGCCTACCAGGGAACCTACAGCTCTTTGCCACCTTGTACAGGTGTTGGGAATAAATTTAACTTGGTTTGTCTCCATCACTAGTCTGAGAAAAATCTTCCAAAATGGGTCATAACACTAAAACAGCTAAGAAAACCAAGGAGGTCTCTGATTGTTTTTTCAATTACTGTATTTTCAGGAAGAAAATAAATCTCTTTACAATTATTTTCATATGAAGATTTTTCACACACAGAGTTTGTGATTTTTCCTTGTCACTTGATCTTTGTCCAGTTCAAAAATATGGGCAAGTGGAGGAGACCTTCTACATTTTAAATGGTAAAGATTTGGTTTTAATTATTCATGATTTCATAGAGAAAGCTACCCTCAGAAAAAGTTTATTTTTTCTCAGATGGTGTGAGCTGAGAAGCCAATATCCACATGGGAGAAGTTGAGTTTTTGGCATTCTCACAGGTTTTTCAGTGGCCAAACAGAAGAAAAATCCACACACTTAACACAATGCACTTTCGAGGCCTTGCAAAGGAGTTTTGTTTCTCAAACATTTTGCTTTAAAAATAGAATCAGGGAATGAAAACGTAATTGAAAATTGGTGTCACTCCTTCAAATGCATTTTCCTTCAGAGAACCAGTGTTTCCTTAATGCAAAAAGATACTAATTTTTGGAATTTTTTCATGTTACTCCAATTAGCACCATCTAGACCAACACTTGCTTCTGAGTATCGGATAAATCTAGCCAAATCCACACATATTGTTTTTATCACAGTCCTATGGCATTGGATATGGATCTTCTCTGTCCTCTAACAGATCTAATGTCACTACTTAAAAATCCCAATGGCAGTTTTCCTGGGTGAAGTGTATTTATGACCCACCTCAACACGTAAGATATATTCTTCTTAGACACTTGCTGATACTACTACATTTCTTGGCATGCTTAGTAGAAATAGGTTTAACAGCTTCTGCCATGAATCTGCCCCACCTTTGTATCTCCTTCCCACACCACACTGAGGAGCTGATCTGGACAGTGGCTTTACCATGCAACCCCAGAAGCACAGCTGGAGGAAACCTTGGTCCTTACAACACCAGATGATATTTGCAGTTTGACCTTGGGTTCCTCCATGCTAACTCTGGCATCTGGCTAATTTTATCTTAAAATTGGTACTAAGATGGTTCATATGGGTTGTCTGGTGCTCTGGGTTCCTCTGCGAGGAGCAGCTCACATTTGGGTAGCTACCTTTAATTTCTCAGCTCATCAGCAGCACTGTGAGGATATCAGTGCTCCATTGTCCATGTGTATCTATTTTAAGTGCGGGATGTGAAGAGGGGAAGTCTCTGTCTCTGTACAGTCCCACCATCTACACCAGTGTGAACATCATGCACACAGTCCCTCCTGGGATTTGATTTGTGCCAGAACTCAAAGCAGCTTTTCTTGCTCCACGAAAGCATGATCAAAGCATCCCTCCCTTGAGCTGATTCCAGCAATATTCCTCATCAAAAAGCAAGGAAAAACCCCCATATTTGCCTGTGGTTGTCTTCTAAATAAATTCCCCTATCTCAGTAGGCTTGAGGCTGCTGTCTCATCCCCAATCAGCTTCAGTGCTGCTGGTAAGATTCTTCCTTTCTCTTCATCACCTTTGGAAAAAATCCTCCTGTTGTAGGAATTTGAGATGTTTACATCTGCTTATCCTCCCTCTGATCTCAGGATTCATATTACATTTCAGCTCCCTTTTTTAGCTATATCATTAGTTCTGCATGGATCACAGAGAAAAGCCTTCTTGCAGAGCTTTGCCTCTGAAGCCAGCCCAGCACTGGTGCCCCAGTGACAGCATTCCCACCTTCTTCTCCTCTGGCTGCAGCTCCCTTTATTTATCTTGATAGCTTGCAAAAGATCTCACACACTTGTTTTATTAAGCAACCTGCATGGCAGTGGCTGTAGCCAGACCCCTGCACTCCTGTACATAACAGGTTACATTGCCTCTAAGGTCTGCACGGACAGTTCCTATAAAACATGATGTTTCTTATAAAGTTTCACTTTCAGAGGCATTTGCACTGTTTCCTTTCCAGGCACCTGCTTGTGCTGAAGACCTTCATCCATGACAGTAAATGTCAGCTTGTTTCCATCCATGCACTGATCAGGCAGAGTGGAGATCCAGCTCTAATCTCAAACCTAATCAAGTTGTGTTCTTTCTCAGGTGTAACATTGAAATGATCTAAATGCAAAAGAGCTGAGACAAAATAGGCTGTCCAAAAGCTTCCAAGGCTAGTTCTCTTACTGCCACAATGGGTGCAGCCAAGCTGAGACCAAAGCTCTGACTCCAGTGGGTGTTGTGGTCCTCGACACCACTCCAAATGACAACCAAGAGCTGGGTTGTGTTGGCTGCTGACCAATGGGGCTGGGTCACTGTCTTGTCATTTCCCACCCCAGGAAAAAAAAAAAAAAAAAAAGAAAAATTAAAAAAACCCTCCTGCTTGTCCTCATTGACCCCGTACTGATGTCTGCTTCGGTCCTACCCTAATACACACTCCCTTGGGAAGAAACCTCATACGCAGCTGGAAAGCTTGTGTAAGTTTGATCTTTATCTCTTCAACCTGTGAGGTCCTGGCATACCAGATCTGGGTCCTACCTACAGCAGGGACTGTGTGTTCAAACACCAAGCGAGGATCAGTGCCCATGGCAGCCTGAGGTTGAGTCCGGTGTCCCGGAAAGCTTGTCCTGGTGTGTCCAAGACCAATGGAAGCACCCCCTCAGTGGTCCCATGCAAGGCATGTCTGTGTGGGGTACCCTGGGCACTGCTTTGTCCCAGAACATGTACTGCCATACAGCCCATCACCAAACACCCCCTGCATGGCCATTTGGCAAGAATCTGAGGGTTGAAGTCACCCTATGATGCCTACCTAAGGAGGGCTCCATAACTCACACAGCAAGGAAAACAAAGTGGAGGAGGGAAAGCAGAGGAGTGGAAATGAGCCCTCAGTGACCCACCCCAACAAGTGTTCAGGTCTTTTGGGGGGGGAACAGCTTGATCAAAAACCCATTGATTTCAGGCGTGAGGCACCAAGTCTGTTTTCAGCATGCATCTCCAGCCTTGAAAAACATTCTCTGAAGCTGAAAAAGAGAAGCTCATAAAAGTAATTGAGATGTTTTGGAGACTGTTCTTTTAGTCTTGTGACTCAGTTCCCTGAGTTTGACTCTGACGGGGTGGAGAGGTGCGCCTGTGCAAAACTCATGAAGTTCAACAAGGCCAAGTGCAAGGTCCCCCACATGGGTCAGGGCAATCCCACACACAGATACAGGCTGGGCGAGGAGTGGATTGAGAGCAGCCCTGTGAAGAGGGACTTGGGATGTTGATTGATGAGAAGCTCAACATGACCCAGCAATGTTTTCAGCCCAGAAAGCTGACTGTCTCCTGGGCTGCATCAAAAGCATCATGAGCAGCAGGTCAAGGGGGGTGATTCTCCCCCTCCACTCTGCTCTTGTGAGACCCCACCTGCAGCGCTGTGTCCAGCTCTGGGGGCACCAACACAAGAAGGACATGGACCTGTTCAAGTGGGGCCAGAGGAGGCCACAAAGATGCTCAGGGGACTGGAGCACCCCCTGTGAGGACAGGCTGAGAGAGTTGGGAGGGTTCAGCCTGGAGAAGAGAAGGGAGACCTTAGAGCTTACCACATATGGCCACTGCCTGCCCACCAGTAACACCAGTTACAATGCTCATGAAGATAGCAGTGATCCCACTGCATTGGTATTCCTTGGGACTCACTAGGGGAGTATTGAAGGAAAAGCATCTCTATACCACTATCTCATCAGCATCTTACATAAAAGTTAAAATTACCTTCTATACTTTGTCCTTGATCCTCTTAAATCCTACCCCAATTTGCTGCCCTGGGAATGATGGTCAGCATGCTCACCTTCTGCAGATCCCTCTCGGAGCAACTTGTGTCTTCCCTGCACCACAACAGCTAACACTCATCTGCCAGTGCAAAAACACATTTTAATTGAGCAGCCCCGCTCACCCAAGAATTTAGCTAAGTCTGTGAAGCTGCTTGCTTTTATCTGTATATGCCATTCTGACAGTCTTGATGTTATCTGCAAATTTTAGATTTATTTTTAGATAATTGATAGAAATGTTGAAAAGTACAAAGGCATCACTGTTTCCTTGAGATCCCGACAGAAATGTCCCCATTCAGTGACAGTTTTGTGTTGATTACTACTGTTTTGTACTCTGTTGTCACTTCCCAACCCATTTAACATGGATTAGGTAATGCCCAATACTAATGTTTTAAACCAGAATATGATGTCAGATCCCTTTCAAAAGCTTTTTATGGGTTATATCTGTCAGCTCCATGCTGAGGGAGACTTCAGCGCCATGAAGCCCAGCTATTTTGTCTGCATGTCCTGCTTTATTCGTGCCATACACAATGGTCTTTGAACCTCATGACCAAACAGCACAGAAGCAAAATTCAGACTTCAAGACCCAGGGACCTCAGCCCAAACAGGAATTCGCTCTGCCCTGAGACTGGCCCCTGATGAAGCAGAGCTCATGTATTCCCAGTCACTGCTCCTCTTGAAGGAAGTCTCGTAGTACTCCAGCAGTATCACAACCTTTCTGCAAGTTTTTGACCTGCTCCTCATGCTTTTTTCAGCACACCCCTATGATGCTATCAGCACAGTGTTACCCACGGGGAGAGGGGAAAGGACCTCAGCAGACATAATGCTCAGCAGCTCTGCAGTTGCCCTGCTCCCCAAAGTCATCCTCGCTCTGACTCCAAGAGCACTGCAGTGTTGAGTGATCCTGACGCATCCCTGCATCCCCCTGGCCCTGTAGTGCCCTGCCTGCTCTCCTCCTTCTGCTCTGCTCTTGCTGTCCTGCTCACCCACCAGGGTGGAGGGATGAAGACAGCTCTGATGGTCTCCCTCTGGCAGCCTTGTCTGGGCTCATTGCAATTAATTCTCCCTCCTGTCCACTGACTCTTTAAAGGTGTAAACACTGTGTGAGTGCTTGGCAGCAGTCCAGGAGGATCTCAATGTGTCAGGATACAATAGGCACTTGCAATAGGGATTTTCTTTTTTTAATCATCAAGCTCAGCCACAAACAAATCTTTAATTAATTCCCCCACAAAGTTCTGCTGAGCTTGTGGCCTCGAATTCTTCTGGGAGCCTAATTAACCTGATCCTCTCCCTCCATGCTCCTTTCTCAAGATTGTCAGTTTTCACTTGTTGAATCTTAATGCCTTTCACTGGTGTAACAATCTGCTCCTGTTCACCAGACGCCTCTCGCCCCCAGTGCACAGGCTGCATTTCTTTTTTGCCTATATGAGCTCATGCTACAGCTGCTTGAAAAACAGCACAGTTCACACTTCTTTGCAGGAAAAACTGACTTTTTGCAAAATTTCCCCTTAGATTTGGAAAAGGAAACCACCCAGGAATTTCAGTTTTCCACTAAAATGTTCAGTTTTCAAAAACTGTTGGGGTTTTTTTTTTGTGAAAGCTGAAGTGCTGTGGAACATGTTCCTGTTTCAATGTTTTCAGCAAAAACTTGAGGAAAAAGAAACCAAACTGATATCTGCACAGATACAGATGTACGCAGGCATTTTGGGAAGAAGCCCATCTTTTGGGGGGGGAACAGCTTGATCAAAAACCCATTGATTTCAGGCGTGAGGCACCAAGTCTGTTTTCAGCATGCATCTCCAGCCTTGAAAAACATTCTCTGAAGCTGAAAAAGAGAAGCTCATAAAAGTAATTGAGATGTTTTGGAGACTGTTCTTTTAGTCTTGTGACTCAGTTCCCTGAGTTTGACTCTGACGGGGTGGAGAGGTGCGCCTGTGCAAAACTCATGAAGTTCAACAAGGCCAAGTGCAAGGTCCCCCACATGGGTCAGGGCAATCCCACACACAGATACAGGCTGGGCGAGGAGTGGATTGAGAGCAGCCCTGTGAAGAGGGACTTGGGATGTTGATTGATGAGAAGCTCAACATGACCCAGCAATGTTTTCAGCCCAGAAAGCTGACTGTCTCCTGGGCTGCATCAAAAGCATCATGAGCAGCAGGTCAAGGGGGGTGATTCTCCCCCTCCACTCTGCTCTTGTGAGACCCCACCTGCAGCGCTGTGTCCAGCTCTGGGGGCACCAACACAAGAAGGACATGGACCTGTTCAAGTGGGGCCAGAGGAGGCCACAAAGATGCTCAGGGGACTGGAGCACCCCCTGTGAGGACAGGCTGAGAGAGTTGGGAGGGTTCAGCCTGGAGAAGAGAAGGGAGACCTTAGAGCTTACCACATATGGCCACTGCCTGCCCACCAGTAACACCAGTTACAATGCTCATGAAGATAGCAGTGATCCCACTGCATTGGTATTCCTTGGGACTCACTAGGGGAGTATTGAAGGAAAAGCATCTCTATACCACTATCTCATCAGCATCTTACATAAAAGTTAAAATTACCTTCTATACTTTGTCCTTGATCCTCTTAAATCCTACCCCAATTTGCTGCCCTGGGAATGATGGTCAGCATGCTCACCTTCTGCAGATCCCTCTCGGAGCAACTTGTGTCTTCCCTGCACCACAACAGCTAACACTCATCTGCCAGTGCAAAAACACATTTTAATTGAGCAGCCCCGCTCACCCAAGAATTTAGCTAAGTCTGTGAAGCTGCTTGCTTTTATCTGTATATGCCATTCTGACAGTCTTGATGTTATCTGCAAATTTTAGATTTATTTTTAGATAATTGATAGAAATGTTGAAAAGTACAAAGGCATCACTGTTTCCTTGAGATCCCGACAGAAATGTCCCCATTCAGTGACAGTTTTGTGTTGATTACTACTGTTTTGTACTCTGTTGTCACTTCCCAACCCATTTAACATGGATTAGGTAATGCCCAATACTAATGTTTTAAACCAGAATATGATGTCAGATCCCTTTCAAAAGCTTTTTATGGGTTATATCTGTCAGCTCCATGCTGAGGGAGACTTCAGCGCCATGAAGCCCAGCTATTTTGTCTGCATGTCCTGCTTTATTCGTGCCATACACAATGGTCTTTGAACCTCATGACCAAACAGCACAGAAGCAAAATTCAGACTTCAAGACCCAGGGACCTCAGCCCAAACAGGAATTCGCTCTGCCCTGAGACTGGCCCCTGATGAAGCAGAGCTCATGTATTCCCAGTCACTGCTCCTCTTGAAGGAAGTCTCGTAGTACTCCAGCAGTATCACAACCTTTCTGCAAGTTTTTGACCTGCTCCTCATGCTTTTTTCAGCACACCCCTATGATGCTATCAGCACAGTGTTACCCACGGGGAGAGGGGAAAGGACCTCAGCAGACATAATGCTCAGCAGCTCTGCAGTTGCCCTGCTCCCCAAAGTCATCCTCGCTCTGACTCCAAGAGCACTGCAGTGTTGAGTGATCCTGACGCATCCCTGCATCCCCCTGGCCCTGTAGTGCCCTGCCTGCTCTCCTCCTTCTGCTCTGCTCTTGCTGTCCTGCTCACCCACCAGGGTGGAGGGATGAAGACAGCTCTGATGGTCTCCCTCTGGCAGCCTTGTCTGGGCTCATTGCAATTAATTCTCCCTCCTGTCCACTGACTCTTTAAAGGTGTAAACACTGTGTGAGTGCTTGGCAGCAGTCCAGGAGGATCTCAATGTGTCAGGATACAATAGGCACTTGCAATAGGGATTTTCTTTTTTTAATCATCAAGCTCAGCCACAAACAAATCTTTAATTAATTCCCCC
>NW_020799121.1:662543-709088 GCF_003259725.1 Athene cunicularia | reverse complement strand
TTTTTTTTTTTTTTTTTTTTTTTTTTTTTTTTTTTTTAACACACAGTTTTCCTCTTTTCAGACCTCTTGAGGAAAAAAAAAAAAGCGAAAAACACTGACATTTCTGTTAGGTCCAAACTCTTTTGGCCACTTAGTGCCTCAAATATTATTTGCATGTTGGTATCATTTATACCACTCTCATTAAAGAAGGCTGGAAAATGCTGCTGGTTAGCTAAATGTTTGGGAAGGAGAATAATAGAAATATCACAATTTTGTGTTGGCTTTTTTTTTTTTTTCTTGAGTTTCGGGTTTTGGGTTGTTTTTTTTTTTTTAACCTGTGTTGCATCCTCAGAGAAGTCAAATCATAGAAGTTTGGTTTGCTAAAAGGGAGGAGGTTGGGAGCGACTTTCTGCAGTTTTGCTGCTGTGACAAGCCAAATCCCATATGTGTTTTGAGTGGATTAGAGGCCAGCAGCACCAAATTCTGCTCTCCAAACGCCCTGCACTCCAAGCACCTGGAAAATGCTGCCTACAAATGGTGTTAAAATAAGCTCCCTATTTTACAATGGTCTTGAAAACGTCCACGACTGGCTGGAAAGCACTCAGATACCATAGCAATAAGCACCAGGCCCTTTATAGAGCTGTATTAGGAACAGGGCTGGGTGAAACAGGCCACACATTCAGTGATGCCTGTGGAAAGGAGAACAGAGCAAGTTGTTCCACACCAGGTGGTCTCCAGGTTGAACGAGGTGAGTCCGTGTGGGAAAACTATGAGATCATTTAGCATCATCCAAAGGCATGCTTGCAAGGAGTCTGCAGCAAGACTGCATGGGGAGGCAGCCCTGGTCTTCCGACTTCTATAGCTTTTGACTGAGCACCACCCTACTGCAAGGTTGCCCTTCAAGCCAGGCTTTACAGCTACAGTTGTCCACCTTGTGTGGGGGAATTGAGAGTCTCCAGAATTGACTCAGACCTGCTAAATTTCACCGTTAGTGAAACATGAGACTAAATGCAAAGAAGAAGCAGTATATAAGTGATATAAGTATATATCAGTTTTCAGCCTTATTCAGGAAACATGCTGATCACTGCTCAGTTAAGGATTTTAATTCTTTGCATAATATTTTTTGAGCCCTGGATGAAAATTAAGTAGTTTGTGTCCAAACTCTTCTATCACACTTTAAGGCCACCTGGGGCATTTTACCCACTCAAAGCCTCCATTTCTCACATGAGTAATGACAATGTAGGGCTGAGGTCTGGAAGAGAAGTACCGCAGAGGAGCTCTGCCTCTCTTCAGAACTCTTATGACACAGGGGGCTAATGGCTGTTAACCTCTCTGCTTTGGCAAGGTTTTGCTGTTGCAGGTTGTGGCAAAGGATGGAAGAAGTCCCAGGAATCCTAACATAACAGCCTGCCCACCCAGCAGCATGGTCCTGAGTCTCAGGGTACAAACATCCTCCCAGGGACTGATGCCCATTCCCTGTTGAACCTCCTACAACCAGCAGAGCACCTGAACTTGTCATCCCAGGTGGCCTGCAGGCCCCCCCAAAACAGGAGACAGCACCTCTGAGTGCAGGTGCCCAGATCTCAAGTGGGCTAACACAAGGCACAACAGACCTGGAGGAGGGAAGAGGGGGAGGACAGACTTAAAATAATATTTTTAGGGAAAGCAAAAAAAGAAAAAAAACCCACCACACACCCTCTCAAACTCGCATGCTTTGAAAATGTGTGAGTTTCTCTGAGGCTGCAGAGATGACAAAGAAGAAGCTCCAGGGGATGGGTCTAGGGAGGGGGCCTCCATGGAGAAGAGCAAGGCCCATATAACAGCACCACTTTGCAAAGGCCCTGCAGGGGTGGAAAGGGATGCCAGTTATCCCATCACAGCATATTAGTGCGCTTTGTTTCTATATTATTATCCTCCTGTTGCTAGAGCCATTAAAAACTGTCTCTAAATAGCTCGGCATGGTGATTTACTAATTGAGTTAACTTGGCTGCAGTGGCTCTGGTGCTGAAGGATGTGGTTTGTGATTAGATAAGACCATTGCCCCTTTCAAAATGAACAACACATTAAGAGGTTTTTCTAGGTCATGCTAGACTGCTCAGCACAGCACTCTGCCAAGCACGGCACAGCCCAGGGCCGGTGGCCCCAGCCCAAGACAGACAGTCATTACAGCTAATTAAGGTCTATGCTTTCCTTACCCTGGAGGAAGCACAGAGCCTGAGAAAAACCCAGGAGCAACTTCGAGCTGGAATTGGTCTCTTTCACCTCAAAGTCCAGGGAAAGCCAGCTCAGCCTGCTTGGACTTTCCAGGTCCTGCTGCCCAGGTAGTGAGTGAGGGGTCCCTATGCTCCCAGGGGAGGCACATACTCACATCTCCCCACAAAATGAAACCCTGTTCATAGACCTCAGTTCAGAGCACAACAATGCTGTGGCATGATGGTCTTTCAGGGCAAAACCTGCATTTTTGTTGCTGTTCCTTCCCAAGATCTGCCCACACCATGCTGACCCTGGCCAAACCTCTTGTTCCAGGAGCAGCAAATGCTGGGTCAGACTCTTCCTCCCTAGGACACATCTCAGATGTGTTTCGCGAGTTGCTGAGAGCCAGAACAGACCCAAACCAGGGAGGACCTGGCAGATCCGGTATGTCTCAGTCGTGCAGCGGTTGGTGCACAGTGCTCCTGGGCTGCCCGCAGGAGAGCTGACAGAGTTGACAACTCTCATTGCTCTTTCATGCATGTGGCTATAGTGTTAGCTGAGTTAGTTCTTGAGCTCACATGGGGACCGCCATGCTGGTGAACACCAGCCAGCACTGGTGAGCATTTAGCTTGGCTTTGCTGAATTTTCCCTTGGCAGGAAGACACAAGGCTGCAAGGGACTCGATTACAGCAACCAGTAGCTCAACCCCGAAGCAAGTTGTGTGGTACTGAGGTCCCACAGACCTCAAGAGCTGCACCACTCCACAGAAAGACATCCCAAAAGGAAAGTAAGATGGCAACATGCAAGTATCTTCATTTATGTCTGCCCCAGTGTTTCTCAGACCCTTGTCCTCCAGCTCAGACTGACAGAGTTTGAGGCAAACCCTACATTTCTAGCATGGAAGAACTCGATACAATTCACCTTCCCTCAGCAGTGCTGAGGGACACAGCTTTGCCTGCACCACTATCCCAAAGGAGTGGCCAAGGGAACAGCAGGGGACAGGCATGGGAGAAAGCAAAGCTGGAAAAGGGCTAGGGATAAACCAAAGGAAAGACTACTGCAGCCAGGGTCCTGGAGCACCAAAGTGCTTTCATCTGTGGAGATGCATTCGAGAAGACCCTGCGGTGAGCAGCTCCTGTGCCATGCCTGCCTATGCCGGCACTGCTCTGCAGTGGTGGCGGTTGAATCTGCCCAGCTCAAAGCACGGAGGGGAGCTGCAACACATCAGAGGAGACAAAGCTGCTCTCCTTGCAGCTCAAGCACTGGCGAAGCGGGTGTACTGGAACATGAAATAAAAACCCATTTAACAAGAAGCCTGAAAGTTTTAAAAAAGTGAAATCATCTCGGATGGAGCCTGGTTCCCCCCGTCAGATGACAGCTTCGATTGGCAGCCAGACGAGCACCTGCCAGGGCTGGGCTGCAGTCATTAGCAAGATCAGAGTCCTGGCAGAACAGCGGGAGGCTGGACTAGATGACCTAATTTGCGTCCCTTCTAGCTCAAAAAAGTCTGTGATGTATTTTTAATGAAGCACACACAATAAACTGCTAACATAATATTAGAGGCTCACTTCAAAGCTCAAATAGGCAGGGAAATCAAGGTGAAAGTTTCTGAATTCATCATTATTATGTGTCACTAATCTTCACTATGACAACCCCTGGGCACACTGGATGCTTCCTTTCCAGTCTTTAGTATATGGTTTGGAGCCCACCCTCCTCCTCATTTTTTTTCAAGCAAACCAGAAAGAACCTGAAAAGTATAAAGACTGACTAAACATCCCTTATTACATATATGCATTGTTCCAGCCCCACAAAAGGTTTTTCAAGCAGAAAAAATTAGTGGCTCTGGAGAAGGCTGGGGTCATACCTTAGACAAGCTTCAGGCCACCTGGGTTGCCTTTTATTCTGCTGGCTGCTTCTCATCATACAGCTGGTGTGTGTAAGGTTTATGATTTCATGAGATGTGTCAGGGAGTAGCAAGAGCTGGGCTGCTCACCCAGGCAAAGCAAGCCAGGAGCTGAACAGGATCCCATGACTGGAAGGGGGCCCACCAGCCACAGCCTGTCCCACAGGACCTGAGCGAGGAAACAAGACCAAGAGATGGTGGCCAGGTCCAGCCATCATACGCAACACCACAGCAATGAGACAGGTCCAGGGTGAAGCCAGGAAGTCAATTCACAGTTAAGGACCAGGCCCAGTGGTCACCAAGCAGGTCCATAATGAAGTTACAGGTCCAAGTTCAAGCCATGAAATCAGCCCACAGCTGGGGTTCAGAGCAGCAGGGCTCTGTAGCCCCGCAGGGACTGTGGCCGAGCTGTAGACCAGCATGTCTCCAAGAGGGGCTGAAGGCACCAGGCTGAACATAAATAGAGCTCCTGGGCCCACAGTTTGGGTGATGACCCCAAACAAGGCTAGTCAGAATGTATTAGTTAACTCAGGGCCCTGGCAAGATGTGTGAGCTGCACCAGTGAGACAGAAACACACAAGGGAAAATGGGATGTCTGTGTGTCACAGTTTTCTCCTTCCCAGAACTATTAGGCCACTCTGGCAGGAGAAAACAGATTTTTTTCCCCACGAACAGCCATTCCTTCTGTGATGGCCCCTGTTTCACCCAGTGGCTGGAAATAATCTCCTAGGTTCTTTTAAGACCACAGCTCTGGTGGAAATAAATAATGTACTTCAAGGGTGGAAACAAATCAGAAGCTGAATGCTCCTCTGATTGTACCTTAATATTCCTGACCTCTCCAGGTTATAAAAGTTGGCCAAAAACAATCTGGTCAAAGACAAAAGCACCTCTTGGGTCCAACCAAACCAACAACACTGCAAGAACTTACCCACATGGAGCCCAGGGGGCCTTGGTATTGAACCCCTCTGGTGAGCTGCTGTTGCAGGAAACACTCCTAAAAATGACACACAACCTCAAAACATACATAGTAAATGTCCCAGTGCATTTTCCACACCCACCCCTACCTCATAGAAATGAAGTGCACATCTGAATGCATTCCCAGACCTCCTTGTTTGGGAGACTTCAAGCTGCTTTCCTTCAACACCCTTCATCCCCACCAGCCTCATCCCCACGGTCCCAGCAAGTCTGGCAGCAAGGGAGGGCAAGCGAGAGGAAAAAAAAAAAAAAAAAAAAAAAAAAAAAAAAAAAAAAGCACTTAGCAAAATACAGAATTTAATAATCTTGCTTAGAAACCTTGATAAAATTTCAACTTTTACTGCCCAAAGCAAATGGGAACATTTAGTCCTAGCATCTTGAAGTCAACTTGAAATTAACGTGGATGTCTGGCATGGCTGGGTGAGGAGCGTGCCTGTTACCCAGCCTTGCTGCATCTCGTTTGAGCTCAGTCTCTAATTGTCATGCAGAAAGGGACTAAGCCTTCCAGGTAACCTGGTGTTAATTTCACTGCAGGGCGGAGGGGAGGATGGAGACAGCTAATGAATGAGCAAAAGTGATTGATTCCTGTCTCAGTGTCAGGACACTGAACGGCTGTTTGTCAAGAAAGACGAAAATGTCACTGGGATTTGTAAGCGCTTGTAACTATTACATAAAGCACTTTGACTAAGAATCACATAAGATAACTTTCCAAGACTGCTGCTCTGAGAGTGTGTTAATACAACCACTGGCTCTTCTTGACATTTCTGCAAACAACTTATAAATATTCCATGGGAGCGGCTGCTCCTGCTGTTGTTGTTGCGGTTTGAATGGAAATACCAGGGGAGAAAAGAGCAGCTCTGCCCTTATTTAGCAATCGTGCAGCTAAATAAGAGTCTTCAGTCAGCCCACTCCAGGGTTTTGCTCCAGCAAAACCAAAAAGCAGTTGAGAATCCTGCCCTTCTCCTGCTGAAGGAGAATCTTGGATGTGTGTGAAGACCCAGCACTGTGTCCTACCACCAGCACCTTTGCACCCAGATGGGCTCTGGGAAGGAGGTTAAGAGACTCACCCAAGGTCTTACACTGTGCGTGTGACACTGCTGGAAACTGCAGCTCAGCCAGAGCTGTCTCTGTTGCTTTATCCCAAGGCACAGAGGCTCATCACAGAGTTCCTCAAACAGGGCAAGGCAATGACGGGAAGGCTGATGTCTGAGGGTCTGGGGGGGGACAACTCCATGTGTATTTGGGAACTGTCCATAGTGGGGGCTGTAAAAGATGCTGTGCCACTCCTCCCAGGCATGGGCACATCAGTGCATAACGTGCCCTTCTGCTCATGGACAGCAGGCAGGATCCTTGGCCTGTAGGGATCACACAGCAGACCTGGTGAGAGATGCTACTGCGCTCCTGGGCCACGTCAGCTGTCGGCGCCGTGAAGCTGCTGGTCCTTCTCTAAGAGGTGCTGGATCAAACTGCACTGGAGAGGCTTATGCAGCAAGCAAAGCGGATCTTACAGCCCAGGCAGCAGCAGACACACACGCAGTGAGATGCAGGTGTGCCAGGTTAAACCCAACTGACCACAACCAGCCAATGGGTGCAGCTTCACTGTTTTAAAATGTTAGCTACCCACTCACATGGAAAAGTCCAGCACTCCCTCCTCACACCAGATTTTGCTGTCATTCCCCTTCTGCTTTAAATACAAGCATTAATACTCAAAATCAGCCAGAGAACAACAAAAGCAAGTAGGATCCAGTCACAACTATGCTACCACAAACGATCTGAGCCATGAGCAAACTACTGACAACAGACCCGACCCACAAATAAACCACTGCAGATGGACACTGACACAAGCAAACCACTGCAGATGGAGCCACCCACAACCGAAACGCTGTGAAGAAGCCCAGCCCGTGACTCATCCCAGCTAGCGCGCCTGTGTTGGTGCCATGTGCAGTGCGACAGCCTATCAAAAGCTATGATTTCATCCCAAAAGGCATTACTGTTTTTATGCTTGATGACAGCTGGGCCTTTTTAGTACCTGCTGACCTAGAACAAGCTTCCCAAACTGTACTGAAGGTGGGTCATTTCAAGATTTGAAGTGCCTCTTCGTTTAGTGAGTGGGCAGCGTATACTTTTATTTTCATCCTGCCTTTCTTTGCCAAGTCTCCATTATCCCTATTTATAGGTGTCCTGGGAAGCAATTCCATTAAGTCTCACCTGCCTCAGCATTTCCCCATGCAGTGCCCTAGTTATGGCACAAATCAAAGTGTCTCTAATTAGTGTTTCTGTCTCTAGCCAGATTCACATGTTTGGGCTTGGCTTTATAGGAAAGATCTCTGCATAACTGCACAGATTCCTTGCCCTCACCACGGTTGTACCCAGAGTTCATGCTATCTCCAGAGCTTCCCATCAGCAATCATGACACTGTGGTCCAGTATTAGTCCTAAGAAAATTTTGCCTCTCTTGACTATTATCTGTTCTAATGCCCACCACATCTCTCAATGACTCCAGGTTTTTTAATCTTTTTCTGATTTTGAGAAGGAGGCAAAATGGCAATAGCTCTTCTCCCTCACTGTCTCATGATAGGGAACTAATCCAGAAATACATCTTTGAATTTGAAAATCTTCCAGCCTTTATTATTTCTATGTGTCATGTTTGTTTGTAGCAAAACTCAGCAGCTCTGCTGTGTTAGAGCAGAGAGATGTGGAAACACCACTTGCTCACAAGGTTTAGGAGATCCTTTCTAGGAGCAGAGACCTCAGCCCTGTGGAGTGACTGGCAGCTGGGCGTTTGCCCCATGATTTTCTATGAGCTACTGGAGAAGGCTGGGGTAGCGATTGCCATCTGGCTGCAGCCCAGGGCCAGGGTTACAAACAGCTACTTGTTCTCACAGACAGGGATCTGCAGGCACTACTGCCAGAAGCAGGTTCTGGTCCCTGATACAGCATTGCCAGATCTCAGCACTGCCCCCAGTCTTGGGAGATCTGGTGTTTCTCTGATGGTTCCCCAACCCAGAGTAGTGGGGAGACTTCAGTCTCAGATGAGAAAGGCTTGGAAACATGGTCTCCAAAACAAGTATGAAGCTAAGTAGAACTCAGATGACCTTCCTTAAGAAGCCCCACATATTTAAGCTGATTTCAATTTGGGGACCTGAGTAAAGTTTTACAGTACTGGGTGAGTCACCGTGCTGCTCTGTCTGGAGGACCAGCAGGACCCCCTGACTCAGGGGAAGGGCAGGAAAAGCCAAGACAACTTGCATGTCCTCTCACATCCAGTGAAAGAGGCAGAAGAAGGGATGAAAACAGCTGCCACAAGCACATTTCAGGCAACTGTAGACTCCTACAGTCCAAAGCCAAGAGCCCCGCCTGAGCATGTCTCCTCCAGGGCATTGCACTCCAGATCCCCTGCATGCAGCAAAATGACCGTTCCTGACCGCTGTTGTGAACGCGATCTGCTGTGCACAGCGTGCCCAGAACAAAACTACCAAGGTCCAGTGCCTGGTCATGGTCAGCTTTGCCTGGTCACGTCCTGCTCCCAGCCTCTCCTGGTCATCTGATGATGTGTTTCCAGCAAGGCTGATTCAGCAGCTTTGGCAGTGAGGTTTAGACCAGCCCTGTGAGGGACTTTCAGTGCACAGACCCAGACTGTTCATTATTTGAAAGTTTGGAGGGACGCTGGACAGGGGAAGTGAGGAATCCTCAGGAGACCACAGCTTACCCTAGAACTGCTTGAGCTACACACACCTAGTCCTTTCCAAACAACATCCAGGAATTCATATGAACCAGGCCATTAGTGGGGTTTCTTTCGCTCTGCATTTCCCCTCTCTTCCTTCCTGGTTTTGACCAAAAAGGTCTTACTGATGGAAATGGTGTCAAAGCCATAGCATCTCTGCATAAAGTTTTGACCTCAATGAATCACATTTATTCATTAAGAAAGAAAAAGAAAGCTTTCAAAACCAGATTGATGAAATTACCTTTACATAAAATACATCCATGTCAGATATTGCAACTTGGCAGCATGGTAGTCAGAGATGGGGACCCCTGGAGTGAGGCTCACCATGCCTGTGTCAGGCACCTCATTTAGGATGGGACAAATCATCACCTGGGAGCACATGCTTTTGGACTCCACTTCCCCATCCACAGGCAGAGGTACAACCCCATCTCCCTGCTCTCTGCAGGAGGATGGGAAGATAGAGAGGGAAAAGGATAAATACACTTCACATGTTACCATGACAAGGAGGGGCATAATAGTCTCCTTGTCTACCTTGGAGCCTGGCGGTGCTTACAGGTGCACCTGAAAACCTGGAAAAAAGTGTTTTTCTTTTGCTACTTTTCCTGCTTATTGCAAGGACAAGTGTGGAGCTAGCAACAAAGGATAAGTGTGAATCTGCGGAGGCAAATGCTGTCAGAGAAGCAAGCATGAACACACCGTTTTCCCACCACTGCTTGAAGGCCTGTGTTTTTATTGCATCTTCAGTAGCAGACATTACCAAGGGTCTGCATGGTGACTATGCACAGGGGACGCTACATGCTGAGTTGTGCAGCTCTGTGCTGTGATGGGGAGTCCATTCTTCCCAGGACAGTCTGGACTCTCATCCACCCAGAGCTGTTCTGGGTCCTCACAGTTGACTTTGTTTACTTGATTTCACTCCTAGCATCGAGGACGTGAGCAGAAAAATGACTGTGACTTGCACAGTGAAAAAGGAAGACAGACAAAATATCATGAGATGGGGAATAGTCAAGAAGGTCCTGAGCCCTGCTGGGTAAATCCTATTTAACTCAGTGACATCTGAGTGTAAAATAGGTCTAGAAATATCTGGAAGACTTGTGCCAAACCCAGAAAAGCACAAAGCAGAAGCAAAACTGCCTTCCTTTGAAGTCCTAAAGCCCTTCCTACCCTCACCAATACCAGAGTTCACCCTCTGCCTCTTTCAAACTCCTGCAGGTGTTCCTGCTGTCCACTGCATCCCCTTCTTGAATAATTTGTCATTCAAATGGCCTTCTAATGCCTGTAAACACTGAAATTGGCATCTGGACAGCAGGAAATCTAGGAAATTAGCACAAGGGACTCTTCTGGGCTTTTAGCCAACGTGTAGTCCTAGGAGCCACTGAAAGCACAGCAGAGTCAAGCTCTAGAAAGCAGGAAGAGTGTCACTGAATTGACATAAAGCAAGTCCTAGTCCCTTCAGGATAAGTGACAGTAATGCACTAGTCTGCTTTGTGTTAACCACAGGAAGCATCAAAGCCAAACTCCCTGTGATACTGATTTAGGCACGGACAAGTCCAGATCTCAGCTCTGTTCAGGGCCCATTTAGTTGCTATGAGGAAATGCCACAGCATGAAGCTGTTCTCTCTCTCTATTTTTTTTTTTTCCACCAGGTCCATCCTGGTTTTTACCACCTCATCTGTTTTCCTCATGCCCATAGAGCTCTGGGCACTGGGCCAAGAATTTTGACCACAAGACTCACCAACGACTGTACAAAGGAGACACACAGTGTACCCTGAGACTATGATCAAAGCAGGAGTTTCCTCAGCAGCCTGTCACAGCATCCAGCAATCCTCCTTCTGGCTTTTGTATGGGCTTTGGTCTGGTGCTGAGCCTGTGGCCAAGCCAGGCTGAGCTGCTCTCTGCTGCTGTGTTTCAGCTTCAGGTGCAGGTTTGAATCCCTCAAGAGTCTGAATGATGCTTTTGGATGAGTAGATGACAGGGCCTGCTTTGGGCATGCAGGACCTCAGAAAACCCTTCAGCACTGGCATGAATGGGACAAATCCTAGCAAGTATGGCAGAAAGCAGATGGTACTGATCACTCACCTGTGTGTGTGTATGAGTATGCACACAAACTGGGCATGCATCAAGGCATCAGGACTGCCAAGGCTGTCTAGCTTACCAAGGCACTTAGGAATCCCAGCACAGGGCACTGACTTCTTGCTTCATCCTTTGGGTATGGCAATATTTGCACTGAAACATGCCTGACTCCTCTGCAGAGGCTGATGCTGGTTATGGAGCTAGGATGGCAGCAGTCAGATCTGCTGGGATCCCAGGGCCATGCTGCACAGCACCTCCTGCCCAGTGACACAGCTGGTTCTGACAGATCAGTCCCCATCTCAGTGCCAAGAGTGAGCTGTTCACTAGTATGGGTCTATGCCACAGCTTTTTGGCAGCCCCAGATTTGGAGGACACAGATCACAAACGCAACAGTTTGGGCACTGCCCTCTCCGTCCTTCACACAGGTGGAAACCAGCTGTGGCAGAGCTAGAAAGTACCCAGCAACACCCCATTGAGTTGTTGGTGCAGGTGGCCTCTGATACTGCCATGCTGGCTGCCCAGCATCATGGTTTCTTTGGGACATAAACCATCCAAGCATCCTCTCCTGCTTCTTCCCATGGTTGCTGTTCCCTCCTCGTGAACCATCAAGCCTAGAACAAAGCTGACACTAAGTCATGGCCCTGCTCATGTCCTTCACTCCTGGCATGCAATGGTCTGTCCCTCCTCCACATGTGGTTCTATGAAGCTGAGCACCAGTCCCAGTGCAGTGAACCCCAACGGTGCCTGGTAGAGCCTGGAGACCCTCAGCCTGACTTGCACACTGTGCTCTTGCTCTTCTCCAGCCCACACTCCAGGCCACCTGCATGTGACCGGCTGGTCTTGCATGCATGGACCTCAATACCTCAACAGTCTTCCTGAAGAGAGGAGCACAGAAGAAAATCTATAGATTGATAAAGAAAACCTCCTTGCAAACTCTCTGCACAACCTGCCATGACCTGGAGTACATGCAGAGTGCACAGGGCAGCTGTCTGCGGTACAAGGAGCACACAGGTAGATCCAGGCCAGTGCTTTATGGCCCACTGTGTGGGGGCACCCAGACATCAATGGGTTTAATTTCATACATCCCGATTTCAAAGACAGGGGTCATGCAGAAGATGAAGTCACTTGCACAGTGACTCCATGGAGCACTGGTGGCACAGCCAGGAACGGACACCAGCTCTCCAGCACAGCCAGCCTGAGCCCCAAGGCCAGGGGCTGCCTGCTTGGGGAGATAGACCCTATTGCATCAACGCAAGCCTGAGTGCTGCTCCACTCTGGAACTACCTTCTGATTCATTAATCACAGAGCTGAATCTAGTTATTTGTGCACATAAGAAGAAAAATGGCCCTGTTCCACTTCTTGGGATTGCTTACTAAGGTTCCTCTACCTGCAACCTGGTGTCCTCAGCTCCAAGGGGCTGGGTTAATATTTCCTGCTATTCTGAGTGAAATATGAGTGATTTGGGGCAAATGCATGGGACATTTCAAAGGGAAAGAGAAACATTAACAGAACATGTTTCATGCAAGAAAAATCTTTGTTGGCACCAGTTAAAGATTGCATAAGCATGCCGGGTATGTCTTATTTATTACTGTCGTGTTAAATGCTCAACCTGCCCTCAGATCATGGATTACTCAACAGCCTTTAAATTTTTCGGTTTTTTAGCTGTTTAGTGTACTTCACTCCTTGCAGATGACAACCATTTAGGAAAAAGAAATCTTTATTTTATATTTTTTTTTTGTATACTTGTACACAAGTAAAATAAAATGCATATCTATATATACTGCAATCTTGTGAAGGAAAAGGTAGCATTCTTTAACAAATGCTGCCCGTAAACATGGTGTGATGGAATGAATACGGAAAAACTGCAATATTCATAAACATAGGATTAAAACAGCATCAAATTCATTACCTCTGCGAATGGGAACCTGCAATATTGTTCAGTGTGATGTCAAGTTACAAACAGATTTTAGACATTCTTTTCGGAGCATTTCTTACACTTTTTTTTTTTTTTCCTGTAAATAAACCATATTTCTTTACCATCTGCTGTAGCAAAAGCTGCTTTGTGGGCAAGTGCAGTTCCGAAGACCAAAGGTATAATTCACAGGTTTCAGGACAAATAAATTATGTACATCTTGGTGTTTGTCTTTTTTGTTGGGGTTTTTTGTTTTTTGTTTTTTTTTTTTATAAAGGCATCCAGTTAACTTTTGTGTAACAAAGCTTTCTCAGGGTGGATGGTAGTTTTGCTTTTGTTTGCAACATTTATGGAGGTCAGCAAAAGTCTAGTATTATAAAGTGTCATCAACCCAGGAAAAGAGTTAATTTTAGCAGAATAACAGTAAGCTCCACACCAAGGGGGGGATCAAAAGGCTTAGGCTGAGCTGTAACGTGGAGCTGTTTCCTTGCTGGGTGAGGCGGCACTGGGCCTTTGATTTGTTCTTTTTTGAGCAGCCCTGTCTCTTTTTGGTTGGGACTGTGGAAGGTTCAATAGGCTCTAGAAACTCTGGTTTCAACTTGGTCAATGGAGGGTTTACAATGCTGGGGAAGGTCCCAAAGGGGGAATCATTTATCTGCTTGTTGCTGCCATTTTTGGAAGGGTCTGTCTCAACATACTTGGTTTTGGACATGTTCTCCTTATCCTTGAGAGGGTTGTTGGAGGATGGCCGGCTGCTGTGGGAAGAGGGGCCTGCCTTGCCTTTAGCTTCATAAATAAATGACTTATCCGTTTCTGGCTGGCAGCATTTTGAGGAGCCATCATGGGAACCAAGAGGGGGGATCCCAGTTGGCAGTTTACCAGATCTGGTCTTAGTGCTAAAAACGCTTGTTCGTATCTGGTTGAAGGAGTCGACACATCCTTCCAAGTCAGAGCTCTGCAGCCTTTTGAGGTCTCTCCCTGCCAAGCGGGGGGGAAGGTGGCACTCTAGCTCTGAAGATGATCCTTTAAACTGCTTAAACCAATTCCAGAGAGACCGAGCCTGGCAGTCACAGATCCACTGGTTGCCATTCAAGCGCAGGTACTGAAGGGACACAAGGGGAGCCATGGTTTCCCCCGTGAGCACGGTCAGGTTGTTGTTAAACAGATACAAGGTCATCACTTTCCCAAGGTCGTGAAAAGACCGGCGGTGAACCAGGCTGACTCTGTTCTGGTGCAGAAGCAGCCGGTCGAGGTTGATTAGCCCCCGAAAGACATTCTCTGACAGGCTCTTGATTTTATTACCATGCAAAAACAGGTAGGTGAGGTTTGCGAGATCTATGAAGGTGTCATCCAGCAGGTTCTGTAGCTTATTATCCTGAAGGTAGAGATATTGCAAGGAGAACAACCCTCGAAAAAGCCCTGTGGAGAGCTCCAGGAGCCCACAGCGATCCAGGTGTAAGGTGTGGAGGTGAACAAGACCCCGGAAGGTGACAGGGTTGATAGATTTCAGGTTCGTGTTGTCACTGAGATCTAACTCCTCCAGTTTGTTGAGCCCATAGAAGGCTCCAGGCTCAATGAGGCTGATGTTGTTGGAGTGGATCCAAAGAATTGTCATGTTGCGGCAGGAGGTGAAGCTGGTAGACCTCACAAGGGTTATCTTGTTGTTGTGCAAGAAGATGCGCTGGCTCTGGATGGGTATCTCACTGGGGATTGCTGTCAGTCCTTGCTGCTGACAACTTATTGTAATCTTCGGTTCACTGTAGCATACACACGCCCCGGGGCAAGACTCCACTTCTGACTGGATGTTCAAGCAAAGCACCAAAATCAGCAGTTTCCTTCCTAAAGGATAACAAAAATAGTATGCAGATTAGCCAGGGTCATGGGAGAGCACTTTCCTTTGCAACTAATAGATGAGCCTGAAAATCACCCTTCTAAGTGTGTTGCCACTAACCACAAACAACATATGCCAGCAGAGCCAAACAAGTAAAATGCAGAATTAAAAATGCTCTACCACTCAAGACAATAGCTAAAATCAATATACACTTGTAGTGACAAAGTTTGAGCACCTCCTCAGCCTTTCATACATTGGAGACTTTGGTGGTGGAAGAGAGTAATCATTATGATTTATTTGCATCGTGCGTCCTGAATGCACATCTAACATAAGCCCTGTTCCAAAGAGCTTACCTCTGAGCAAAGGGGATGTCTTCTGGGGGACCATTTGTCTCTGCCACAGGCTCATTTAGCACAGTTCAGGCTATGAGAAAGCATCTGCCCAGCTATGGCTGATGCCTGCAGCCACAGGGCTGTATTAGGCAACTCTCCATCCCATTCCAGCAGTGCCACCAGCTCCTTGCTTTTTGGGATCATTGAACAACTCTCCAAAACAAGCAAGTGTCCCCAGACTGCACTCAAAATGTAAGATGGAGTTGTGGCTTTTGTGACTTTCCATTAACAACTTCTGACTGATCTGGTATTCCTGTAAGAAATAACTGTGAGGGATTGCCAGAATAACTCACAGGTCAGACCTGCCTGTAGAGATCTCAGGATCAAGAGCATCGTTTCCTTCTCTTGATCAAACCTTTATGCCACATATTCTTGCTTTCCTTCCTCTCTCCCATTTTCCCCTTTGAATCTGTGCAGCCACCGAAGAAAAGGAGAAAACAGCATGCGTTTCCACAGAGGGCAGTGCTGTTGTTGGAGGAAGTCATGCGCAATTCAGGGATTCCTCAAAGTTTGCACAGCAGAAGTGGGTTTCATCTGTCCCAAATGTGCAGGCAGCCCACTGGGGTTGAAGAGCCCCTGAGAGGAACTTTTTTTTTTTTCATGGTGATGACCACCCACTTCCCCATGAGCTGGGCTGCACAGGAAACACAAGGAAGCATTTTGATTCACCAAATTCACCAGCCCCAGCTGGGCTGCTGGGAAAGGGCCTGGAGGATGGGCGGGGATGGGCAGAGGCTCTGCAGCCAGCATCATCTTCTGAAAGGGGACCTGGGAGGGAGGGTCAGTGTGAATCTCCAGCTGAGAGACCTGCAGAGAGACCTGCTGTTTCCTACTCATGGTGGGGAAGGCAGGGAAGAGAGGCAGTTTCAGAGTGCTTCACCAGCAATTAGCAGCAAGTAATTAGATTGCTTCCTCTAAACCCCATACAGGAGCTAAAATGAATGGGCAGAACTGTAGCAGCAGGAGACTGTTTGTGAAATACCACGTGCGAACAAACACACGTGTATCTCCTTCCCAGCTCATCACAGCACCTCTGGCAAAAAGACATGGTCCTCCCCATTGCTGTGCATCTCCAGCCCAGGGACAACACTGCAGCTTTCCCTCTTCACTGTTGTGGGAGGTTTTTTTCTTCCTTGAAAAACTGAAAATATTGTTCAGGCATGTTGATGTCTCAGTACACCTTAAGATAAAATAGCCGAGTTCAAAAAGTCAGGCAGAAAGGGACAGCGAAGAATGGGACAAACTGGGGAGACTGGAGAGAGCCAGGCCACATCCAGCCACGTGTGCACGGTGCAGCACACTGGCTCCCGTGGGGCCAAACCTTGGAGACAGCAGCTGCATCTCACAGAAAAGCCTGAAAGGCAGTCACGTTGCTAATGAAATCACATCACCTCTGCATCGAAGTAGCAACTTCAAACACCAGTGATAAAGAATTAAATCATATGGAAATCTCACCAAACTGTTTACTGAAGCAATAATAAAAGTATTGGAGAAGCCAAGGTGGGAAAGTCACTTTTCAGCAATAACAGGATGGGATCCCAGGCCTGAGTTTCAGTCTAGTCAAAATAATTCACCGTGTGCATCTAATAAATCTGTGATGATCCAGCAGTCCAATATAGTCAGGAGACTCCTATGTATCATAGACCACATGGGAGAAAAAATAACAGCTCAGCATGCAGAGATAATTTGAGCCTGATATTATTAGCTGCTGAGCATCCCTGGAAGGCAGTGTGTTGAGTACAGTATTATGACACATTCTGGTTGGCTTGTCATGTTTTGACATATCACGTCCCATTGTATGGAGCAAAGTAACATGAGACAACTGAAATCCCCTGCTGCAGACATGTCACACCAAGAGGAGCCTCCTGGGAAATTAAAACAATGCTGGCAACTCTCTGACCAGCACAATTCCTCTCCAGCTGATAACGAAAACCTGCAGCCAGAGAAACAGGACTTTCTGGAGCCTCTTTCTTCAGTTTCCTGGTTCAGATGATGGGAGCCGGGGTGGCACTGGAGCAGTGGGATTCACCTCTCTGTGCAACACCACCTGCTCCAGCAAAACAGCACTTGGACTGCAGACACTCTGCAGGCTCCACGGCTCTTCCCAGCTGCTCCTCCCTGCCTTGGTAATACCGCAGGGGCTACAACCTACTCGGGGAAAATCCAGCCACAACCCAGGTGCATCCCACATGCTTTATAAATATGTGACATGCTCACAGCAGAGTGAAAGCAAAGAACCATTCCTATGGGAGAGGAATCACAATGACAACACTCCTGTTCCAGCTCCAGCCAGGGGAAGCAAGTGCATAATAAATGTATGTATACACGGGGAGAGGAAAAGAGAACATGAAGCAGCCGGGAGAGAACAAACCATGCATACGAATGCCACCCTGCCTTGTGCCCCCACCCCCCCACCAGCCATGCTCCTGCACCCTCTGGATCACTTGATCCACTTGTGCCCTGAGCATGAACCACCAGCGCTTTCCTACGGAGAGAACTGCTGGGGCCGAGCAGCAAGGTCCTGTCCCTGTTCCTGGGTGTGTGCAGAGCTGGAGGAATGCCATGTGTTCTCCCCAGCACAGAGGAGCAGGAGGGAAGGGTCAAATCCCGCTCCACTCTGAACCCCCACTTCTCCCACCGCCTGTGCCTCTGCGGCTGCCGGGAGCTGTGAGTCAGTGGCACTGAGAGCTGCTGCCAGTGGAGCAGCACAGGGAAATTAATTACAGGCAGGGCTAGCCTGTGTGCTTTAATTAGGGACCTGGTGTTCATGAGCTGCTCAGATTAGCTCCTTCCACAGGAGACAGTTACTGTCAATCATCCCCCAAAGCTTTTTTCCAGCTAGCTTCCCGCCGTGCAGCTCAGCCATGCCGGACTGATCCATGGCAAAGCTCAGCACCCAGCAGGCGCCGGAGGGTCCCCGGCCAGTGCAGGGCCTGAAGCAAGTGCAGGAGTTGGTACAGTCCACACCCAGCCTTGGGAAATCAAGGTGACCCTTTCTTCCCGAGCCAGACTGGTGCTGTGGCAGAGACCAGAGGGACCATGCCTTGGCCTCCCCTACTGCTCCAAGGAGCTTCTCTGTCACTGGTGCTCAACCAGTAACTGTGCCTTGTGCTCAGCGTGTCCCAGACCATGGTGGCCACCAAGTGCCATGAGCCATCCAGACCTTGCAACAGGGTAGTTTCATCTGTCCAATTCCAGGCAAATATTATTTTGCTTTTTCTGACCATGTGCCAAGTGACCATTTTAGGACAGGGATGAGCACAAGGCAGGTTCCTGGGACAGGAAGGTTGCTAAGACCTGGCATCAAGCCACATTAACACAGTTTCAGGATGAAGCACAGCAGAGCTTGTTCCTGTCTGCCTGAAGTATACCCCCATATTTTCAGGTAATACCTTACTCTACACCAAATCCTGTAAGATCGAGACAGGCCAATGGTATCACTGCCCTGTGCCTCTGGGGCTGGAGCCCATCACTTGGAAACAGGCATCTGTTTTGGGGCCAATGTCATGACACAAAGCACAAGCCTAAGTCCCTTTATGCTGGGCCAGGCACCACGGCATGGTGTGGAGCATCACCTCACTGAGTCTCGTGCTTCTCCAGCTGAGGTGAAGGCAGCACCCAGACAAACCAGTCCATCCCCAGAGAAGCTGGGACATATCCTGGCAGTGCCCAGAGCCTGTACTCCGTGCTGCAGCTCACTTCCCTTGGCAAAAAGCAGAGGGGAAGGATGAAGACCTTCAGAGGGTGGCTAGGTAAAAATCATACAGACTCAGCTTAAAATTTGCTAGGAATAGTGTGAGAGTCATGGGCTTCTGCTCCTCTTGTGAGTCACTAAGTATCCATGATGCTGAGAAGTCCCAGTGGGTGCTGCCCTGAGCAGAAATGTCATCTGGTTGAGGACAGATGACAGGAATCCAGAGGACCTTGGGCAGAAAGAGCCCAGCTACTCCACATCCTGACTGGCACAGGCAAGTGCCATCGTTTGGTTTTCCTGGAGTGCTGGGTCCAGCTCTGGCTGTGGGCTCCTTCCTTTTCCAGGAAAAACACACCCTGACCTTAGGCCAGAAGTACAGGAGATATTCACTGATCTCACAGGGAGGAGGGATGTGAGAAGGTCACTGTGTGCCCATTTCCAGAAATATGTGCCAAGCCCAGCTCCCACTGGGGAACTACAGCATCCTTCCCTCAACCTGACCACCCGGAGTGTGCTCCCACCATCACTGCTGACCCTGGCCCCTCCACAACCTGCTGGACTCTTCCACCTGCAGGACTCAACCTTAGTGCCCATCCCTGAGAAAAAGGATCTTGGTGTGACATCCATTCCCTCATCTCTTAGACAAGAAGCCATTCCTACCCTTTCCAGAACATGATTAAAACTTAACTAGATAGTTCCAGTCAAAAGCAAAAGATGAAAGAAAATCCAGTACCTGGAACCTTCAATCCCTCCAAGACTTTGGCTCTGAGTTTAGCATTTGTTCCTCCAGAGCTTTCTTAAAAGCCAGAAACCTCCTTCAGTCAAACTGCCGCACTTCCCCTTTGCCATCTCAGAAGTGTTATGACTCATGGAACTGGGAAGCAATTAAAGTGGGTCCATTATCTGTCTTTCCGCGAGTCCCCTGTGCGATCGCATTGTCAGACATGGCAATTAGAAAGAAAAGGCTCTGGGGGCCTCTAATAGATGCTTTGCAAACTTTTTAAGAGGCCAAAGCAAAATGCAATTTTCTGCAGTTTGCAGAGCCATGGCCTTTCTCTGCTGCTCTGCACTTGTCTCTATTGATTTGGAGATATTATAATGCGGCTTTCCTACAGTGGAGGGTCAATAATCATTTGAATTCTCTCCTGGTTGGACATAAAGGGAGTACTTTACAATACAAAGCCTTTTGCTGATGCACACAGCATTTTGCCTTTGTTTATAGTATGGAGACACGATAGCTGCTTAATTCCCTGTTCTGAATGGATATTGTTTGAAATTCAGCACATGGCTTTGAAAGACACTCTGCAAAGCAGCTTCAGTGTCTCCTGCTTTGTCCTGTGGCCAAAGGTGGGTCTGTGTGTGTGAGAGTGTGTGTGCCAAAAGGAAGAGGGCAGCACTTTTATAAATTTCAAGTCGAAGGTGAATTGAGATGTGAATGAGGAAGGAGAATTGGTTTGGACTAGTCCCACCTCAGGCTGGAGTTTTCCTTTGCTTCTGCTGTCTCCTCCCTCCCTCCCTCAACTGTTGAGAGGAAGGTTGGTTCATGATGGTGCAGCTGGAGTGGCTTTAGGGTGAGGAGAGGAGCAACGTTTTGCCACCACACAAGCACCTGGGAGATATAACCCGTGTTACAGCTCTGGGGAACTGAGGGCCCGGAGTGTGTACGAACAGAGCAGGTCTCAGCACAAAGGTGCCCATTGCCATGTAAGCATCCTCAGGAAGCCAGCTGCAGCAGAAAATTTTGGGGCTGCTGCAGGTCCTGTGGTGTATCTGCAGCTCTGTGGGGATGTTGGGCATCAGTCACCCCTCTCAAGGCGAACAGTCAGTGGGGTCACTGGAGCGAGCGAGCTGACCGCAGCTCCATGTCTGCTCCAAGGGGCTGAACCGCCCTCCAGGGTTGTCTGACTGGGTCAGATCTATCTCTATGGGCTGGAGCTCAGTCCCAGTTCACACAAAAACACGTACACCTTGTTCTGATGCCAAATCCCAGCTGCCTAAAAATAGGCAGCTATTTCCCATGTAGACACCCTTGAGGGTCTGAGACATCAAGATGAGCACTGGCAAGTTTGACACAGCTCCTCTAGGAGACTTGTGCTCTTCCAGCAGCTGGAGATGAGTGCGATATAAGTTGCAGCAGGCAGCAATGTTTAGGCACCTGAAGCCCACTCCTAACTTCTATAGGTACAGTCTCTGATTCCACATGCTCTGGGACTGCATTCAGACCCATTAACCTTTGGGACTGCAGTGCTTTTCATTCCCTTTGGCAGTACAGCCTCAGTCCTGATCTTTGGTATACAGCCTCTACCCTGACTGAGACAGGATTTCAGCAGAAAAAATATCTTATGTGGTCAGAAATGAAAGGTCATTTCCGTAATGCATCCAGGCAAGGGATGGAGGCAACAGATGTGCCATTTCCTAACTTCTAGGTGTTCATCTTTTCCACCTAAATCATATTCCCTTAATGCGATTTTTGGACTTAATATTGCAGGGATATTTTTAAGGGAAGAAGGTAAAAGCGAGTTATATCATGGGCAATTCTTAGAATCCATCCTCACAAATCTCCTGAGGGGTTTGAATGCTGATTCTTCATCACTGCTTAGGGCTGAGCTACACGACTCATTACGTGAGCTGAGTGCAGCACAAACCCTAACCAGGGCAGCTCCATCCATTCACCGGCATGTGCCAAAGCAGCTCCCGGCCAGTGGTGCTCCCCATCCCTGCCAGGGGCTCTCCAGCGCTCCCAGCATTTTGGCAGCGGTGTCAGTTTAGTCTAACAACATTTGGGCAAGGTTTTGGTGGTTTGCCAGCATTTCCCTCAGCAACATCAGGGAGAGAAAGGAAAAGGTGATAGTTAGCAGTTTATATTTCAGACAATTTGAATACGAATTTGATGATGAGGAAAAAAAAAAAAAAAAGTCTTTTCTCTAGCCAGAGGGTTTTCCTCCTGCTGAATTTCAAAGGCTTGCTGCAAGCCATGGAGGTGTGAAAGAGCCTCAAAGAAAAGGTCACAAGATACCTTCATAGGGGAAAATATCAAGGGAGTTAAATGCAGGATTCATTAGGTCCCTGTATAGCAATAACACTAATATCAATTATTATAGCCTAGTAATGCCTGGTGAGGCCAGGAAATGAGAAAGAGAAAAGCACTTGTTATAACACAAGAACGTGAGAAGAGCTTCACGGTGTCAGACAAGGGCTCATTTGAGCTGGTCTGACACCATGGTCAGGAACAGATGTGGATGGAAAGTCAATACGAAATGGTATGAGCATTGCCTTAGCATCTTCTCCAAGCCCCAGGCAAATAGTGGCCCAGGGCCTGCCTGAGGCAAAATTTCCCCATCTCCTTGACTATGAAACCTTCTTTCCACTCTCTCAGGTTTTCTCCAAGCCCTAGATCATTGTATGAATGCGGATCCAGACATTTTTCCTGTACTTTGCAGCTTTCCCAGGTCCTCCTCACTGTGAGGCTGGGAGGATGATACTTGGGATGCAACTGCAGCATGGACTTATGCAGAGGCTTAGATGTTCTGCTCTGTCCCTTACAGCTCCTGCACTCTGCCTGCCATCATTCAACATCAAGCTGAGCTTTTCAGAGAGCCCTCCACAAAGTCCCCAAGATCACTTTGCTGAGTGGCAATAGCTCATTTAGAGCCCATCATTGTGTTTGTTTAGGTAAGGGTCTGGGCTGTTTGCCAGTGTACATTACTTCGTATTTATAAATGCTGAATTGCATCTGCCATCTAGTCTGTGGTTATGAATTTTACCGTGAAACCCCTCGCTGCAACAAATCATGTGCCCAAATATCCACTTTCCTTCAAGCAGAAATATTATCATAGTTCACAGTTGTGCCCAAATCTTAAAATGTAAAATGGTTGTAAGCAGTGACATCTTCCTGATCCAGCAGCCAAGCTGCAGCAGCAGTCCACAGAAATAAGGACTTGGTAATCCCTAGCTATCAACACAGGTTAAAGATGCTCCTTTAAATGGTTTACATAAAAAGAGGAATAAACTTTGCTCACATCTTTGGTATGAGGTTATTCTCTTAGGCTTTAAAAAGCTGACCTATTTATCACTGTGTCCTATGGACAGGCATAGAAAAATCCTACGGATATCCTAGGCCATTCTTCAATGAGTGCCATTGCCAGCTCTGTGCTCTGCCACATCACCTGGTGGACTAATTCCCTGCCAATTCTATCAGTAGAGGCAGAATTCTCAGCTGTTCTTGTGTAAAATGTAATAAATCTGTGGGTTTTCCATCTGTCCTCTTTCTATCTATCTATCACACATCTGGAAGGGAAAAGCTTATGACCTTTTAAAGGGAAAAGTTTATGACCTTTTTAAAGTAAAAACATGGAGAATTCCTGTAGGAAAGGTCTCTTATGTGTGTTTATGCCATTCAGTCCTGGCACTTCCCATGCAGATAGTGTAGGTCCCAAACACTGCTGACCCATCCAAACTCTCCCAGTATTCCCTTTTTCTTCCTCACAGGAGAGCTGATTTTCGCACTGTATGCAGAATTATGTCCCCTTTCAGGATGTGATCATGTATGGTTCCTTAATGCTGAAATAACCATGGCCATGTTCAGCTCTCCTAAAGACATAATGCAAAGTTTTGGCATTGCCTTGCTCCTGGCCCTCTTCAGTGTCCCCTCCACCGGTGTGACACCATCAAAATCCCTGCACCACAGCGTCCCTCAAGCCAACCTCAGCATCAGACTCAGTACATGGGACTTGTAGGGATCTGGCTCTGAGCAGGTGAGTTTGACGTGATACTGTGCCAGCTACCAAATACAACAGCAATAGCTGGAGGAGAGGGAAAAATCTCTTGCAGATAGTCATTGCAGGGGACAGTCTGTGACAAAGGCAGAAGTCCAAGGCAAATATCCGACGTGGAAGTCAGATGAAAGGCAAGGAAGTCTGGGCAGAAAATGCCCAGTGCGCAAAGGGAAGGTGAAAGCACGTGGCATGGAACAAGCATTTGAGCACCTGTGGCATTCCTGGGAAAAATGAGCACAAAGAAGGGAAGAGGAAGAGGATGGGCAGGAAGGCTGTAGGCTTGCCACAGGAAAGCCAGCAGAACAAGGGTATAGAGATACCTATGAAAGCCTGCAGCTACCAGTTGAGCTCTCCAAATCCACCTGCCATGAATTCATCTTAGATGACCACTCTGAATAACTGCTGTGATTCTCATCAACTACACAGAGCTGCAGTGATGCACTTGCTGCAAGGCTGAGTTTGGCCAGACTGAGGACAGTCAGATGAAGAAGAAGTGGGCTCCTTCCTCATCACCTGGGAGAAACATCACATCTGCATTTTTTCCAAGTCATAGCCACCAATGGCCATGGTATTATCCTGGCTATCCCTTCCAGGCTGCCTTTTACAAAGTGTCATATGACTAAAATCCATACCCAGCCCAGTAAATCCCAGCAGATCCCAGGTTCCTAAGAAAGAAGACCAAAAGAAGCTGTGACCAGTCCCCAGTACAGTGGGTGAGGGTATCATAATCCTCATTTCCATCTTATCCAGATGGGATGCACCCAGCACATTGCATGAACAGGTTCATCTATTATATTGCCACCATTCAATCCTCATACTGTGAAGAATGAAGTGAAAAAATATGCATTGTGAATCACAACTAGCTCACACAGAAGTTAGTATTATTTGTGCCATATTTGTAAAAAATCGGGGACAAACAGGTGTCCAGAGGAAGTAATCTCTGGTTCCTGAGATGACTTAGATCTCCCGTGGAGCCCAAAGTACCTTGGGAATGCTTCAAAACAATATTACTAAGAAGCAGAGTTTCCTGCGTATCCAAGCCTGGCACTGGTGAAAGCACTGTGTGCGAGTGACTCACGGAGAGAAGAGGTAAAGCTCCAGATGGCATTTACACCTGCTCTCCCCCAGCCATCTGGGACTGCACCCCACCTGGCAGCTGCAAATCCCACCCCCACACCTTCGGCACTGGAAGTGCCCCATTGCACTATGCAGCATTTTTCTCATTTTTCCTCTAAAATTACACTTATCTCAGCTTTTGCTTACAGACCCAGCATCTGCAGATAATGGAGAATGGAAGAATGAAGTCTAAGAAAGAGCCTGGAAGGAAAATTTGCTCCAAAAATTTCCCATGACCTCAGTTTCATTGTCTGCATGGATGCAGATGAAGAAACAGCTTGGGAGCTAATGCCCTGGGGAACACAAGTAGGAGAGGGCATTTTAATTTCAACTTTAGACACAACCACTTTTTCAAAGAACAGCTAGAAATCAAAACATGAGAGCAGACACAGGTGACTGAAGATCGCATTTCTCTACACTGCTCACAACTTGATGCTCTCCTTCCTGAGCCTGGATGACCAGAGCTTTCCATGTCACCCCGAAAGTTGTCACCTTGCACAGTGGAGTAGCAGAGCCATGCAATGAAATGTAAGGTCTCTACCACGAGGCTGCCTTACAGAAAGCTCTGTGGTGCAGACACAGGGCATTTCTCAGCACTGCCCTGGCCGCTCCATCCATGCGGTTGGGAGAGAAGCCCAGAGCAGCATGCTCCTCGCTCTGCCTCCTTTTCCCTGACTCTCTTGGCATCCCTCCCAGCTCCCTGGCATGCATCCCTGCTACATTCACATGGATCATTCTTTCATTCCCAGATAAAAGCTGGAACTGATTTTTAATAAGTGTGCAAATTCAACTGCCGCTGTCTTTATCGGGTGCCGGCTTTGTCTCCTTTGCAGTTTCAGCATTAGACATGCTTGCCTACCCTTCTGCAGCTCTCTCATCCACTTTCACCAGATAAGAAACACGACACCCACAACGCTATAAACATATTTCTCTGAGATGTGCAGGCTCTGTGAAGCCAAGTTAAACAAGAATACAATCGGACGCTAATGATACACCTTCCTGTTTGCGTGGAAACTGGGAAGCAAACAATGGGAAAGGATCCCAGCCTGCAGCGAGGCAAGGCTTGAGCCTCACTGAAGCCTGTCTGAGCTACCCACATCTCTCACAAGAGGTTTTCACCCTGAGTTCAGAGACCCCATAGTCTATCACCAGGAATCTGCACCAGATTTCCATGCCAAAATCCCTCAAGTTCAACTTCCAGCCTTTGTGTCTCATTACAGCTACAGTAGATTATAGCACCTCCCCGCTTTTTAATCAAAGTGGATAAAAACTCCCTATTCAGACTTCGGATTCCCCTCTTTATCCAGAGATCATGTTCATCCATTTCACCACTACAAGGGCATTAAATGTTCATAATCACCTGTTATCCAATATGGCCCTTAAATCAATTTTAGAGTTGCTGCCCTCAAGCAGGCAGTCTCCCAGCCTGACGGAGTGGCCTACATTCTGCGCTCGGAGATGGATGACCGAGCATTTAGCTGTATTAAAATTCATGTTGTTTCACTGTTGCCAGTCTACCAAGCAATTGCAATTTCTCTGCATTAGAGACTTGCCTTCATCATTATTTATCATGGCAAAATTTGAGTCAGCTGCAAACTTTACGGGCAACTAATTTATATATATTTTCCAGATCATTCATGAAAATAGTGAAATACACCGCGGTGAAAGCTGAGTCCTGCAAAGCTACTGTGCAAGCAGCATGTTCAGCAACGATCCTCCCACAACAATTGCATTTTGAGAGCTTTTAGCTGCTTGTTTCTTAATCCATTTAATAACTGTCCATTGATTCAATAGAGAGTATATTTTCAACCAAGTAAATCAAGTGCCTGACATAAGTCTAAATATATTATTAAAATCCAGATACACGAGCAGAGACTGGCGTTTCTTTTGTCCACATCTAATACACCAGGACATTAGTCCATGCCTGGGGCATGTTGGCATTGTGGCAATATGATTAATAAATAATAGTGACAACAATAGCTTTAAAAACAATATCAGAAAAAAAATGAGAACTTGACTGGGTTTAAGAATACTGTCTGGGAAATGTACCAGTTGAAATTAATGATATTTCTATGCCTCTGATCTTTAGCTATGTTAACATCTCCACTTTCTGACACAGCACCGAGATCAAACTGACCAGCTTCTCCTCACCTCCGGGGATTCCTACCTGCTGCTTTAAACCAGTGGTGGGCGCTGGTTTTCACTGCCTCTGGGACTCCCCTAGTTTTCTCATATTTATAAGCAATTAGAACTGGGACCTTGTCAGATAATTCTGACAGTGCTTCCATGCACAGTTCTTAGGAAGAGGTTTGCACATCCATCTGCAGCCAGATTACTGTCACTCTCCATAAACCACTCCTGATGGATGGTGTCTCATCTCAGCTGGGTATCCTCCTCCAGAGGTGCTACTTCACAGGCAAGTTGCTTAAGCACTCAGGATCATTTCAGAGAAAATAAAAGATTTCCTTGGCACTGACTCTTTGAGACTTGTTTCTGTCCAGGACTGGGTCACTCTACCACCGCCCTGCCAGACCAATCCCCTTTAATTACTCTACCACAGTGGGCTGTCCCACTGCTGGCCTTCTCTGAGAAAGGGATGTTGGAGGAACACATCAGCCCCTGAAGCATATTACTTAATTAAAAGAACCAAACCATGAAGCTTATTGAAGGCAATCTTCATCCTATAGCCAGGACCTGCAAATCTCCACAGGGACACAGACTTCACAATCTGCAGTTCAGTCATTCCATGCAGAGCAGTTTTAGTGCAGCAGGACTAATTTCTCCTAATACTAAGTGGCTTTTAATATTTCATGATACTAAGTGAACTTTTTTCCCATTTCATTTGTCATCTTTATTTGTTTAATTCACCTCCTTCAGCACTGGGAGGGAGACCAAGGACCAACTGCTGATTTGGGGGAAATACGAATCATGTCATCAAAGGAATTAACTGAAGTGAAAAAAAGGAAGAAATTGGTCAAATTATGAATAGAAATATATCAGAATCAAAAAAATGCACCTGGAAAACTCAATCCTGCAGGATACCCCTGAGGTTGAGCAATAACATCAGGCACCATAACAGCACCTGATAGGAAATACATGCATTTACACGGAGAATATTCCATCTCTCACAGCCTGGAAAAAGCTCATCCCAGCATATTCACTGTTACTTTCCTCATGATTTCTCACACTTGATGCAAGCCAAGGAAAGAGAAGAGTAAATCTTGTGGATTTTAAGGCAGAAAAAAATGACTCCTTATCTTCCCCTGCTCTCTCTTCCCTGCCAAAGTGCAAGCAAACACTCCTTTCTCTAGGGAAATAGCTTGTGTAACTTCTGTCAGGAGCAAGGACAAGGAAAACAAACCCTGCCAGTTCTAGCAGGCACTATCCAGATAACACTTTTCAAAAAAAGTGTGCATTGTGCCAGCCTTGACATACAAACCTCTTCAATACTCTCACCTCACAAACCCAAAACTTCATCAAAACTGCCCAGCAAACCATCTCACCTCGGGAAACCCCCTCCAGCCTTGTGTGGGGAATGAGGCCAGGGAAACCATCAACATTTTAAAGCTAAATTAAATTAAAGACTGTCCTCTTCTTCTGGTGCCTCTGTCTCTGCCTTCCCTCCCTTAGGGACTTTTTCAGAGATGTAGCGTTAAGCAAACTTGGACAATCTCACCTTGATTACAGAGTCAGAAAGGCTCCTGAATTACTACTTCTCATGAAAACTTACTTCCACCCAGGATTTAGATGCTGCCATTTCTGCTCCACCACCCTTGACCTCTGCCTTGCTATTTTCCTTCTGTTATTTGGGGTGACACCCCCTTCACCCCCACCTTTTGCTGAGGAAACGGTCTGAACATCTTCCTTTGTTGGACAGCTTGGCCAAACCAGCCCCATGCAGTAGCACCCTTTAACAAGCAGCAGCAGCCTGACACACCAAGCAACTGGGTGCCCAGCAAGCAACCAGCACACAGAGCAAATCATGTTTGCAGTCAATGAAGTTGTGGACAAATTCTGCACTGACATAAAATGTCACCTCACCTCAAGGAAGGGTGTCCTCCCAGTGCTCCACCAACCAAGCCTGTGTTGTTTTCAAAGGAAGGCAATCTCTTTCTGACTTTGCACCACTTTTATCTCTGCTGATGTGTATACACAGCATCTCCTGCCTGCACCGCTCTCCTAGTCATCACCACAGAGTAGCTTTTCTTCTTCACACTGCTGTTGGGATTCTAGAGGGCTTTATGTGAGAGAATGGACATGTGAGCAATCCTGCGTGAGAACAAGACTGATGAGAGCCTCCGCCGAGCAAGAATGCGATAAGGATGTGACCCCGAATGAGGGGGCAGAAACTCGAGGAGACAAACAACCCCCGGCAGGGGTTGGGACGGAAGTTCCACAAGGTGGGAAGCCTGGCAAGGCTGATGTGGCACTTTTATCCAATCATAAGAAGGTTTAAAGTGCGGGCTAAGTTAACTGTCCAGTCTTGAGGACTTGTCCTGCATGTTACTCACGTGTGCGGGAGAACGTTATAAAAGGGCTTTCTTAGTTGTAATAAACGGTCATTGCTTGATCACATTGGTCGTATGCGTGCTCAGCTCTCCCGCACACTGCCACAAACCTAAGCCTTCCTCTGTCCTGAGCAAAGCCTTGTGCCTCCCTTCACTCACTGTTTTGTACTTCAGCAGGGTCTGGCTCCGGGGAGGTCTGTGTCTTGCCCCAGAGCCATCCACGCTCCTTGTGTCTCCACCCATGTGCACTGCTGGGTTCAGCTGGTGGCTTCACATATGTCTTGCATTGATAAAATACTTCTGGATCTTTACTGTTCCTAGGTGATAGCATACTTCGCTGAAGCCACCATGCTTAGTCCCACGCTGAAGGCGCTCATCCTTAAGGTAATACTTTCTGAACCCCTAAATCCCCTTTATTATCAAAATATTCCATCTCTTTTCCCAGCATACTAGAGGTCACCTTATGTTTTTTCCATTCCCAAATGTATGGTTTGACATTCGCTAATGTTAAAATCCAGCAGCTATTTCTTTCTCCTCTCCTCTTACGTGTTTAGATCCTGCTGAAGGTGACGCATGCCTCAGCCCTCGTGTTAGCTGCTGGTGCCCAGAGGCTATTATCAGGGAACTGGATAATCCTAGATTTGGAAGGTCCCTCTGGGGTTTCCTGTGACGTAGTAGGGGGTGGCAGTGTCTGATGGCTGGGTTTGTTCAAAATCTCTGCCTGAATTGAAATTAAAGAAGTTCAATCCTCCTGTTCATCTTCCCTGGGACTGTGGCCAGTTCCCACAGCACAGCAGCCCCTCATCTCTGGCTGTCCAGAGAGCAGCAAGATGAGTCAAAATGCAGCAGTGACCGGTCGCTGGGACAAGGGTAGCTCTTGCAGTGGCAATCCTCCCCAGGAGCTGTCAGCACTCAAAATGCAACCGCCACAGCAGTTCTCAAACTCATCTCAGCTGCCCGCAAAGCCAATGCCACAGAAATTTTCTTGCCACCTACCAGTGTGAGGATGCATGCTTCTAACTCCAGATGATGATGGGCCTCAGCATGCAGGGGTTTGTCTGGCCAACTGACTGACTACAGAGAGGCTTGCAGGGGTGCCCACTGGTGTGTATCCATTTCACCCATAAGCCCAATGTGGTGAGAGACCTGGTTGTCGTATCCCCCCAGTGCCTGACATGAGGTAGAGTTCATGTGCACCTTCATCTCCAGTTGTCTGGGCAAGGCAGTCAGCTGGACGACACACACAACCAACACACACCTGACACTTTACATGAAACAGCAATTCACACTGGATTGGAAGAATGACTACTGCTGGCTTAAAGATCCCAATTGAAGCATAACATTAACTGTCGGATATATCGAGAGGAGGACATGTGCTGTGATAGGCCATTGGGACCACTATTAGACCCAGACTCATTAGGCACTCTCATTAATGATGTAGATGAGAATGGGAGAAAATAGCAGGTTAATTAAATTTGCCCCTACTGAGCTGGAGAAGCTTTCAGTATTAGTGGGGAGAGATAAATGACAGGGAGGGTTGTGGAAAAAAAAATGGCAGATTGATATAGGCTAGAAAAATGCAGCTACTTCTGGGGAAAATGATCAGCTTCTAACTACTCGGTGTGAAGGGGAAAGACTATAGATAAAAGAGCCATATCTGAGGAGCTGCCAGAGAGCTGCAAGATGATGGCTGATAATGAGTGAAGGGAAGGTGGTTTACTTGGGAGTGAATTTTTGCTCTGTGCTTGCATTGCCAAATGTTACTTCTTGCCTGGGGCTCCTAGAGACTATCAGAAAGAATACAATTGTTATTATTGATCGCTGTTACAACAGCTCTTAGGTTCTGATGTTCTTGCTTAACCAAAACACCAAGAAACTTATGGAAATGGCAAGAGAAAGAGCATTATCCACAGGTGATCTTAGAGGACCAGCTCTGTGCACAAGTTGAAATATCTTAATTGTGCATCCTAAGGGCTGCAGAGTCCCATAAAAATACAGGAGGAAGCAGTGTAGCACAGCAAATTAACTGAGCTGAAGGAGGAGCAACTGCACTACCAGACATGGTAGCAAGGCTCATCAGCAAGGAGATATGGAAAGACCATAGGGGAAAACATGTTGTCCATCCTCTCTATTTTCAGTTTGAACCTTTGAAATGAGCTGTGCAATGGCAGGCTGCCCCAGGTAGTCAGGTTGGTACCCACATGAAGACAGAGCCTCAAGAGAGCCAGTGAACCAAACACAAGCCAGGTCAAACCTAGGAAGGTTGCTTGCAGAGCTGAAAAAAAAAATACAACCAGAGTTTTGGACAAAATAGTCCCAGCTCAATTTCTGCATTATATTGGAACAGAGCATCCGCATGTAAAACCATCACTCAGACCAGCACAGCACCACAGGTCAGTGATATTGGGCCTCCTTTTTGTCATCCTTACACAAGGAAATAGAAGGACATCTGGTACACCACAAAAATAAATTTTTCAGTAAAAAATGTTTGGAGAAAAAAGGACATCAAAATATCACCTTGTAGAGGTATAAATATTCCCCGGCCGTGACAGATGGTAATAAAAGTCCTCCCCCTATCTCTGTTCCACACATGAGTCAGAACTTCACTGAAATCTGCCAGCTTAAACCAGCTGCAGTCCGAGTGGTCTCTGAAATATCAGCAATGAAAGTCAAGTCCCGTGCCACATATGAAATTTCTCTGCAGAGGGGAAGAAAATGTGAGACAAAATTCTTTGAGAAGGAGGGAGACTAAGTGTACTTATAACCATTTCTAAAGGGAGTAACCTCAAAAAAAGAGGGAGAAGGTACTCAAGACAATTATGGAAGTCTGACTGCTTAAAACAGCTAATGAAGAACAGAGACAAGGCAACATCGCAATCTTTGAAAAAAAATGTTAAGCGTGATAGTAGCATTAATGCACAAAACCAAAGCAATTTGTCTAATGATGGAAAAATAATTTCCGCATGTCAGGGAGGAGCAGTCCCACAGCTTCCAGAACAACGGGAGCCCTCACGCCTGGAAGGGAGTTTAAGCATTCCTGATAACCACAACAATAGGAGGGAAGCCCATGGCTGAAAGGCATTTACAAGAGACTGAGTAGAAAATCTAAACGAGAGAGAGAGAATTGAAAAGCATCTGCAAGAAGGGATACATAAGGATTCTGCTACGGTGCTTGTAAGCTTTGGTGCATCTAAGACTTGCACAGCCTTGCAGAAATTAATTAATGGGTGATACAGGGTACTGATTTAAAAAAATAAGCATATATATAAATAAATGGTTGTCAGCTACAGACCACTCATTTGAATACAGATTGTGTAACCACGGATCAGGTCACAACCAGAGACACACAATTCAGCAGAGGAGTCAAATGAAATACAAGAGGCATGAAATCAGTATTTTAAGAAATGAGCTAGTTATAAACTACCTAATCTGAGAGAAGAAGCCTCAGGATAATAGGGATAGACCAAAAGTTCTGTGTTGGTGGATATGGAAAATACTGAGAATGTGTAGTACTTAAAGAACATACTGAATTGGCTCTGATGGAGCAGAAGACCTCATCTGACCTTCCACACCAGTGACACATCCTCTAAAGGGGCACATCATCACCTCTGGCTCTTCTGCATTTGCTTCACCCACCTTTCTTCTAACAGGTCAGGTGGACATCAGTGCACATTTACCATCAATCACCCTTCTCTGAGGACTATCTGAAATAACACGCAAAGTTGAGGAAAGGCACCATAGCTTTGTCTAAGATTGTTAAGAACATTTCAAATCATATTTGCATTACATTTGAACTAATGAATGCACCAACGTGACATCAAGAAGGACCAACCTTTAAGAGAAACGGTCAGAGCTGAACTCCAGATGAAGTCACTGACCCGTCATTCCCCAAAGAAAGTACAAATAGTCTGACATTTTAGAGCATGGCCTCTCCAGTGACTCTGACATTAGAAAGAGAAAACAACTTTAGACTACCAGAAGAGTTTACATCAGCTCCAGAAATCCAGGCTGACTGGAAACAACCAGGTCCACATTCACAGCACTGGTATTCCAGCCTGGACTCTGGAATAACTGAGTTACACGGTCCCAGGCTCCGCTTCTCCATCCCTCCCCACTGCCATACAGAGGGCAGTTTTCTTGCTCAGCTTCCAGGAGCAGAGTCCTTCCTCTCCCTCCTGCCTTCTTCCCGCAGAGGTGCATCCCCGGGCCCTCGCATCCCTCCCACCTTCCAGTGCTCTGGCCGCTCCCTGGTGCACACACGGCTGCAGCCGCCTTGCCTAAACAAAACCAAAGGAGTAAATTAAGATAATCTTCCATATAAAGAGTACAATGTATTTTTAGACACCTTTAACAACAGTGAGTTAATGGACAGAGCATGAGAGATCCTAGGAAAATGGAAAGACTATTTAAAAGGGTGGAAAGCAAAGCCCCTGTATATAACAACTTCTAACAAGTAAGAACATCACTCTTAAGCCAATCAGCAGAAGTTCTCATTATAGTGTCACAAGATGTTGCTTTTCACACAGATTGTCTAGACTGGGAGAGGCTCTGAAAACTTGTGAGCTCCCACAGCAAAGCAGTGGCCTTGCAAATCTGACCAGAGAGAAGAGCCATTCCTCACAGCCTACTCAGGACTGGTCCAAGGCACACATATCCTGGGAGCAGAGCTGGCAGATCCCACGTGCAGGTTAAAAATCATCAGTGTCTAGCAAAAGACACCAGTGGCATCAATTCATAATGATGATCACAACGCAGGGAGAAGCACCTTCACAGACCTGTTCTCTGTGTAACTTGCATGTGTCTACCCTGCATCTCACTGCCAAATTCACAAGCTTCAAGGTACACCTGTGCATCAATAAGCAACATCTGAATGGTTGGAGGGAGACTCCAGAGAAAGGGGGAAAACTTCAGGCATCTGTACTCTCCAGATCATAACCACATCCAAGTGGAATTGATAAGCAGACTGAAGGATTGGATCCTTAGCAGAAAGGACTGAAAAATGAAATGTGCTGAGCATGGGCCTGCCATGTCAAATACAACAAAAGATTGTAAAGAATGAGTCAGGAGATGAACCCAAGACTGGGACAGAGAGCAGAAGGGAGAAGGTCTATTTCAGTCCCTGCTCAGAGGACTGCTTTCGTATTTGACATCACACATCAGAAACGCTCCACTGAGGAGGGATGAGGGAAAAGGGCTCCCTCCCCTGCTGTGTGCTCAGGCCATAAGCTCACACTGTCTTCTGCTTGCTCCTTCAGGATCCTTGTCCTGCTGGCTGCATCTGGGCTGAGAGGCAGAAACTCCTGAGCACCTCTCCGCCCCCCACAACAACAGTACATCACTTGGGGATGGGCACTGAAAGCCAGGAAGTCAGGCAATGCGGACCACGGGGCTTTCTGACTCAGTCTTGGCTCCTAAATCTCTCTTTCACTCCTGATGGCAGAAGCATGGGCAGGTTTCACCCTCAAGCTACCATGAATTATTTGGAGTTCACTCCTGCTGGCATGGTTTTCAGAGGTATCCCAACCCCACAGCTGCAGGTGGGATTGACAGAGGTGACGAAGCTAATTTATGGCTGCACTTGCAGTCACCTGTTGGGGAGAGGAGCATCCTGCACGAGAACACCTCAAATACCCAACAGCAGCTGGGGTGCTGCAGCCCTGCATGTCACTGTGCATGGGAGCATATCCTTCTGTACCCAAGACTGAAGAAAGTTATGAGATTCACTAACTTCAGGAATTTTCATGTTCACTGAATGACTAAGACGCTCTAAGACTGCAACACATGGATGCCACATCCCCTAACCAGTGGGTATAGCTGCTCTGCCCTATTATACAGTGGGGTCGTATGGCTCAGCACACTGCAGGCGGGGGAGCTGGCATTGGTGGTATGACCAGAGACAAAGTATCTTCAAGGTTAGGCACCAAACATGGCAGGCTTTGTGTTGAGAAATAACTAATGAATGCTTGAGTGAAAACTTGTCAGGCCTCAAAGAGATGGAGGTCACCAAGAGTTTGCCATCCTTTTCTCCTAAGACATCATTTTCCAAAAAGCTGCCAGACAACTGTGCACTATGACTGCTACTGCAACCTCTCCCCGTGCTGAGCTCCAGTCCTTGCTCCACTTTCTGCACACAGTAACCCCCCAGCCTCACTCAGAAACCAAAACAGCTCTCGTCTGCAGGTAAAATGTTTTGGGGGAGGGATGACATTTCATCACAACTTCCTTGCCACTAACAATTCAGACAAAGCAAGAGGGAACTCTGAAATTCTTTTAAACTAGGAGGATTCAAAGAAGGAAGTCAAAACATTACCTGTGGCTTCCTTAACAGAATTTGACCCACACAATGACTTCCCTGAGGGAGATTATAGAGCTGTCACTCACTACCACTGCACAACACAGAAATTAGCAGATCAGGTTGATGAATGTCTTGTCTTCACATTAAATGTAGGCTGCTCTGATCCCATTGCCCCCCTCACTTGTACAGTTTAGAAGAGGAAAGGGGGCGGGGAGGGGCAAGGGGCAGAAGTCCCACCTGAGCCTCAGCCTGTCCATCAAAGGCAGGGAGATGTGTGGGCACTCATGTGCTGCAGGTCTTGCTAATTTTCACTATTTTGTCACTGATCTTAAGATATTTAGCATTTTTTTTTTTTGAAGATTCAGAAGTTAATCACAGCTTTCTTTCTAATGCCAATTTGATTTTTCTGGCAAAGATGACAGTGCTAACTCATCTATCTCCCCAGACCTCAGAAAGAAGGAGGTAAATGAAAAGTTCCAAACTGGGTGTTCTCTGAGAATTTCCTTCCCTATTCAAAGCTGAGGTTTGTAGCTGCTGTTTGCAAACATGGTGTATGAGGAAAGGCTCAGTGACAGACTCACAAATCACAGTACCCCCTTGAAGAGAGTGACAACCCTTTCCTGAGCAACAGGGTACCATTTCTGATGATCTTCTGATTTTAGCTGGCCTCCCTGTGGCTCCAAGCGGGGTGTATGGAAAGAGCTTGAGAAGGTCTCAAAACCAGTGGAAGACTGAGTACATACTGTCTTCAGAATGAAAAACAGTTAGCAAAAGCAAGTTTGAAAAGAGGGAGCAGAACAAACAGGGATTGTCTTGAAGAGGATGGTTTGAAAGGGAGGAAGATGCTGACAACCTGCCAGCGCAGACTCTGCCCAAGGAAGCGCAGCAGAGGCATTACTCGTCCGACCTGTGGGTTTTGATTTAAAGGGCTGTGCCTTCTACAGTCCAGATGACCAATAAGTGTTCATCACTTTTAAGAAAACCCTTGTGCCTTGCAATAATTCACTACTGATTGCCTACATTTCCTTAAAGAGCTCATTTAGAGTTGATTTAAGTACTCCTGGGGAGGGCAGGCAGGCAGGAGGGGGTACAGGGATTTACAGACCTGGTGACAGCTGCAAAAGCAGCAGAGGCTCTCCTGACTGCAGCAGCAACGTTGGGGACGGGCTGGAAGGTTACTGTGGAGGATGTGAAGGCCAGGAACACCCCAGAAAGCATCCTAGAGATGATTATGGCAGCCATAAATCTTACAAAACCCTGTTTCTCCCTCTTTAAAGGGCCACCTGTGATGCAAGCATGGATTTACTGTGTACCACAGATCCCCGAGATGTCTGCAGATGCATTTCACTATTCTAACTTGGGAGAGGGGGGTCTGTGCTACAGACTCTGGGACACAATTCAGCTGAGGAAGTACAGGCATTCAGAAAGAGAAACATCATGCCCTGAACTTCATTGACTGTAAAGAGTGAGAAGATGACTTGCTTAGATGTAGATATTCACGTTTGGTCAAATAAATGTCACTGGACAACCAGATCAGACATATACATCCATACTGGGCCAATCTGTCTTTTTTTTTGAAGTGACATCTCCTGAAAGGGCCTAGTGTGGACCCTGAGCGTAGTAGGCTTTGCTCCAAAAGAAGCCTTTCTGCTTTACAGACCCTCCTCTGATGTCTCCTGGCTCTGCAGATAGCTGCTTGGCTATGGACAGTCTTGGAAGCAGAGGCAGGGGCCCAGTAATGTGTGTATGCAACGCCCCCATGGCTTCCTCTGTTCCTGATCATTGCACAGCATCTCTGCTGAGCATCATGCCTGTGACAGAGATGTCTGAGAATGAGATCAAGTCCCTCCAGGACTGTCCTGTTCTTCATTCTCAATCACAGCCTGCTGCAGAGCAGTCATCCCTAGGAGCTGGCTGGCAGGTCCCTGCAAAGCTCTGTCTCCTGCCAAGAAGTAGAAAAGCAGGAATAATCCATCGGAGTGCAAACTTTTAACCATATACATCCTTGTTTTGCAAGTAAGTGTGCTGCCTCCTTAAAACACTGTGGCTCGTATTTCTTTATGTTCCTATCTGGAAGGACTGAAAAATAATAGAGAATAGGAGTTGCAAGGAACAAAAGGATCCGTTCAGAAATGAGCAGAATAGGGAGTTTTCTGCTGTGCTTCTTTCCCTGCATTGAGTCCCCCTCTCCATTACTGCCCTTCCAAAATGAGAGAAAAGCCACCCAAGCAGGGAATTACTCACTGCACTCCTGCCCCAACAATGTGCAGAAGAGGATCAGTGTCTCTCTTGTGTTCATTGTTTCCAGCCCAGGAGCCTTATCTCTGAGTCCTCCCTGGACGAGGACTGGAGAGCTGTCATAACAGGCACTGGTTTCCATAGCAAACCCAGTATTTTCAGATGGAGAGGCTCGGCCCTGTATTCACTAGAGCTGAAAAGAAAAGCGTTTATTTCCCCATAAGCATGAAGGACAGGGAGAAGTCTAATGCCACGTGTGGTTTATATTTCATGAGCATCTTCAAAGCAGAAATAGCCTGCTAGTGAGTGCCTGCTGGCAGCTTTTCTCTCTAACTCAATACATGAGTTGAAGCCTCTGCGATTCAGAGCTGAGTCTTGCTCCCTATTTATCGGTTTGTTGGTTTCTCGCAGTATCTGAGGGTCAGCGGTGGGTCACGCTGCGCACAGAGGGAGGAGATGCTGCTCTTGGCCCACGTGCATCACTGAGAAGCAGCGATAGAAACCAGCACAAGGGCAAAACCAAATTGAATGCACTGTAACCTGAACCGCAGGCACAGGAGGACAAGACAGGGGGACAGCCAGTGGACATGGGATGGACATGACCAATAGTGCTGCATCCACTGGCAGGCAGGAAAATAGAAAGCAAGGGACAGGGATATATGGGATTAAGAGCCAGATTCTGGAAAGCACCTGGGGAGCGGTAGGGCATTGCCAAGGCCAACAAAGACGAGGGCCCATGGGTTAAGAAGGGTGGGGTCCCCTCATTAGAGCTATTCTCAGTTCTCTGCACCAGCCTAATAGTAGTCACGCTCCATGCTTCCAGGGAAGCTGAGACTGGGCCACCAGCGCTCTACAATCCTGCAGCAACCCTGAAAGTAGCACATGCGCAACACAGCATCTCTGCTTCTCATACCAAGGGGCTTGCACAGGGACGTGCCCATGTTTTGCACTCTAGCTGCATGGCTGCATGGAAAATGGTGGAAAGGACACTTTCCACATCCAGCTCTCCATGCACTAGTCCATGCAATACCCAAGCACTAAACAGCACACGGCATTTCTTACAGTTAATTGGTGTTGTAGATTCGGTGATTTGTGGTTCTGCTACATGAAGCCAAATGGGTGAGTTATTTTATCTTTTCCACACGGATCATGATTATAAACCACTTTAAAAATTAAACCCATGCTCCCAGAAGCTAGTGTTTTCAATAAAGGGGTGGTGTTACAGAACACTGGGAGGGAAAACTTTTTTAGCCGACAAAGGAGAGTCAGAGAGATACATTGCCAAGGCCATAAAGGTTACAGAAAGCAAGAGCAATTATTTCTCTTCTCCTCTGTGACTAGAGAACTACAGCTCACTTCACACAGGCTGTGCGCAAGTCAGTCACTGTGGTGTCATCTGCAAGGCTCTGGCGACTGGGAAGAGCTGGAAAGTGGTGGGGGCATCTTTCCCTGCACAGGGGCCAGACCCATGCTCCCAGGAGCCCACAGGATCAGCCCTTCTCTGAACTGGTCCTTGGCATGCAGTACTGAAGAGCACCCCAGGAGAAGAGAGATCCACCCAGCCCTGAGCCAGAGCAGTGAGGCAATCCTGTAGTGGCAATCCTGTCCCCAGAGCCCTTCAGCAGGACTCACACAAGTGCTGCACAGAGTGATGCGTCCCTGTCCTCCAGAATGAGTTATCACATCTATGCAGAGCAGACAGTGCAGGCATTTATTCCTCCTCCAGATGGAGAGATCTGCATTTGCAGTGGACATTAAATTCGTAGAAAAGAAAAAAAGAAAAACCTTGCTGCAGCCATAAACCTCCTTCCCTCAGCTGGAGAGCATGGAGTGCTTGTGGGGCAGTAAGATGGGACGTTGCCCAGCCCTTAAAAGACAGGAGGGGACAGAAGGGTTGTCCTCTGAGAGGTCTCACCTTTCTCGTAGCAACACTAAGGGTAGGACAAGCATTCACCTCTTCCTGCCTGACATCCCTGTGCAGAAAATGCACCAAGACATTTGTAAATGTGCTGGCAAGCATCACATCAACACCCCCCCACCTCCCCACCCGTTGCTTTTTCCTGGCTACAAAATGAACATCTTCAGTCACAGATCGGGGCTGAGCATTTTTCAGGTAAAGGGAACACTCTGTTTCCCAGCTTGGTGCCGGCAGCTCGCAGTGCGACCCCATGCCCAGCTGCATTTTGGGGACAGTCTGCTTCCTCCTTTCCTCTACCCTGTGACATTCCCTCTCCTGTGGGAAGTGAGAACAGCCTGTCCTGCAGCCCTATGCCCCCCTTCCATGGCCTGGGAGGCTTCCAAACCCATTTACAAATGCCCATTGGTTAAGGAAAGGTGGTAAAGGAGGGAAGATGCTCTTTTATGTATTAATTACATGTCAACTCATTTGCTCTAGAACTACACCAGGAGCACATGAAAAATTACTGCATTAATTAGAGAGTAAATTACTCCTAACTCCTAACAGTGGTCTCCCAGCTTTGGCAGCCATTTGTTAATAGCAATGAAAAGCACGAGATTTCATTACAGAACATAACAATGAGAGACCACACGTTCAGGGCTTCAGTATTCCCCTGCCAGAGCACAGAAAAGTTATTTGTCCCATTGAAATCAGCACGAGCTACTCTATATAATGCTCCCAGCATCTCACGTGTTTGATTTTGGGACCAGATCTTTTTCCTCCAGCTGCACTGTCTGTAGTGTGCCGTCAATGCAGCACATCAGAGCAATGACCAGGGGCAGCTTTCCCTCCTCTGCGGCTCTCCCCAAGCCAGAGACACAGCAGCCTGTGCATTCTTAATTGACAGAATTAGGGAGCTTATTTGAAGACTACTTGAGTCCTCAGAGTCTAATTTCCTGCTGTATAAATAATACATCAGCAACAGCCGTCTCCAGGAAAAAAAAAAAAAATATAAACTAAGAAGCCCAGATGAATATCCTAGCTTCAATCACACTGTGAAAATCCTTTGCAGAGGTTTTTCACAATAGCCCCCAACTGCATTGTACCATTTCTCGCCTCGTCTGATTTAACGAAGGGGATAGGAGCTGAAAATTACACACGAGGGCCTCACCGCTGCAGGCGCGATCACACCTTTTGATGAGCACAGCAAGAGCCAGAGCTCTCTGGAATAAACGCTCCAGCCTCCCGGTACAAAGACTTCAGCTGTACATCCAATGAAACCCACCAGCAGCATCAGCAGGAGCCCCCCAGCCCTTCTCAGTGGGCAGCAGAACGGCCCACGATAGCAAGGCACCACGAAGCTCCCACCTGGCACCAGCCCCAGCACTCCCAGTTCAGCCCTCACCGCCGCCTTTCCCTCCCATCGCAGCCTCGGGGCTGGCACAGCTCCAGGAGATCGAATAGCAAGTGCTTATGTTATTAAAAGCCATGTTCCTGTACATACATATTCATGTATGGGGAGAGGATGAGAACTGCACAGGCATCTGTAATTGTGGCAGATTGCAACTTTTTAGGGCTGAATTTGCAACTGCAAACTCCTTCACCAGGTCCAGGGTAAAAGGTCAGTCTGGTGTATCAGACTGGAAAGCAGTGCTGGTCTCCGCTGGACCACTCCGCAATTGCCCCAACATCACCCCGTGCTTGCATGTTCCACCCTCAGATCATTTGGCACCACTGTGTAGCAAAGCTGTATGCAGCAGCTGACACCTGGACTCACTCTGATTTACTCAGCACTGGGACCTCTACATTTTGATTTCAATCTTACTTCAGCCCCACTCTGCTCTGCAGACATTGCTGAGAAATGCAGGGAAAGCAGCTGCACCCTTGCCCATCTCTGCTAGCCCGTGCTGAGCTCCTGGTGCTGTGGGTGCTGCCAGCAGGGAGCCATCGCCGCCGTGGGGCCAGGATGGAGCTGCAGCAGCATTCAGGTGCTCAGGGGTTTGCCTGCCACAGCCACGCCGCCGTCTGCTGGATCCAGAACCAAACAGGCCTCTGAAAGACTAAAAGAAGTTGAGAAGGGAAGCTCCAGGACTTCACCAGAAGCGTTTCTGCAGCACAAATATTTGTATTCCTCTGATGTGGGATTTACAACCACACACTCAACTCCAGCAGGGAGAGACTGCAAATATGAGCGAGGTCTCTATGTGCTTACCACTTACTCCTGCCCTCCTCTGTCTCTCTGGCTTTCTTTCTTGTGTTATCTGTATTTTTTGTGTGCCTGAATCAGGGAAATGTGGTTTCTGGCAAGCAAGCCAGTTAATGGGTGCTCTCACTAGAGGCAAAGCAGCCCAGGAGAAGGGGAGCACACGGGGGAGCTCGGGGTGCCCAGCTGCAGTGTAAGTGCTCACAGACTGCCCCTTTGCTTCCCCACAGCACACGGGGCTGGAGAGGATTTGCAGCTTGCCCCACGCAAAGCCCCATGCAGGGATACGCACAGGAGCAGAGGCCCCAGGCACCCCAAGCCCCTGCTGACGATGCACCCGGAGGCACAAAGCGGTGCAGAGACCACAGCCCTGGCTGTACACTGCAGCTGCCCCGCTGTGGGCAGCTCCGCAGGAATCTCTGCTGCCTGCACGGTCATTTCCTTCAGTTGGCTCTCAACAGGCAGCCCCATAGTTTCAAGGGAGTTCCCTTGTTCTCATCTGATGGAGTAAAAGGAAAGGCTGTGGCAAATGGAGTTGTTCCCCACGCTCTGCCTCAGAGGACCACAGCATCATCTCCGCCTTGGAGAGATGAAATCTGGAGCAAATGCAGCAGACAAAGGGGCCCGTTTGAAACAGTGCTGCCAATAAATAATTCATGGGAGAGAAGTGGTGAGTCTCAGGGGAGCCAGCGCAGGGATCTGTGAATCTGGATGAGTTTGCAGTGCTTTAATTATGCAAATTGACAAATGTCTCTACACTGAGAAATTCTGCTAGTCCTGCAAAAGAGCAAGAGCTGGAAAATAGCAAGAATTTCCCAAGGCCGCATGCCTAGCCAGCTGTCAGCCACAGCTGGCAGGGTGAATCTCCTGAGGCCCCTCTGGAGCCAGCTCTGCTCCTTTAGAGGGCAGCCAGCAGGATCCCCCCTGCAGTAGAGAGCAGCGCCTTGACAGCTTCACCTGACCTATGCAGCCTTGGCCTTGGCCCCAGCCCCTCTCTTCCACCAACACCTTTGCTCCCAGGATGAGCCAGCTCAGGGAGCAGGAATGAATAGCCAGTTTAGGGCTGTTGTGGGATCACAGAGTATGAAGTAAAATCAGATAACTTCAGCAAGGAGAGCTGGGGATCTCCAGAAGACTTTTCCCACTGATCAGCTCAAGCTGTGATAAAGGCAAAGGGTTGTGTGGGGAGATGCAGTCTCTGCCCCCCAAAACACATGGGTGGGAGTGTGGGACACTGTCTTCTGCATGTCTCAGAAACTGCTGCTTGGTCCTCTGTCGCTGTCTTGTGGCTGCAGCCCAGGTGCTGGGCTCTCCCATGCCGGCCCTGAGCCCTGCATCAGTGGGGCCAAGAACCCAAAGGATGGAGGACCCACAGTTGCCTGCTGAGAGATGCTGACTTGTGCCTGGGCAAGTACAGGGGATATCTATCATGGCTTGATGAAGCAAAGCCTTTGCCTTTGTAAAGACTTTTGTCACATGGAGCTTTTGGAAAGCCAAGCCTTCCCCAGCCTGTCAATGGGGGCCGGGCAGAAGGAAGCTGAATGTAGGGCACCGAGGGCTGGCAATCTCCCCAGCAGCAGGTAGCCCACATGGGGTGCGTGAAATTCAGCTCCATTACACAGCAGGTGTCCTCTGAGACCCCAGACACTGCCTCCTCATCCCTCTGCCCAACACGCTGTTTGCCACTGGCGTAGATTAATTTGGTGCCTGATCAGCCTCATTAGGGTCGAAAAGAGTGGGCACAGCCTGCTGAGAGCAGCAGGATGGTTGTGGCGAATCCTACCACGGCAAAGGGCATCTTGGGGTTTTGGGCATGAGCAAAAGGAGGGACCCGAGGCCACTGACACTTGTCCCCTCCTCCCCCATGGCTCTGCATGGCCAGGGCTGTAGAGCTGAGGTGCTGGGTGGGACACAGCATCCTCCTCCTGTGCTGCAGGCTGGCCAGTTACAGACCCCAATTTCTCTTTGTAAACTATTCACCAGATAGTTATTTCCCCACTACATTAACAGTTGTTGGTTTCATTTCTGAAAACTGACTTTTCCTCAGTTTTGATGAAAAAATATTTGATTTTCTCTAGAAATATGCAGTCCTCTGTTATCCAAACCCAGACATTTTCACTGAAAAATTAACACTGCTTCTGAATTATTTTTGTGCTTGTCTCTTTGGAAGAGGGTGGGAGAAGAAAGGAAGGGAACTGTATCATTGAAAAAAAAAATGGGAAATGTCAATGCAAACAATATTTTATGCAGAAATGCCTGGTCTGATTGAAAATCCATTTTCTCACAAAATATATTTTTCATGAAAACTGTGTCAGAGCCAAATCCAAACAGAGACAACCTGGAGCGGAGACAAGCCACTTCGTTCCACTGATGCTGATTTATGCCAAGCTGCCTGGAAGCAGGAGCTGGTGGCAGCTGTCTTGACCTGTCAGGTGCAGAAAAAAGTGGTTGAACCTCCCAGTCCCAATGCAAAGCAGGGAACAAGGATCTGGGTTTTGCTCAGGTTCTTCCCAGCACCTTGACAGTCAGAGCATCATGTTGCTGGCTGCACTGCTGCCTCCCTAAGCAAACCATCCTCTCCCCTCACATTTTTGTCAGCCTTATGATGGGGCAGGATGAGGGTAATGACTGAGGTGAATAAAAGGTCTATTCAGGGATGATCTGATCTGCTACAACCCAAGCTGACACAGCTCAAAGCAGGAATAGTGAGGCACAGCCCAGCACCACATGGTCCCCAGGAGCCCACTGTTTCTCAGGTTCTCCATCCCCAGAAAAGATGGGAAAGGTGGCACCCCAGAAGTTGTACTCCACCCTAGGGCTGCAGAAAAACTTGTAGGAGGTTTGTCCCATTCCCAACGCACCCATCACTCTGTGGATTGAAAAAGCTGCTTGTGACTGCCAGCCCTCAGGGCTGCATCAGCAGCATGTGACACTACCTAGTCTGGAAATGCCTGTTCAATCCAAGCAGGACAAGCAATCAGCCCTTCATGGGACTTGGGATATTCTGGCACCAGCTCTGTGCTGGAGGCAGGATGCTGGCAGCTGGATGGGGTACCCAGGTCTCTGTTTATCAGCCAGTCTTCCCTTAGGGGTTTGCTAACTGAGCTGCTGGTGTGTTAAAGACTCATCACGCACAGGAGGCTCAGTGCTCACATCAGTCAGCAGGTCATAAGCTGGTGTCTTAGAGGTGTGGGGTCTATTGGTTGCCTGCCCTGCACATTGCAGAGGGGGCTCCATGCAAGCAACAGAGCCAGGGAAGAGCACACACCTCCCAGCACCCCAGGCAGGCACAGTCACTGGAGCTGATGGTCACATGGAGAACAAGGAATGAAGACCAAGAACTACACATGAGAAACATGTTCTGGCCACAATCCCCTTCTGGGCAAACAGCTCCCATATACACTGCACCTCTGAGCAAAGTTTTAGGTGTTGGAATGGGCTGCCCAGGGCCCCATCCCTGGAGGGGTTGAAGAGTTGGGTTGACCCAGCGCTGAGGGATCTGGTGAAGTTGGGAACGGTCAGGGTGGGGTTCATGGTTGGACTGGAGGAACTTCAAGATCTTTTCCAGCCCAGATGATTCTGTGATTCTGTGTAAGGTTTGGAATCTGCACTGTGCCAGCAGCCCTGTGACAGCTTGCAGCATGCAGCAGCCTTGGCTAGATTTGGGTAATTCTTGGGTAGAATTTTGGGTATGTCTTCAGGTCTCTGTGCTCCCATTCATCTGACAGTTATCAGCTTTGGGAACGCATCAACTCCAGTCACCCTTACAGCTGCCCTTGCCTTGCAGTTGTGCTCCAAGAGCAGAGCTGAGACCTCCTCTGTGCCAGCAGGACACACACCCTCATGTGCAGAGAGCAGCAGAGAGCACAAAGGGGCCAAGAGCCAGGGCACATCCAGCCCCAGACCCGCCACAAGGGCCGAGGAGTATAGCACGGTACTGCAGAGCCACAGCATTTGTCAGACGCATCGGCTCCTTCCTCCTGAAACCAGGTAGGGACACACGGCTCCCGCCTGGCTTGAGCTGTGCCTTTGATGCACTGCAGCCCCACATCCACGCTTCTTTGGGACCCGCTGAAGGGTCGCACTGCAGGCTCTGACTCTTCTGCAGCACAGCTAGGGAGTCCGTTCCCCTCCTCCTCCCTGGAGGAGAGACCATAACGATCTCTGCCAGGTCCCTGGGTGGGCACAGCCTTATTTTGCAGTTCTCTTTTGGGGGAGCTTGGCCAAGCAGAGAGAGAAAGCTGCATCTGACCTTGAGTGGAGATCAGAGGTTGGTGCAAACTCGCTTCATTCAGCACGGCCCAAAGAGGTGAAGGCACCATTATTTTCTGCCTCAGCACTGGAGACAGACAGCAGCGTCTTAAAACAGGATTCTCTCATCAATCATTTATTGGATTTATGCAGCTTCACTTAGGAACCTGATTTATATTTCCTCTCAATTTACTGCATTTGAATTGTTTGCAAATAGGCACGTGAATCATCGGTTGGAGCAGAAAAAAAGCTATTTTCAAGCTTCATTTAGGCCGTTCGAAGCATTAATTTTTAGTTGCAAAGGCCATTTTTTGCTAAATTGGTTTTTAGAACTTGTCTTCTTTGTGCTGGGTTATAAATTTAGTGCTGCTGGAGCAAAAATGATCAGAATTGGATTTTTCAGCCTTCTGAGGCAGGTGCAAGAGCCCCATTCTGTGCTGGGTTGCACTGCGGCATCAGAGAACATAATTTGGCTCTTGCTGTTGAGACAGAAATACTTCCTCAGAGCCAGCCTGACCCTGCCCTGGGCAGCTTGAGGCCATTCCCTCGGGGCCTGGCGCTGGGGCCTTGGCTCCAGAGACTCATCC
>NW_020799121.1:614283-662493 GCF_003259725.1 Athene cunicularia | reverse complement strand
CCCCCCAGCACAATTTGGCACGAGCTCTTGAGGACAAAGTGAAGCCCTGTGCACACTCTTTTGTCTTTCTTTGGCATCAGAACTGGATTTTTCCTTCAAGCAAATTCTGAATCCTTAAGCTACCCTCCAAGGCCATCTTTGGTCTTGGAAATTCACCTCTGAATCTAGCACGGGAAAAGCCTTCAACTCAGCAATTTTAAAGGTGAACTTGTTTCAGGTCCACAGCATCCCAGCAGCATGTGTGGGTGGCTGGTGGATGATGTTTTATTTAAACACAAAGGCATGAGATTCCAACTCATTTCAAACAAATCCTTTGGTGGGAAAATATGCACATATTTTTGACACAAATCTGTCCATAGCTCCATTAATTCTCTGCCAAAGTGCTTTACCTGCTGGAGCAGATGATAATTCAGCAATGTAAACAGAGCCTTTTAATTTCATTTTGGGATCACGAATAGAAACAAACTGATTAACAAAAGCAGGGTAAACAATGGTTCTGCCTCCTCCTGTTAGTATTAATATTCACCTAGTATTGATGCTGTTCTCCCAGGAGCCCGTGCAACACAGCAAGCTGGGTGCTGCGATGCCTGCGCATTGTGCTGAGCCATTCACATCCAAGGACGAGGTTCCATGCCAGGACGATGGCTCTGGCAGCATGCACACGGGGGGAGCGCCTTCTCCACAGTGAGGTACACCAGCAGAGCGGGGAATGCGGCCCTTTGGCTTCTGCTGCCTTTCAGGGAGCTCCCTCTCCCTGCTTCGAGGGGCTGCCCCACCATCCCTGGGATCCACATCCTTGCATTCCCCACGTCAGCGTTACAGGGGAGGGACTCTGAGGTGGGACATGAAGCTACTTGGCAGATGAGCCTTCAGGCATCTCAAGGGGGTTTTGCTCAAGGGTAACGAGAAAGGTTAAACCTGTGACACCACAGCACCCCTGAAAGCAGCCTGGGGTGGCAACCCCAGCCCGCATGCTGATGTGCATGCTTTGTAATTCTCTGGCACTGCAGAAAGTACGCAGTGTTTGGGAGGTGACATGGCACGTATAAATATGTTGGTAACCTCCTGTGTGAGCATGGGGGAGTTAAAAAATGTTATCCCACCTTGACCAAGGGCAGAAGGAGGTGTTCAGAGCTCTTGTCCGAGAGACCCCCACCCATGTTGCAAACTCAGGAGAGACCGTGCACCCACCATCCACAGAAGCACAAGGAAGAGCTGGCTCTCTCCCAGGGTTGGCAGGGCACACACGGGAGTGGGGAGGGGAGAACATTACAGCTGCTCTTTCTCCACACTACCTGATACAACAAATGCTCAAGCAATAATGAATAGTCAAGATGTGGCTCCTGCCAGGACAACAACTCCACCACATCCAGTAGCTGGAATTTGGTCCATGCTGAGATGCACACGGGGGTGGCAGATGACTTGCAGTAAATGTGCCACTGGCTCCTGTAGAAGGGGATGGGCTGCAGGACAAGCTACAGAGATCATGCTCAAGCCACAGGCTGAAATAAATCTTGATGATCTGTTTTGTGCACCATTCCAGCTGCCAAAGAGAAACCTAGAAAGGAGCAAAGTTTTGGTGCTACAAACATTTTTTTCTTGCTTCAGTTTTGTGCTAAACACAACAGCTACTGTTTTACTCTTTGCTTTGGAGAATGATAGGCTGGGCCTCTGCAAAGGACTGGCACATGTAGGTCACTGAATGGACACAGTATGTGAGCATCTTTTAACACACATCTCAGCCCAGTATGAGTCATAAGCATCATGATGGGAGACTGGTTTGGGGAATGCAAACACTGGCATCAGAGGATGCCATCTCCATGGGTGAGCGACACCTCAGGAAGCCCTGAAGGAATTGCTCATGCCCAACCTGGAGCATCTGGGGACAAGAAAGAGAACTCTGCGGGTCTTATAGCAAGGTGGTACTTGCTAACAAGGGAGGCAAAAGCAAGGCACAACATCACAGAATCACGGAATCATTCATGTTGGAAAAGTCCCTCGGAATCATTGAGTCCAACCCTCAGCCAAACTCTACAAAGTTCTCCCCTACCCCACATCCCCCAACAGCTCATCCAAACGGCCCTTAAACACCCCCAGGGATGGGGACTCCACCCCCTCCCTGGGCAGCCTGTGCCACTCTCTGACCACTTATGTGAAACGTTTTTTTCCTCATGTCCACTCTGAACCTTCCCTGTTGCAGTTTAAAGCTGTTCCCTCTTGTATCTATTGCTAATAGAATATAGCTAATAGAATATAGAATAGAATATCTGTGAGAAAAGACTGGCACCAGCCTCTCTACAACGTCCTTTCAGGGAGCTGTAGAGTGATGAGGTCTCAGCCTTCTCCTCCTCACACTAAACAGTCCCAGCTCCTTCAATCATTCCTCATAGATTAAGGTGATGTCTAGACCAAGAACTCACTGAGATTACTTATACAGACATCTATAAACATATCCTAAAGTCCATGACCCTTTGGATCCAAATAACAGACTTCACTGCCTGTTGCAGACTAGTTACTTAATCCTGGGGCACTCCAAGATGTTCGTGATGTCAAGCTATTTGCTGACCTGGGTCAGAAACCTGGAAGAGATCAGCATGATATCTTCCTGCTCACACTGTGGCAAGCCAAGGTCAGGGGAACAACTCCCATTCCTGCTGGAGGGACTAAGGAAATGGGTTGAAGTGAATTCAGGGTGAGCGGTAACATACAGAGCTATTAGGCAACATCATAGGTCTGCAATAAGGGGACTACAAAACCATGAAAAATAAGGGTTCCAGGAAGGTAATTTAGAAATTGTGTAATAACAAAGTAACCACCTGTGTGCTAGTGTGTTGCAACTTAATTCCAAGGTTGTCATAAGTATTGAAGAAACAATGATTTCTGAAATACTCTTGTTGTAAGTACTTTGTGAAATAGTGAAAAGGTTCCTGTTGGAAGGCGTGCTGGTAAGGAGAGGGAAAACTGAGCTCAAACTGCGAGAGGACACCAAGGACCTCCTACAGTGTGTAATCTGCAAACTGTTATAATATGTTCGTATGACTGCAGTTCAATTACCTCTTGCAAGAAAAGGTAAAGGGTAGAAAATCAGCACTTGAGTGTTGCTTTTTGTTCATTGAAGAGATTTCTTTTCAAATCAGCTTAAGAGCATTTTGTTAGCGGGGCTGCAGATGCTCAAAGGTTTGCAGAAAGACCCCAATATAAGGAATCTCCACCAGCAGTAGAATAAAAAAGATCCTTGAGATGGTGTCTGTGATGTGGATGGAAATGATTCCAGAGTCCCCAAGACATCTTTGGATCCTGCATTTGAGCTCTGAGCTTCCCCCTGCCAAGGGTGCACATGCGCAGTCTGCCAGCCTAAACAGGCATCTATTGTCTCCATGCTGACTTTGTCCAGGAGGACATGCTAGGAGGGGTGGCTGTAGCGGAGCAGAGGCCAGAGACAGTCACCCAGATTGAGAGCTGGGAGTGGAGCTGGCTTTGCTGGTTGGCTTTACCGACGTGTTATGTTCTGTCAACTTTTTGTAGCAGGTGTATAAAGGCTGTCATTAGGAGGATCCTGTTGACTTAGGTGAAATCAGCCAAACTTACTTTCACTCTTTTAACCCTGCCAAGAGGTAGGTGTGACCTTCAGGCCAAGCACACAGGACAGTGGTCCCATAGTGACAGCATCTTGCTAAAGGTGCCTGGTGGTCCAGCCAGAGCGACTCCCACCCTAACACACACAGTGAGAGTCTGGAAAGCTGGGGCAGACACTTGTCACCATCCTTCGTTGGTGAACCAGTAACATCAGATGCCCTGACTACAGAGAATCATCCTTGGGAGGAGACAGCCAGGCCCCTCCAGCTCAGCGTGGAGAAGGCAAGATGTTCCCATTACACTCACAGCAAAGCTTCCATCTGATAGATCAGAGCAAAACAAAATAGGAAAGTCAATATGAATATTATTTGGGATCTTTTGTTTAAAAATAATTCATATCGTTTCAGAACATCTGCAATGTTTTACGCTACTTATGTTTGCTGTGTGATTTATATATGTTTTACCAAGCAGCTGCATGGTCTGCCTGTCTTGTGAAACTAAGCAGTTAGCACCAATGTACTGTGGATTTTCACGCACACACACTCATGCGCACACACACAGAGAATAAACCAACCAGAAAAAAAAAAACATCCGTGGGATGCTTTACTGTAATTTTAGAAAACTGTTTAAAAAAAGACATGAGACACAGAAAGAAATCTCAAGCTTCTAAAAGTTAAATCCCTGCTTCTGCAACACTTAAGCAGCTCTAAATCTGGGTCTTAGCTGCTCCTGTGAACTCTTTTTAAAATTCTTTTTTTATACAAGAACTGGCATATTGAACCAGAACAAAGATCATCAGGGCTTTCATCCTGTCTCTGACACAGTCAGCAGCCTCCACTTCGGTAAGAGTAGGTGAAGCAGGGCAGGAGTATGATAGCCCTTCCCCTGACACACTGTCAATGGTAATAGTCAGCAGTTTGCAGACTTCCAAAATGGAGATTGCACACAAACCATCGACTTTATGGTCACCAATGGACCCCAGAAAGGCAGTTTGCTTTCCTCTCTTTAAACTCACTTTCTCTTTTGTCTCCCATGGCATCCTGGGGCAAAGATTTCCAGAAGTGACAGATGTGCCATGAGACTCTGGTCTCACTGTTTTACTGAGTGCTACCAGTGTTAAAAATAGCGACTATTTACTCTCTGCTCATCTGCCCTGCCCCACTCATTGCTTTGGAGAACTTTGTGTAAAAGGTCTCCAAATGTCTAAAAACCTCTATGTGGATCCTTCCCCATCCGAGACCTATTATGTACCTCTGATTATCTTGGCTGCCATTCTCACAAGCTTTTCCTTTACTAAAGCATCTTTTCTGAGGCAGGGCAACGGGAAAGATATGGATTATTCAAAACATGGACATACCATAGGCTTATTATATACATATTTAAAAATCTTCTCTCTTAGTGGCATAAAATCTTTACAAACTCAAAACAAATTGATTCCTTGTTAACATTAAAAAGTGATCTCAGTTTTCTATGCACGAACAAAGTTGCTGTAAAATTCTCATACACACAGGTTGACATTTCCAAACAAAGCAGTATAAAATTAGCCTCATAGTCCCAGCTGCAGGGAATTAGGCAGGCTTTTCTAAAGCATTTAACTACCTGAGGAGCCAAAGTTCCAACAAATTCAACCTGCAAACTCTGATGATGGGATATGGTCAGACCAAAGCCCCTTGGCTCTTTCTGGGAGACTCCTCTGTGCATCAGAAAGTGGAGTTTGTTGCTCAACAAATGCATCTGTATCACTCCTACAGCAAAGTTTTTCCTTAGGCTGGCACTGCTTTTCAGTATGGATGAGCATTTTAAGGACTAACCTTAAGAAATAAACTTCTTCAGTAGAAAAAGTCTCTATAGTAAAGCTGGGAAACTGCTAAGAAACTAATTAAAGAAACAAGCACAAAACAAGCACTTTAGCAGCACAAGCCTGTAAGACAAAAAGAAAATGCAAACTCGCAACATGAAAAGAAATAAAACTAATTTAAATTTTAAAAACATATTTTTTTTTTTCCCCCAACTGCTTTGTGCTTACCCTGGTTTCTCTGCTCATAACAGCCCCTGGCCACAGCTCAGCCATCGACATTTCACACACATTGGCAGTCCTCTGCCAAGCTGGGTTTGAAGCAGATCTGTGCTTGTTCACACCACCAGATCCTTCTCTAGCCAGTCAGGAACAGTGTTTGGGACATTGTACCTGCCTTCATCAAGGATTTTCCTCCTCCCAACCCATGCAGTCCCCTGCAATCTTATGCAGCGCAAGGGATGGAGCCCACAAGCCTGGTCGCTAATCTCCAAGAACTGTGCATGCCGTGGGATGAGCAGGGGCATCTGGCCACACTGGACACACATCAGGGACCTGAAGGGATCTGTTGGGTTTGTGTGTGGGAAGGACCCACGTCAGAGGAGTTCATGGAGGACTGTCTCCCATGGGAGAGAGCCCATGGTGGAGCAGGGGGAAAGCTTGAGGAGTCCTCCCCCTGAGGAGGAAGGAGTAGCAGAGACAGTGAGTGATGAACTGACCACAACCCCCATCCCCTGCCCCACTGCGCTGCTGGTGGTGGAGAGAAGGGAGAGAAACTGGGAGCAAAGCTGAGCCCAGGAAGAAAGGAGGAGTGAGATGAAGGTACTTTTAAGATGTGGTTGTATGTCTCACTGTTCTGCTCTGTTTGACATAATTGGTAACTAACTGGTAAATTAAGTGGTGGTGGTGTTCAAATTAAATTGATGTTCTTTTCCTTCCCCAAATTAGTCTGTCTTTTGCCTGTGACAATAATGGGTGAGTCATCCCTCTCTGTCCTTATCTCGATCTCCAAACCTTTTGTTTTATTTTCTCCTCCCCATCTCTGAGAGGGAAGGGGTGAGTGAGTGGCTGCGTGGTGCTCAGTTGCCCTCTGGGCTTAAATCATTACAAGGGAGAATAAACCTTCCCCTAAAGTAGCATCCCTGCCTGGTCCATGGTCACTGGCTGGAAAGCCTTAGGAGATAACCAAGTTCTCTGACCTCCTGAATTGCAGAGGCAATAAGACTACCTGGATTTAATTCTGCTTCAAGCTCACAGCTGATCAAGAGGGAGATGCAAAAATCTGTCAGATGAACTTGCCAGTGACACCAGACTCACCACCCCCCCTGGCACAGCAGTTAGTTCCTGTTCTTGTAAAACAACATGTGCTTTAGCTACATCTACTTCCTGACACCAACCCTTATTTAACCTTTGCCCACCAGTCTGAAGAGCCCTTTCCACTCAGGTGTCTCCTCCTGCATGGGCCTTGGCGGCTGTGATCCACTCCAACGGGCAAACGTAGGTATCTGAGCTGGGGTTGGGGGAGCCACGGTGGGAACAGGACCCACAGCTCTGTGTTAGACCCTCTGCAGGCAGACGACCCTGCTGACTGCCCCTCTCGCCTCCCAGGAAGGAAGCCTGCCCCATGCACAGCTCACCTGTCTAATGCATGGTGCTGTGACCTTCCCCTCCAGTCTGGAGACCCTCAGGTCTGCTCTTGTGCAGATCTAGGGTGCCTTCCGCTTCCTCCAGCTCTCACTGTCTGCATTTCTGGTGCCATTTGGCTCATCTGACTTCAGCCAGAGAAACTTACACGTGCAAAACTTTGAAGAGGAGCAGGCCCCAGCTAGCCCCATCATGCTGTGTCTTCGCAGAGCAGGAGCAGCAGAGGCACGACACACGTAGCAGGAACCACGTGTGGAGGCTGTGGTCTGACAGCCCTCCCAGGGGGCACACCATTCTTCACCAGCACCATCTATGCAAAGGGTGTCCCAGGTCTCGGCCAGCCCCATCACAAGAACCAGTTGCAGATGCCAAGGAAGGTCTCTGGAGGCAGCTGCAGCTCTGGTGTCTGCCGAGGAGAACAGGCTGCGTGGGGTCGATGGCATTTCCAGCCACTTCACAGCCTGAGCCTCACACTCGGAGATTGCAGCAAGATGGGAAAGGTCAAGCACTAAGAGTCCTTGCAATTCTTTGCAAAACCACTCTGCAATGTAAAAACACTCAGCCTACTATTTAAAGAGGGGACATTCCCAGGAGACAAGCTTGGCACAGAGAATAGGAGAGGGAGTTATTAGCTGCCTTATACATTGTCTAGGAGAGCTTTGCTGCCAGCGTAGCCCTGGCCTGCTTCGCCTGAAACCCATGGAAATGCCTGAAATGGGTGTTGCAGAATCTGTGGAGAGGGGAACTCTTACAGAAAGCATAGCCAAGCATGGAATGGGAGGAGAACAAGCAGTGCCTGCTTGGAGGTACTGTGCAGACGCAAGCGTAAGTCCCTGCTGTCAGCTGGAGTAGGAACAACCTCCTGGCTAAGGGAAATATGGACCTGAGCTCCCTCCAGATGAGCTCAGGCTCATTCCTGCTTTCTGCAACAGCGATGACATGGTTGGTACCTGTACCCACTGCTGCTCTCCCTGCTGATGGGGACAACAGGGAGAGCTCAGCATGACACCATTCACTCAGGGACATGGAGAACAGGGCATGTGAAGCTGAGAATCACCTTGTACCTTAGGAAGGAAACTAAAAGCAGCTCAGCATAGAAGGATGGCAGGACCAGGCTCCTGTGGGTGGACCATGGGTATGTGGGTGCCATCCCTCCCAGGATGGAGGTTTTGTAGGATGAGCCCATTCTGTCTGCTGCCCAACTACCCGAGTTTTGTCTCCGTTCAGACGCCTGCAAAGCCATCACCTCTGCACCCCCATGCCTCTGCTCGCCCTTTGCAGACAGGGAACCAGAGCCCAGCCTGTGCCAGGGACTGGTGAGGACAAGAGCAGCAGAGGCAGGGTCAGGTAGGACCCCAGGTCAGGTCACATGCAGGGGTCCTGCCTGCCCCGGGAGCCCAACAAAAGCCATCAACTCACTGAAGTCTGCCACGGGCAGTGTCTGCAGTCTCAGGAAAGGGTCCTGAGCCAAAGAAGAGGTGCTGGCCTCTGTTAGTAAGGTGTCTGTTCTACCCCCAGCCATGCTCATACGTTTCCTCCCTGTCATGAGTGCTAAGAAAATGCTGATTTTTCACTTTGCCTGTGTTTTTGCAGTGAAAGGGAGTATTTCTGCAAAACTCACAGAGTTCAGTGTGAACAAAGAAGGAGGAATTCAGCAGAACTGAAGGGATTTCCACTAGACAGATTTGCAGGGCAGGGAAAGAAGAGGGAGAAACTTCTGTGCACATGTACACCTGCCTTTGCCACACGCCATGCGTGTGCACACACACCTGCAGTTCCTACTATGTCCCTGCAATTTAGGCACCATCTATTTTTCCCTCAGACTTAAAACTCACAATAAAAACTGTCACTGCCCCGAAGGCAGGCCTGCTGGAGGATTCTGATGGTTCTAGCTCAGCATCCCAGGATAAACATGTCCAGCAGACTCCTGGGAATTTCTCCTGGGCCTATGACAGCTCCCAGTGATGGAACAAAATAGGGGGACTTGCTAATGCACCAATCTGATCCTGGCTGCAACTCACATGGCAGAGAAAAGGGCAGCCAGGCTCTGAAAGCAAAACTGAGGAGTGATGTCTGGCTTGGGAGGGAGCAGCAGGTGGCTGAGCGTGCAACAGGACAACCCCTGGTCCCTGTAAGTCGGAGACAGGTCCCAGGTCAATACTGGTCCAAGTCTTGGTGCCATACTCTCTCTTGCCATTGCACATTATCTCACTATCCTAGCCTCAGTTGCCTTTGTCAGCAGGAGAAATGAGCTGGGCTGCTGGGCTGCTGAGAGCAGATGTAGCCCAGCAGGACTATTAGGGATGCACAGTGCCAGCTTGCAGCTTCGTTACCTACCAGCTTGGGCTGCACAAGTAGTTCCCTGGTTTCGCCATGGTCTCCAGCCTTCTTGGGTGGTGTAGGGTGCTGGCATGTCTTCTTTCTCCAGCTGAGCCTGGATTTCTGACTCCTCCAGGAGAATGACATTTCCCTCCCTTCACCCAGGATGCATCCAGGTGCAGCTCCCTCCAGCCCTCACAAACAGGCTGGGTACTGGCTTGTCTCGGAAACACGGCAAGTTCACGACCTTTGCATTGCAGAGGGCCTGGGAGTCAATCCTTGGTGCAGGGAACTGGGATTGAGCCCAAGCCCTGCCTCTACCACCCGGCATTAGGTGTCCTTGAATGAACCTTGAGCCAAGACTCTGCACTCCTGCAGCCTTGGGGCAGTTGTACGACTGTGCTGGAAAGGAAAGGGCTTGCATGAGTAAAGCCAGTTCACCTGTTTTGACCATTTTGACCAGCTCCATTTAATGTCTGCGCCCAGGCATTTGCTACAGCTTGAGCTCTCCAGTGAGAGAGTGGAGGCAACAGGAATTGCCTTCTTCCAGGCTGGGAGAAAATAAAGTCAAAAGCCCCCTGCATCCCCTACACTGGCACTGAACAGCTGATCAATGCAGAGGATGGAGGGAGAGGGGAGAGAGGCTGCTACTGTCGAGGCACAAGAGAGGAGAGGAATTGCTGGCACAAGGACAGACAGCTTCACACAGAGAGGAATAAAGTAAAAAAACTTCATTGCTTGTGTCCAGACACACCAGATCCAATTTTTCCTGCTTCCCAGGTCTGCAAGTCTGCCTGGGCATATCCGAAAACAATAACTGCTCTGCAAAAACAGAGTGTCCAGCCAGCGTCATAGCTCAAGTCACAGTGCTGGGACTGAATGCCAGCCATAAGCGTGATCACACATCAGTGGCCTTCTGCAAGTCCAGAAGGGAACTGGCCCATAGTGCAAAAAAGAAGACAGGATTACAGTATTGCTCCAGTGCAAAACCATCCCAAGTGAGTTTAGAGAAAGGCACAAGCTGGAAGAGGGGAACCAGTTATAAGGAAGAGACTAAAATGATACCAACAGCCAGGAAAAATGGTGTGAGGTTGAAGACATATGATTTGTCTCTCCTCTAGAGAAGCTGCAAGAGGTGATCTGATAACAGCACCTAAGCACTTTCAGGGAAGAAAACTACAGGGTACTCAAAGGCTCTTTAATCTAGCCAAGGATGGCAAAGCAAGATCCAGTGGCTTAAGGTTACAGCCAGAGAATCCAAATCAGAAATAAGATGAGTCACAGTGATTAGCCACAACCATGTTCAGTGGAGGGAAACAGCAGCTCCTACATCTACTGATGCCTTCAAAGCCAGAAGGTCCAAAATACAAGCTGCGTTTCCACACCCAATCTCGCAGGTGTACCAGGGCCAAAGGGCTGTACCAGCCTGCAGTGCATCTTTCACACCCCTGCTCCTGAGCCTTACCAACGGGAGACACAAGACCTTGTCCTCTCAGGGAGTATTTGCTGATGCACACGGCCTTGGCACAGAGGCAGGTACGGCTCTGGACCTGCCTTTGCAAGTATTTCCCGTGCTCTCAAGGCATGTTTAGGGCACTCCACTGCTGGTCCCATGCACCATCTCTCTTCCTCCCTTGCTTGACAAATGTGAGGGATGTGGTAGCCAGTCCCTCCAGCACAGCAGCCCAGGCTGTACCTAACACTTGCAGCTCTTTCATTAGAGGTCCCAGCTCTGGGTCCTCAAGATGATCCTACAGCCCTGTATCACAGAATCGTCTAGTTTGGAAAAGACCTTGAAGCTCCTCCCGTCCAACCATGAACCTCACACTGACTGTTCCCAAAGCCACCAGATCCCTCAGCGCTGGGTCAACCCGACTCTTCAACCCCTTCAGGGATGGGGACTCCCCCCCTGCCCTGGGCAGCCCATTCCAACGCCCAACAACCCCTTCTGCACAGAAATCCTTCCTCAGAGCCAGCCTGACCCTGCCCTGGGCAGCTTGAGGCCATTCCCTCTTGGCCTGGCGCTGGGTCCTTGGCTCCAGAGACTCATCTCCCCTCTCTGCCCCCTCCTGTCAGGGAGCCGTAGAGGGCCATGAGGTCTCTCTCCCCTCAGCCTCCTCTTCTTCAGATGTATTACTGCCAGTGCCTGACACTGCCAAAACTGGCCCTTTCAAGGTGGGACTTCATGTTCTTGGTCCCCTCCTCCCCTAATAGCAGATTATAACATTCATCCTCACACAGGGGCAGGCAGCAAGCCCCAGCAATGCAAACAGCACACAGCTACCTCTCCTCAGAGCCTGCTCACTCTCGCCGCCCTCTCTGCTCCCAGGTTTACAGGATTTTGCTGAAATTCTGAAACTATGTGTGGTCAGCGAGACAAGGTGACACAGATGCGCACAGCCTCCCCGCTGCTCAAGGAGGGAAGGAGGATTTTGCAGCATATGCACCACACGGTAAATGAACCCTGCCACCTAACCTCCTGAGCACACTCTTCCCCTGGTCTTCACTGCTGTTTCATTGCCGTCTTTGCCCTTGGCCATCTTTGTCCTGGGCCATTTGCCGGTGAGCTGAGCGTCTCCCTGTTGTGCCTGATTTTCCAGCCTCTCCCGGGCGCTCTGCATCTCACGCTGAACTGTTGTTTGCAACACCCCCCAGCTTAGCACCATCTGCGCCTTTCATTCCCATGCTGCGTGTGCCTGCCTCCAGCTCACTAATGAAGCTGTTAAATAAGAAACACCAATTGCTGTGTGTGTCCCCTGTACCCCACGCACCGCCTCAGCACCCCACTCTGTGCTCTGCCATTATCCACAGTCGCCCTCTGTTTACAACCCCCCAGGCAATCTTTGCTCTTTATGACAGCGCTTACAACCCAGGCTGTTAAAACTCAGTCTGAGACAAAGATTCCATATGAATCTGCATCAAATGCTTTAGTAAATCTCAGTCTTGCACAGTTTCTTCATTTTGTAATTCCAGTCTAAAGGGTAGAGCCAGCTGAGATGCTTTTGACAGAGCATTTAGAAAATGCAGCACTCCTGAAAAGGACTACAATGAGGAATCACATCTATTTTGACAGAGCTCCCCATACAAACACCTCAATACAATTTGCTTTAATTTCCTTGTTTCCTGAACGCTCAAACATCTATTCCAAAATGGATCCTGTAGCTTCATTTTTATTGGTGAAAAGAATATATATCACTCTGCTTGGGAATTACAGAAAACAAGACGCTCCCATGCTTGAAAAGCAGCCAGGATTGAATTTCCATGGGAAAACTTAAGAGTTATTTTTGTTCTTCCTTGGGAAATCTGGGGCAGGGAGAAGGGGGGGACTAACATTGAAATCTCCAACAGAATACAAATGCTGTTTTTTCAGCATCTCTCCTGAATAGTAATCCAGTTTTCTTAGCAGGATTAATTCCTTATTATCCTAGGGTACAGTTTGCCCTTGTGTCAGCTCCTTCCTCAGCCCTTGTTCCTGAGCTTAGCCGTGTCAGAGTAGCATTGCCATCACTTGCCTCTGCGGCGGGACGGGGTCCCAGGTTGCTGAGAGGTCTTTTTCTCCAGTTACCCCCTGTCTACCGGAGCTGGCTTTACTGGGGAAGGGCCCCATACCTGTCGGGCGGTGCACACTCAGCACCCACACAGGTTTGCTGAGGCCCAGTTGCTGTGTGCCCAGTCCCACTAAGCTGTAGACACTGTGCTTCCCTCTTGCACAGAGCTCCATTAGGAGCTGGACTTACTGATCGCTTCCAAAGCAGCGTGCTGCCAGTGGGGCCGAGGGACTAAGCAGCTCTGCTTGTATCACCAGGCCAGGTCCCTGTTCCAAGGACACAGGTCTCTCCTTCCACACCAGGAATCATTTAGGCAGTCTGTGTTTCAGCTTAAGCAGTGGCTTCCCCAGAAGGGCCCACAGGAGTTCAAAGCTACATAGGAGGAAACTGTCCTCTGAGGCCTCATGCCACCATCCAACCTCTGTCATGGAGCTGCTCAGCAGCTCTGCAGCAGCTCTGTGCTCAGAACCAGCCTGGATGCAGTTGACTTTGCCCTGGGACACCCAATTTCTTCCCCTGTTTCCTACTTCAGCAGGGTAAAAGTTGGCACCCAGGGATTCACCTGGGTGAATGCCAAGTGCCATCCTGGCTGCCCAGCCAGATCAACACCAACTTTTGACTGTCCCAGCCTAGGGGAGACCCCTCCACCAGAAAATGTGCATTGTCTTCACCTGCAGACAGCAAAGTTACAAGGCAGAGAGAAAAAACAGCTGGGGCTGAAGAAACCACCTGGGTTTCCTGATGGGTGTGAAGGGAAGGGGTGATCCTACAGTCTTCTCTGCAGCCAGCTGAGCATGGGCTCTGCAGCGTTACAGGTGTGAAGGGAGTCCAGGACTGGCTGTGGCCTGCTTGGATTCCCAGTGCGGGAGAGCTCCAAGACATGATCAGAGAGGATCCCTTGGTGTGGAGAGGGAAGGTGAATTCACAGCTCAGCAGAACACAACAGGCATCCAATCTGTTAGTCAAAATAAAATGTAGACGCTTAATTATTAATCAACTCATATGCAAAATAGATATTATAGCAGAATGGGGAAGGGGGGAACGCATTGTTCCTTAAGAATAAATATTTAACATGACACAGAACAGCATGAATTTTTAAAGAGAAGTTTTGGTAACTGCTGAAGCTCTTGAACTGATAAAGAAGCAGAACATCTTCTAGCAGCAATGCCAGCTTCTAGAGTGGGCAACAGCCATTTCCACGCAGGGACTGCAGAGAAGGAGGAAGGATGCAAGAGCCCGGGCCCCAGGAATAGCAGCTTTGAAACCATCATCCTCCTACGTCCACAGAAAAGCAGCTCTAAAAGTGCAGCTCCAGCTGGTGGGGTTGCTGAATTGCAAAAGGGCTCAGCCTGCCCTGCTGGGTTCATGAAGAAAACACAAATGATTCTTCCTGATTTCAGGAGTCTGCACAGTGAGAGCAAAGGCTCAGGGAGCTGAGACGCTCCAGCCATTTATGCTTTCTGGGATGTGTGAGCAAGGCTCATGCTTTCTGTCTTGCATGGGTGATGCTGATGCATGCAGCATCCAGTGTCTGGGACCCTGCTTACATCCACGCACACTCTCACCCTTCCCTTCCCCTGCTCCTTCCAGTGCCTCAGCACCCATCAGCAGCTTTGGGCCCTGCCTGCAGCCTCAGGAATGAGTCAGAAAAGGAGTTATTCTGCTGGTCCCTCTGCAGGGAATACAGTCTGTGCCAGTCCAGCTCAGCCCACACAACTCTTCGGCCCCAGCACTGCCAGATACTGACCCAGAGGAGCCTTTCTTGCCCGTGTGCTGCTCAGGGCTCGTCCAGCATCCTTGTTGTAAACCCGGCAGCTGCGGTCCCCAGCTCCCAGATAAACTTCCAGCTATGAATATCTGGTGCATGCTGGATAGGGCTGACACCCAGGACCGTGTTCCTGCTAAGCAAAGCAAACAGCCAGAGTGATTCCACCCACCATCAGCTCATCTCTCTCCTGCCAGGGCACCTCCACAGCCAGGGTATCACCCAGGGCAGCTCTGGGTGGGGGGAATGAGGCACTGCATCATGGAACAGGGAGGAGGAAAGAGCTTGTGCGGCAGGGATCAGACCCCACAGCTCCATCCCCACCCTCCTAAAGGTTCCCTGGCTGCTTAGAAGAGCTACGGGAAGTGAACAGGAGCTGACTTGCCCTTTCAGCTTTCTGCCTGTCAGACACATCAAGGGACACTGAAGCCATGTTCAGAGGTAGGAGCACCGAGAAATGATGCTGGCTGAATGGACAGCTTGGGACAGGTCCCCAGTGCTCGGCCAAGGGGCAGAGAGAGCCCAGAAACAGCAGTACCAGCTGTGGGTATGGATGTAGGGACAGGAAGGCCAAACATGCCCATGGTGGGGCTTATGAGCATGGAAAAAGGGTGTGCATGACACATGGCACCTGCAAGAAGGTCCCGCCAGGCAGGGCAGGGAGTCTGGTGGAAAACAGCGAGATCTCTGGCCCCACATGCTGTGTTGGATGAGCTCTGGGAAATCTCTGCTTCTTAAGTTTCCCATCAACTGCCAGAAGCCAAGGGGCTTTGGATACCACCCCCAGCTTCCTCCCTGCACAGATTCAGCATCTGATTGCAAGCAGTGCATGGAGCAAGCTGCATCACAACTGTGCAGGAGTGGCAGGACTGTCTGTTCCCTGTTCCTGAAGTGAAAGAGTTAAAGCAGCTACACCGGTGAATGATCCCACAGCTGTCCCTGCTCCCAGCGACTTCAGGATGGTCCCCCCGCTGCTGATGGGCCACATGAAAGCTATTACACTCTCCCTTGATATATACCTCCTATAAATCCAGGGACTATAAATTAAGGTAACCTTCTGCTTTAAGGGCTGTCTGAGCTCTGCAAAGACATCCCAAAGTCAGGAAGATCCTCACTGAAGACACAGGTACTGTGTCCTCACTTTCCTGGGGAACCATGGCTCTGGGACAGGGAGCAAACACATCCCAGCTGAGGGGCACAAAGCAGCCATGCCAACTGCTGTATTTGCTCAGGGCTTGAGGAAAATCTCAACTTCTGTCAGTGGGACGAAAGACCAAGGCTGGTCTCTGTGTCACTCCCACTGTCCCTAGGACCTGTCACCCTGCTTTGCGATGCAGCTCCTCTGCCGCTGTCCCCGCGGCTCTGGTTTGGATGAGTGACTGTCTTGCTGTCGAACAACAAACTGCTGCTGTGCTGAATGCATGGGAATGAGCTCCAAGTCCTCAGCACCGCCTCTCCGAGGTCAAAGAAGAGGGCGGTAAAAAAGATGCGGCACTTCCCTGCTCATATTTGAAAGCACGTTACCCTGTAATGACTCTGCATTGTGTCTTGGCAGGAGCAGAGACATCTCTGGGCTAGCACAGAGCCTGTTCCTCCCCTCCTCCAGCAGACAGAAGTGGGTCACTGTGGCCTTATGCCATGTGTCCGTGCCCAGGATCTGGCCCCAGGGCTGACCCTCACTCCACCAAGACTGCCCGAGCTCACTCTGCCCTGTCTTATCCCCCTCTCCACACTCACATCCCAGCTGGCATCCCTGCTCCCCACACACACGCTCCAGGCTGCGCTGGGAGCCCAGGGACTGCAGGCAAACTGAAATGGAAACAGAGATACCAAACTGAGATTTACCTTCCTGGATCCAGCTCCAGGCTGCTGGCAGAAGTAACCTGACCACAGCCCCATGGGAACAGGATCCACCAGTCACCCAGTGCCCTGGGGCAGCAGAAACCCCTCACAGAGTTACACTCCTTCTACACAAGATTTTCACCTCCTTCCTTTTCACTTTTCTCTTTGCTTCTCGTGGGGCATCTCTCCTGCCTGCCAGGCACCGACACAAGCTGTGGGCAGCAGCACACTAGCTGGACCCACTTTGCAGAGCCCACCTCAACCTACATGAGCCCAAGTCTGTGGGAACACAGCAAACTGAGCCCCCCAAGCACAGGGCGTGTAAGGTTATTTGCCCAACCTGGGAGGCTGAACTTTCCAGGCGCGGGGGGAGCAGAGGGGTGCAGACACATGGCCAGGGGGCTGCTCTGCAACAGGTCTGAAGTTGCTACCGTAGTGGAGATGCAGGTTTCAGCTCCATGAGGCCTCCCAGGATGCAGCAAAACCAACTTGGGCAAGAGCAACAACCCATACATCTGCAGGCAGCTTGAGCACCAGACCATCTGCAAAAGCACGGGTGACAAATACCTGCCGGAGTGTGGGGTGGCTGTGGCACATGCTGTCCTGTGTCTGACAGGACTGCACTGCCATCCATGGCAGCTGGACCTGCCATCAGCTTGTAGCCATGGAGGACGCAGGAGCTGGAAGATGACAGCCAAGAGTGTGAAGACATTGCCATGGGCCTGTGCCACATTGGGCAACACTTGCCAGCCATGATTCAGCTTTCTGCCTTGAGAAGTTCTTGTTTCCACAGCACCAGCAATGTATGTGCACGACCTTAAAACACACAAGACCACATGCAGGGCTGACAGAGCAGATTCCCATCACCATGCCACCATGGCCTGCCATAAACTCAGAGGGTTCAAGGCAAACCTGCCTGGATACACATGGGATTGATATCTTCTGTTTTCCAAGCTACAGGCAGTGGCAACAGGGGTGAAGAGGACAGGATCAAGACCTAGAACAGGATCAGCCTGGTGTAAAGCCACTGCATGCCTCCTGTTGGGCAGCCTCACCCCTGGGTCTGGTGCTGCCACCCAGCGTGTCTATGTTCTGCTGATTAAGGATCCCAATTAAACTCAGACACCAGAGTGAAAAGAGCAGGCATATTTTACTAGTGATAACGGTGTAATACAGAAAACATGCAGTAAGAAAAAGCAGAATAGTGCACTTAAAGCAGCAAACAGCAAAAAAACAGGGTAAAAAACAGGGTAAGGCATTAAATCATTACTACACGAGAGAGAGAATGGAGATTAAGAAAAATACATCACCACTTGCGTATATTATCATCATCCAGATCTGCAGTGGCTGGGCAACCCCGGTTACAGCGAGGGTTTGGAGAGCCTGTCCCGGCAAGGGGGAAATCCTATGTGGTGCGTCCACCCGTAGGTGAGGCGTCCAAAGTCGCTGCAAATGGGCCCAGCCTTAGATACCAGAGATCGACAGGCCAGAACAGCTGGCACCTTTGTTTTGAGTGGAAAATTTCTGGTTTCATCCTCCTGCTGGATTCCACCCAAAGCCTGGCCAGGGCTTGGGGGGGAAACCAAGGGAGTTTTCAACAAGGTCAGATACCTGGGTTCTCAGCCTTGAAGAAGGCTGAGAAAGGAAAGTTGGAAACACTCTCTCCTCACTACTGACTACATTTTGTCTAAGCTGAGTCTCTCACTCGTGAGTTTACGTACTTTATTAATGACTACACACTAAGTTAGCAGCTTCAGCTTGGGGCCTGTTGTTCAGGCTGCAGTATTCCAGTACTTTAACACTTTTTACATCAGCATAGGTGGGTCGTTATGACTTAGTACAATACCTACTAGCACAATGGATATCAGTCATAAAATGTACAGGATTCATCTATAGGTCAACTCTGGCTTGGGCCAGTTGTCCAAGCCTTAGCACTTCAGTCTCACAGCCTAATCTGGGCAAGCATTAACACAGACCAAAATTTAAAGCTGAAATTAAGAAAATCAGCTTCACAACAGAAAACACTCCCAAAAACCCAGCCTGCTCATCTGCTTCTGGATGAGAAATCTAACAAAGTCATTTATGTGAGTTAGGGCTGGGCACCATTATTCTCCCCCAATTTGTGCTGTCAGCCCCTTGTAAAACATGACATATGACTCTGAAAATTCATCCTGGGTACCAAACAGAATTTATTCTGCTGTAAAAAAGAAATGTGCAGAAAGAGATGGTGAACAGTGGCCCAGGGACCTCCACACCACTGAAAACACACACGCACTGATCTCAGCAAACAATTGATTTTATTCCCCACCGCTGCCATCCGTCTCTGCTCCATCCATTGCCTGATCTGGCTGGCAGGAGAATATGAGTTTTAAAGGTCACCACTTAATGATGTTAAGGAGCCATCCTCCTTCCCAGATAAAATACTGATCAATCTGTAATATTTCTGACTGGACTCTGCACATGGAGGAGATACAAGGGGATTCTGTTCCACTTTATGTTTCAAATATACTTAAAGCCTTTTCCAAAATCAAGCTGATAACTCACGCTGGGGACAGACACAGGCAGAACTGACACATCATGTGTCCAGTTTGCAGGCAAGAAGCCAGCAGAAGGGAGTGATGAAGTGCAGTTTGGATTGCTCTACAACATAAAGTACTATTATATCTTTACATAACTTAATGTATAAATGTTCAGCGATTGCCTCTGCTGTCTCCTGTGGAGAATTAGAGCAGTTAGAGCAGCCCTGGACCCACTTTTCTCCATGTATTTCACACTCCTGGGCTCACAAAAGGCCTCACATGCAGCTCAGATGTGCCAGCGCTGAAGCTCCGCTGGCGTACAGCACCACTGCCCGATGCTCAGCAAACTCACAGAGCTGGAGCATCACCTCCCCACAGAGCTCTGGGATGTTTGGGACCCTGAGCAGGCACAGCAACAGCGTCACCCCTGTTTCTGAGTGTCGCATCCCGGTGACTTTTTGTCACTGAGACTGTGCTGGTCTGTGAAACATCCCTCCAGTGAGGTTCCTCGTGAACCACTCTGGCAAGGCCTGCCTAATTCTTTGATGAGCCATTTCCAGGCTGCTCTCAAAGCACAGCAGCCAAGAAGAGCTTGTTTAAGAGATCTGGCTCCCTACAGCAAAATCCCTGCTCAGAGGAGACCCAGAGCACCTCTGTGCCCCATCCCTGCTTCGCAAGGGAAGCACAAGAGAACCCTCCCACAGCCCAGGCACGGGACATCTCCTTGCTTTAAAAAGAGGCATGATTTAAACATTTGCCTCCTGAGCCCTCTCCCAAGCCGGGCAGCCTGAGGCAGGAGCGAAGCGCTCAGCGCTCGGCAGTGCACCCAGCGCAGAACCAGAGCAGCACACCCCGGCTCACACCTGCATCTCCCTCCAGCTCGCGCCGCATCCAAGCTCTCAGCCAGAGATAGCCCCCTCCTGAGTAGCCTGAGAAAAAGACAAATAATTTGAATACACAATCTTCAAAATGAAGCAAACAGCTCTATTTGAAATTACACCGAAGAGTATTTAATTTGCTTTTGGATATGCAGCCTGAAACAGGCGCTCTACTAGAGGAAGCATGTTTATAATTTATTCAGCAGCCAGTGCATTTCAGAGTCTTTCAGAAGTCCTCACAAAGAATGCCACAGATGGGCAGGCAGGGGTACTTTATTTATTTTTTATTTTTTTAAACAAAGTGAGCAGGGTCATCTCTGAATTTCTAAAGCATCTCAGAGGTGCTCAGACTTTTGAAGCTCTCCAGAGATAGCATTCACATCTTTTCTTCCATTCTTGCTCATTTTGCTCTGCGAAGTAGATTCCTCCAACTTTATTTTGAAAACAAAACAAAAAACCTACCTGCCTTGTTCACAGAGCAACCAGGCTCCAAAATGCCTTGGTTCTTTCAGCAACAACAATGAGCAAATTAACATTCCAGACCTGTCTATTCCCAAACAATTCCAAATTAAAATAATCTATCTTCTACTAACCTAGGCCAGGAGTTTAAAAGCAGCCAAGAAGCCTGGATTATGTGCACAGGCAAACACAAACAAGTCAATTTTTTTTTCCTCTTTTCCCTCTATCTGGATTTCAATTGAGCTCTCAGAGGTGGATGCCATTTCAGCTGAGGCTGAAATAAGCTGCATCACAGAGGGCTGGAAGGACCTTGAGCACACAGGGGCCTCTGGATGCATTGTGGAGGGTGAGATGTGTGACGTGGACTCCTGGACATGCTGCCCCTCATATGTCCTTGTTTCCCCAGAGCCTCCAGAAGAACAGGGCTGCAGCCAAACCTCCAGGCTAGCACCTTTCTCCTTCCCCAACAGAGAATCAAAAAAGAGACAAAGCATTCTAAAGATCCCTTAATTGAGAGCTACCCCATAAGGCTTTTCCCAGAAATGCCTGGCAGGGACATTGCATGATCCTTTCAACCTGTGACCTATTTTAGATGAAGCTGAGCAGGGTTTCAACTCCCTTCCTCATTGACAAGGACTCCTTGTTTAAATATCATCAGCATTTCACAAGCAGTCGGAGTCCCAGACCAAAATCAGGCCCCTATCGTGTCCAGTGCTCTTACAGACACAATCCCTATTGAAAAGAGCTGGATTAAACCGGGGAAAGGGGTATGGAGGCAGCCCCTGTGGCTGGCAGGAGCTGGACTGCACTGCTGCGATGGCAAAACCTCCCAGGGCAGCTGCTGTAGCTTGGTGGCAAAAGGGTGAGATTGCCAACTTGTCCAGCTATCAAAGGCACAGGAGAAAAAAGGCACGTGGTTTAGCAATAAATATGATTCATGATTGTTTTATTATCTCCTGGCAAACAGTCTCCAATGTTACAACAATGACTTCAGCCCTTTACTTTGCTAGAATAGTCTACTACTGAACAGAGAACCAACTGATTTCCTGCAAGCAATGCACAAAACTACACCAGCCATTGTTTCCAACAGATCTGGTCATCTTCTGCAACCCCAAGTGAGATCACAAGGATCCATCTGGAGAGCTGGGGGAGATGCTTTTGTGATGGGTAAACAGAAAAATCTCCCCTTTAACACCAATCCAAAGGCAAGCAGTGGGGAGAAGACCTGCAAATAGCACAAACAAATGCAAGCTGTCCCAAGGGTATTGGCCTGCCAGAGCAGTCTCCTCACTAGACATGCAGCCCGTTGAGCCTTCAGAGCAGCAGCATTCATACAGCTGGCCAGTTACAACTGCTTGCCAACAAGGAAGTTCTAACTCAGGGCAGGAAAGGGCCCCCATGAAGGTGAGACAACCACAGCCACTACCACCACACTGGGGAGAGCAGAAAACATCCAGGTGTTTCCCCCAATTCTCCCAAGGCTCAGGGGCCAGATCCCACTGGCTGCATCTCAGGCTTTAAATAATCAAGAATAACCAACAGTTCTGGTTCCTGAACTCAGCTCATGCTCACAGACCTCTGCACAGACAAAGAGCATCCTCCTGCTAAGGAAGAGTAAGCAGAAATATCACTGCTGTCTGCCTGACCTGGGAAAGCAGCTTAAGGGTAAACACAGAGACAGGAGTAGCAGGGAAGGGGCCAGTACACCAGAAGCAGCTGCCCAGCAGAAAGGGCTTTACAGGCTCCAGCATGTTCTGGGGGCAAGCCAGCAGCCAGGGCTGGCAGGTAGGAGCTAGCCGGGGACAGGAAGAATAAAGAAGTGAGGGCTGGGCTGGCTGGGCAGGAGGCTGGGGATGGAGGCGCTCTGCAGCATCATCCCCGCTCAGATGCTGCTGGCAGTGGGCAGCTGCTACACAGAGACCAGTGCAAAGGAGAAGAAGCAGGCTATGCATGGAACCCGGCCTAGCTGGGCATTTGCAATTGCCAGGGGAAGCAACCACCAATACTTATGATACCCTGAGGTCAGCAGGGTGTTCAGGGAGCTCAGAAGGGCATGGGAGGGTGCACAACTTGAAGACATGGTCGCATGCACAGTGATGACATTCAGCCATGGAGCAGCATGGCAGCAGAGATGGCAGGACGTGAGCAAATGGGTTTTGCCAGAGGTTTCTGTGATGTGGGTTCTGCAGCAACCTACCCACCCTCACCTGCTTATCCCTCCTATTGCCCACCCAGACCATGGCCCCCCTCCCAGAACACCAGCTCCATGCGTGATGGCGTCAGGAGGCTGTGCCCCCTCTCCCCAGGAAGGCCTGTGCTGTCTGCTGATGGTGCTCCCATCCCCAAGCATCTGTCCCAGTGCTGCTGCAGAACTGCTTCCCAGCAAGGTAGAGACAAAGTGACAAGCTATGCTGAGAAGCTATGCTCTGTTCTCTTCAAAAAACCCCGTGATACTGAGCTCAGAATCTGAAGTGGAGAGACAGGCACTCATGGCCATGGCGTGGGGGAGGAGCACCCAACAGAATAGGAGCTAAAGACGAGTGTAGAAGAGCTGCATTTACCAGGGACACCCTGACTCTGAAGCAGTGAGGATAGAAAAGAAATAGAGGCAAGAAATGTGACAGATGAATGGTCTAGGGCTGAAAATACGAGATTAGAAATTTCAGAATATGCCTGCATATTCCAGGTGCTCTTTAAATTTGTACAACCTAGTTACTCTATTATGTAAATCTAATTGCTTAAGAAATTCATATAGCTCCATGCTCTCAGCAGCCAGAACACGGGTTTCTTATTTTTGAAATCTTTATTCAGGTTGGTTTTAAATATTAAAATATGGGCTCTCATGGGTAAAGGGAGTTTACTAAATCAAGTGTCACTGTTGGGCTGTAGCACAGAAGGACATGGCCAAACAGTGGATGCAGGCAGGTTCTGCCTCCCTTTGCTTCTCAGGGTGCCAGAGGGTCCACGAGTGGGGCTGTGAAGGGTGCAGAGAAGGCTGCCCAGACAGCCTTTTTGGTTGGGATAATCCACTGCAAACTAGCTACTGGGATTCAGTATGTCAAGACATATAGGTCTAAGGAAGAGCCGAGACCTTGTTCAGGCAGAGATTACAAGCTCTGTAAAACTCCAAGCAGCAGAACCAGGCTGGCACTGTGCCCTGGTTTCAACTGGGGTAGAGTTAATTTTTCTTCTTAGTACCTAGAATAGTGCTGTGTTTTGGATTCAGTGTGGGATTTGGTGTAAGAAGAATTCTGGTAATACACTGAGGTTTACAGTTGTTGCTAAGAGATCACGGAGTCCCCAACTGCCCATGTCCTGTCCATGTGCAGGTGCACAAGGAGCTGGGAGGGAGCCCAGCTAGAGCATCGGACCCAAATTAGACAACAGAATACTCCATATCATGTTATGTCATGCTCAGTATGTAAAGGAGGGGTGACCAGGAGGGAGGGGGTTCTCTCTTGCTTCCAGGATTGCAATTGTGAGATCTTGTTTTTTTGAGATCACTACCCAGGTATGGGCTGGGTATCAGTCAGCAGGAGGTGAGCAATTGCATTGTGCATTACTCATTTGTGCTTTCTATTATTGTTATTATTTTATTCCAATTAATAAACTGTTTTTCTCTCAACCTATGAGTCTTCTTTTACCCCTCCAATTCCCTTCCTCATGCCCTGGGTGAGGTGGGGAGGGTGAGCAAGCAGCTGTGTGGTGTTTGGCTGCCAGGGGGATTCAAACCACGACACACTGCAGTAGGGCACTGGGCAAGCAGAAGGGTCCATAACAAGGGCTTCTACTGCTCTGCTCAGCCCTGTGCTGAGCAGGCACTTGGGGAGCACAGCCATGACCCACAGACCATCGAGGATGGCCAGCACCACCCCGTTCCTTCCCTTATCACTGTCCCTGTGAGCAGCCTGCATGGAAGGATGGAGAGGAGGCAGTGTGATTACAAGCGACTCACTGACACGTGCTTCCAGCTCTGGCAGCACTTGCTGAGAAAAGCCCATCTCTTCTGACTGATCTGCAAGGACGAGAGGATTAGGGCTGATCCCGTACTAGGCAAAGAGCCCATGTGGATGGGAAAGAGTTCCTCAGCGGGGGCTGGATGAGGAAGGCTGTGAGTCATGTCCACAGGCAGCATGGCATGTCACTCAGAGCCACCATTCTGCCAGGACTCATCTTGTCCAGGTGCTGGTGCCTCCAGGACAAGGTGGGAATCCAGACCTGGACTGCCAGACCTGAGAGCAAAGAAGCAGCTTCTGCAACTTAGCAGAGACCAAGGAGAGAGAAAAGCGGCACCAGGCTGTGGTTTATTAGCCCAGCCCGTGACGATGAGCATGGGATCCCAGTACAGCCTCTCCAGGTGGAGCAGAGCTGCTCTGCCATCTTGCCCCGCTCACAGTCCCTGCAAGCATCTGATCAGTTGTGGAATAATCAGCTGCTGAAAGGCAAGCACTGAGCTGTGCTGCTCAGGAAATCTCTCCTGCAAAGCTATTCACGTCCCTCTTAAAGCTATCAGGCAGAGCTGGGCATGCCGTGGAGCGATAGCAGTGAGTAATCCCCTCAACAGACACTCAGCCTTGCAGAAGGAAAGCAACCAACAAAGGGATATTTAAGGTTGCTACTGAGCACTTAATATAGTTTATATTTACAGCTTAATGGCTTTTCAGCATCACTAACTTCCATTCCAACAAAAAGACTTCTACTGTATTGCCTCAGCTTAAGTGCTAACTACATCTTCACATTAATAAATATTTTAAAACAGTGGAACTCTAAACTCCTCTGGCACAGAGCCGTCATCTGCTCAGCTGGAGTTTGCATTTGCACATGAGACAGAAAAACACCTTCCGGATCCCCAGGACCACATTAGCAAGGAACCTTTCCAGACCTACGCCAGAGCATCTCTGCCTGGGGGAGAGCTGCCTTTCCCCTCCTCCACTTCCCAAAGCAGTGGCCACAGGGGCTACCATGGCCACTGCAAGACAACTGCTCCTCTGAGATCTGTATCTGGATGCCAGACACATGGAGGGCAAACCAGGCTCTGCTGGCACATCTCTTCCCAGGACTTCCTGGGACTCACTCCTGTGTTGATGGGGCCAAGCCCTTAGCTCTGTCCCCAGGGTGCTCCTCAAAATCCCCCTCCACCCCGATGCACCCATACATCCCACACCCTCTCACACCTGAGCCTTGGGTGCTGGTACATGCAGGGGGAGGCCCTTCTGTGTAGTAGCCCTGTAAGTCCCAACCCCCACATACACCCCAAAGCCTCCTTCCCCTCACTACTGAGTCCAGCAGACTCAGGCCACAGAGCAGCTGCCTGGACACAGTAATGAAATCACAGGCTTTGAGCAGAAGATAGGCAGAATTAGCTCCAGAAAAAAGATTTAGTTCTGTCTTTGCTCAAGCCTGAAAGGGGTCACAAAATGGGCAGAGACAGAGACACTGTGGAAATTCGTGGAACAGACCTTCATGGAGTTAAAGACCATTTCAAACCTTCCACCTTCTGACCACAGCACATAGCGCATGCCTTAAAACCATCTTCATCAGCATGAATTTGCAGTGTGCAAGAAGCAATCCACATCACAGAGCCATACCCGCATGAACTGCGGTCCATGCAGGAGAGAGGAGGATCTGCACATCGTCCAGTGAACAGATTGAGCAGAGGACCTCAGTCTTCAGAGTACCCTTCTCATAAGCCTCTGTCCCGGACTCTCCATAAGCACTGCTCCACAAGGTCTGGGTTTTCCCCCAGAAAGGTCTCAGTGTGCAGTTAGCACTGCTTTAACAGGTGGACTGCACTGGCAACACTGGCCCAGTCTGGCCCACCACAGGCTGCACTGCCAGGCTCAGGGCAGGGGTAGAGGCAGGAACGTAGAATCACAGCATCACAGAATCATCCAGGTTGGAAAAGACCTTGAGGTTGGAACTGTCAGTGCTAGGGTAAAGGTTGGATTAGATGATTTTCAAGGTCCTTTCCAACCTAGTTGATTCTGTGATTCTGTGATCATCTAGTCCAACCATTACGTGGTCCCACCTGCCAAACCACAACCCTCAGAGAGGCTCAGCATGCACTGTCCCATCTGCAGGTCTGACAGATGGGTCATCTGAGAGTGCTGTTCCTCATAAAGCTCCTTCCTGAGAGCATTGAGGCAGTTCAGCTCAGGGAACTAGAAGAAAATATAGAGTGCAGCAACATGGACCTGCTCAGGGCAGGTACAGGTCCTATCTGCAGCTCTTAGCCAGTGGATCACCTTATCTGTAATGTGGGTCTGTGTCCATTGGACACTCTCCACCAGCACCCCTCCAGGCCAGGCCGAGACTTGGCTTGGTCCTCAGGTGAGCATGGTTCTCCCATGCAGACAAGTGATATGACTTCTCTGACTGAGAGATGCAAGGAGAAATCTGATAAGCCAGTCATGGTCTGAAGGCCATCCAGGCTCAGGGGATAACTTTTAACAATCCAGGGGAACAGTAGCAATAAGCCACCATTGTTTAAAAAGACTGACAAAAAAGGCCTGCTTGGCCATCCCAGCTGTATCAGCCAGGGGATTTGCTTGGCCCCATCACCAGAGATGTTCACCAAGCCTCACGCTGCCAGACACAACACCCAGCTGCTGGCCTCTAGCCATGGGCTGCCTGCAGCAAGGTGTCCTAAAACTGTCTCCAAGCTAGCTAAGATACTAATGGAGCCATAGAGAAAGGCATGATGTCCAGCCTGGCTTAACTGAGACTAGGCAGGACCTCAGCAATTTCCAGTAGGTTCCTTGAATCACACCGAAGAGTGGTTCTCCCACAGTGAGAAAGCTGCCAAGGAACAGTGCCAGTGGGACAGGGACTAGGAAGGGTTCCTGGCACAGGCTCTGCTGCTCCAGTGACATCCTCCTCCTTGTGAGATCGAGATGCTCTGCTCTTTCAGAGACCCTGCATCACACAAACAAAGCAACCTCTCTCAGATCAAGGCCCTGTGGGCCACGGATCTGGACCGTGCGAAGGAGTCCACCCTCTCCTTGCTATAAAACATGAATTCCTGCAGAGCCTCCTCAGCCAGGAATGAGGCTGTCCCATGCTAACTGCTTCCGCCTTTTGAAATTTAAAGCTCTTGCTGCAAACCCATCCTTTGGCTCACAGTGGGGGACTCCTGCTGGCAAGGGAAGCAACCAAGAAAGTAGGCAGAGGTACTGCTTTCATGTGCAGCCCTAGGATGGGGTTTTGTGTCCCTTCCAAGGGACCTAATTGTATGAGAGTCTCACACACACACATACACACACTCCTCTGTGAATCCGGCAAGCAAAGCCATGGCTGAGAATAGCAAACATATATCAAGCACAAGCTGGGTCATCTCTGATTTTAATTGTCTGGATGATTTGCTACAGGAGGGAGGGGGAAAAAAAAAACCACTTTGCTCTCAAGGATCCAGCTCTGTAAATGGCATTATACCTCAGCTTGTATAGGAAATTTTACAAAGCTCAGTTGAAGGAAAACCTTGACTTGTACAGTGAGAGATAAAAATCCTTAACGTTCACAAATGAATGTACCCATCTGCTGTGCACCGTATTAGTTCTAAAAAAAAAAAAAAAAAAAAAAGAAGAAAGAAAGGAAAAAAAAAGAAAAAAGTGAATTGAACTTTGGATGCTTTTCATTTCCCTACAATGTGCAGCAAACTGTGATTCCTATTCATTAAGAGAGAAGATTGACATTCATTATACTGTGCATTAAATTCCTCATTTTTCTTCTACCCTCAAAATTAGTCTACAGAGGGTAGTAACTAGTAATTTCTATATTGAATTTCTAGTAACTACAGTGGGTTTTTTCTTCCAAATAAGCAAGGCAATTATAATAAGACACACTTCTTCCTGAAATGGTAAAACAGGCAGTGCCATTTGAAATCTCTGTTGCTTTCCTTTACAGCTGCAGTTAGACATGTGCACAAGCAGCTCACATGTTTGCTCCCAAATGAATTTTGGAAGAAATGCCTGTACCCCAGATCACAGGCAGCTCTGCTCTAGTTGCAGCTCTCACCCAAAATGTCTTCCAGCTCCGGATGCACACAACCGCAGCGTACTGTCAGATACGGGAGACCCATCAGTCCTGCTGTGCACACGTGGGCTGTGCCAGGGAAGTCACAAATGTGCCCACACCGGCACTGCAGGACGCTGTGCTTACGTGAACTTCGCAGCCAAGCTCCCTGCAAAGGTGCCTCTGCAGAGATGAGGAGGAGTTGGCTTCCTCCTCATTTCTTCTTCCTCAGGTGAATGTCAAAAGAATTAATCCCATCCATGATGCCTTTGCTATTCCTTCACTGCTAGCCAAACACTGCCAGCTCACGAGCACAACAGCAGACACAGCACCCCGCTCTCCTCCTGGGCATGGCCCAGGGGCAGGGCACTTGCAAGCACCCCCCAGATGCGTGGTCCAAACCCAGCCCCAGCCACCATCTCCTTGACTGCACACTGGCTACCCGGCGCTCCCCCAGGCGGGACTGTCTCATATGGAGTTTAGCAACCAATGAGGTCCCTTGTCTTTGGAGATGAAAGAGAGGTCTATGGCAATTCAGACAAACGTGATCTTAGCAGTGCCATAAGGATAAGTAATTAGCGTTTGTGGTTTTAACTAAGCAGGCCCATCTCTCCTCAGACAGCAGGGGACCCGCAGACATTGCACACAGATCAGACAGCATGCGCAGACGTGAAGAAGCAGACTATCTCCGGAGCCAAGCAAAGCAGCATGAGGAAAACGGGAACAGGGACAGACACCCCTTCGTCCTGCAGCCCACAGCTTCTGGTGTTGGATTCACGTGCAAGCAACCATCTCGGTTTGTACAGGCTGCTCTGGTGGCAGGGCCACCTCCAAGGGTGCACGGAGGGCCACCCACCTTCCATGCAGACTTTTTAGCCAGCCCGGAGAGAAAAGCACGTGGGATGGAGAGCCTCTGGCCCTGCACAGGGCCTGGCTCTCCTCCTCGTACTCTAGAGGACTTCCAGCCCCTCCTGCCAGCCCGAGGCACATCTAGGAGTCAAAGCTCTCCAGGCAGAGCCCCACGATCTCCACTCCAGCCCGTGCATCCTCCTCTTTCCCAGGTTTGACAATGCAGCTCTGCTGCCCCAGCAGTCCTCTAACAGCCCCTGGGATGCAGCTGGAGCAAGAGTTGTTCCCACATGCCTGGCGCACCATAGCCTGCTGAAGTAGTTTCTTAGCAGGGCAGACAGCATGGGAGCATTACACAGTGCCAGGACAGACAGGCTGGTGTTTTAACCTGGTCAGTAACCTGTGAAAGACCCATCAGCACGTGCAGCTCCTACACAAAGCCCTCTGCCAGCCCCATCCAGCCCTTTGATGATGCTGTGGGTGCATCGAGGCCACGGCACAGCTTTCAAGCAGAGCGGATGCCCCAGTCTTGGGTCACTGAAACTGAACCTGTCACCCTTCCTGGAAAGAGAGTTACAATAGATAGTGGTGGCTGGAAACCTATAGCATAGGTACCCGCGGAGGTAGGCTGATGTGACCCTCTAGGGTCCCCTTGCTGGGGATAAGGGTCATGGCCACTTAGCACATTGCACAGCTGCCTCAGAACAGCTGGAAATAGCTGAGTCTGCACAGCTGGAGTGCCATCATGGCACAACCCCCCTGCTCCTTTCCAACCTGCCCGCTCTCCATCTAGACAGTGAAGCCTGAAACCAGACAGTATCTTTTTACAGAGACACAGCAATTGTATGCATTTTGCTATTTTCAGGCTAGACTCCAAGGTCCCAACCCCTGTCCCTAAGGGACAAACTCGCAGCTGCCGGAGCTGCCCTGCAAGGCGCCGCAGAGCCGGGAGACCTGGCAGCGTGACGTGCTCACCCGGGACAGGGAATGGTCAGGAGATGGTGCAGGTGCCAGGAATGGACACTGAGGAACACAATGGGTTTATGAGAGGCTGAACAGTCTGCCAGCACAGCTCCCAGAAGACAGATCAGTATTTCTGCCCCAGGGCAGGTGGAGAATAGAGTCTGTTATAGAAACCACCTGTCTGGAGCCTGTCAGGGCTTTAAGATGCTATCTGAGGATTATTTAGATTTTGCATCTTTGCCTGGCGAGTTTTCCTTTAGCCCTGCTGATTTGTGAGCACAGCACCCAGATGCTTGTCATACACATCGCCTCATCAACCCTCAACTGACATAAATTGGGAGTACTGCAGGGAGTGAAGGGCAGTTTGGACAAGGCATGCTTCACAATGGGCTCAAACGTCACATTATCAGGATCAGCCAAGTAATAAACCTTGTCAGGGACATTGAGACCTCTGTACCCACCAAGCAAGGGACACAACTGCCTTCTTGCTTCTGAAGAACCTGCACCATCAGTGCCAACACATGAATTGAGACCATTTTAGTAAAAGCAGGCTACCTCCTTTTTCTGGCTTTACTCCCACTCAGCAGTAATGCTGTGTCCCTCTTAGGATTGTCCTTGATGTCCTAAAGACAGTGGAGACCAGAAAAGCCCAACCTGCCTGGTAGAAGAGCAACATGGAGAAGAGGGGCGGAGGAGTCGGTCTGTCTTGGTCTGACACTTCTCCCCAAGGTGCAGGCATAGTAATGTGAATTGAAATGTTATGTCCCCAGATGCAGCTTATCACAGAACTGGATGACACCAGCACAGCATCCAGATTTGGGAGAGAAAATGCTTCCTCAAATGGAAATATTCCTCAGTGAGCTATTGCAAAAAGATTTGGAGATAAAGGAAACTGCTCCACATCACCCAGAAAGCCTGTCGGACCTTCCTTGCCAGCTCACAGAGGAGAAGCAGATGATAAAGCCCCTGTTCTCAGGACCTAAGTTCCCTGAAAGAACAACCCATGGGATTTCCTTGAACTGTTCCATCTGCAATAGGGCAATTCTCTGTGTAGCTTTCCAGGGACATAAACCCACCACAACTTGGGACTTCAGTTCCCCATGCAGGAACCCATCTCCTTCTTGCATCTGTGTATTAACCACACCTTCAGCTCAAACCCCAGTGTCCTTCTTTAGACTTGTGAGGCGTCCCTCTCTGAGAGGCAATTTTTCACCAGAAAATGTGAATATGGTGGAAGCTCCATATATTAGTGCTAGTTTCAAGAAAACTTTATCGGGAAGGTGTGTCTCTAGACCAGGAAGGTACTTCAGGTCAAGAAGCATTCAAAGTCCAAAGCTGCCCCAGTGGTCAAGGCACCCATGCAGGCTTTGGGCCAGTTCAGATCTCAGTTAGCCAGTGGGGTCAGAAGCATGCTCCACACTAGCCGTTGCTGTGTGGTGATAACACTCTAATCCCCATTCCATTTGGAGCCATTCTTCTCTGTGAAAATAATCCAGCATCTTTCAGTCCAGAATGCCTGTGCAGCCTTGGGGCGGGCTGTCTCTCCTGGTGATGTCTGGTACAGGGGCCGCCTCCTGCTGCAGCAGCTTGAACCAGTGTCCCTTGGGTGACACCTGCCATTGGCCATACGCTCTCAAGTTGCACAGGACAGGGAAACCCATCCCTGCAGTGCTCTCATCTTTCCATCCACATTGTCGAGACAAAGACTGTGATGCTTTTTCAGCCCCCAAGCAGCCACAGGGAAACATCTGGCAAAACCAAAGGCTCTGGCAGTCGCTTGAGCCCTCAACAATCAGCTGAGACCAGCTTTCTTACACAGAGGCTGCCACAACTCCTTTTGCTGCACTGCCTTGCTCTTGGGGGATGAGGACTGAGCGGGCAGGATCCTCCCTACCTCCATGACTTGTTGTCCATCCCTGTCCTGCATTCCTCTCCAGTGCTCACAGCCCTTCCCCCAGAGACTGCTGTGTTTATTAATTAGGAGATTTTAATACACCTTGTGATGGATTTGTAATAGCGTTTATCTGAATTTACAGAGAGTTGCAGAATACATAGCAGAGCTTCAACATTCTCTTAATTAGCAGCCAAGCAAGTAAGAGCACAGTAGATCTAGAGATCTTCAGGGCCTCATCCTCCCCTTCTCAGAGCCACTGGAGATGTGAGTGTAATTTCAAACAGTTAAGGCTGCTTGGAAGGGCACCTCCAAGGTATTTGTCATCACTTTCAAAACCCTTATTTACTCTCTGCTGTTTCCAAAAACCCCTCTGGGAGCTGGGAAATGAATCTATTTTCCTATTGAAACCCATCACATGGACATCCTGCCTTGCTATTTTTAGGGATGCTTGTGAAGGCAGGCTGCACTCTGCTCTGTTATTTCAGGGTCTTGCTAGCCTGGAGCTGCCCATGCTGGCTGTTATTGGAGGGTCCTGGAGGAGAGCCCAGCTGCACACCTTGGCTTGTTCTTTGAGAGTTCCTGCTCTGCTGACCCTGAAGCATTTGTCCTAAACAAAGATAGATCTGTACTGGCAACTGTAATAACTCTGCAAAAAGCTGCAGGGAAGACTCTGCAGCAGGGCCATGCAACCAGAGACATTCCCAGTGTTCTTCAGGTGTATTCTGCCTCCCCAAAGCCACACCTGAAGCTAGCACAGCTCACATAGGTGTGGTGGAAATGCTGCAGAGATAAGCATATCCACGCTAGCAGGAGCTCATAAAAGCAACAGAGCTGAAGTGGCAGGAAAGGCCTTGGCATGGATGGTCCAGAAACCAGGGCAAAGCCCTCCAGGGATGTTGATACAATCTTTGGTTATTCACCTGTGCTCAAATCCATCTTCCTTGTGCAGTGCCTGCCCACACTGTAATCACACCCTTTTTTTGCTCTATAGGTATGTCCCAGGGGCAACTTGTAAACTCAACCCTTCATCTTAGTCTCTAGTCTGAGCTAGGACACTGCTAGCTTTGACAGCTGGGATTCCCTTCAGCTCTCTGTCTGCTGCACAGTCAACTGAACAGGGAGCTCTCTCCTGCCACAGCAGCACCTTCTAGATCCAACCCTGCAACCGCTCCCCTCCCTTGAGGCAGAGGAGCCCTCTCTGCCACTGGCACTGGCTCCCAGGAGCTGCTCTCACTGCTGTGAGATGTGTCACTGCTGACAGCTTCCCCACCCAACACCCAGTGATGGGGACATAATCCTCCTTACGTCACTCAGGAGCCAGCTCAAGGCACCGAAACATGTTCCACCCATCACATCACATAGGTTCGGGGCGGCTTCTGCTGACAGCAAGACAGAGCACATGAGCTCCCAGCGCCTCCAGAGCACGGGAGCTCCTGGCTCACAGGGAACACCTAAAGACTCCCTGGAGAACCCAGCTGTGAGCTGGCCAGATCCATCCCCAGAAACAGCATATGCCACTGATGCCCACTCCCCTCTCAAGACCAGGCAATCCCAGCTTGATGCCCTGAGTGACATTTCCCAGGAAAAGAAGAGCACAGTAAATTCAAAGGTTAAATTTGCATATTTCCCGGTGCTGCTCTGAAGAGCCAGACAGTTGTTCGGGATGAACTGCTGCCAACCTGCTGCACAGGGAGCACAAACACCCTGTGCCCACCAGGGCTGAGGGACCCTTTCAAGTGGCACCATGCAGCTTTTCCACAGTGACTTTTAGTTCTGAGAGGGAACAAACCAAAGGGCCACAAGCAGTGGAGAGGATGAAGTTTTGGCCATGTATCCGTAGAGCAGCCCAGGGCACCGAAGAAGACACCAGCATTACCTCTGTTACCGCATCTGAGCAACAGCCAGGACTGGATGCATCCTGAGAAGAAGCAATGGAGGCACTTCTGTATTAACTAGTATGACATCTGCTTTCAACAGTGTGCCTGGGACTGTATCACTCCAATAATGTGTCCAGGGAGGCCACAAAGAGTCTCCACAAAATGCTCTGGAGGCTACAGGCTCAGCAAAATGCTGCACATTAAATACTCCTCAGTGTGTGTGCAGAAGGACTGTTACAAACTCAAATGAACAAGCCGTGAGTGAATCACCCAACAGGGAAAGGTTGGTTTCAGCAAAGCAGAAGCAAAGCAGCAGTCAGGGAGGGCTCTCAGTGGGAGAGGGCTCAGGCTCAGCCACAAACTGCTAAAACACAGAGAGAAACTCTTCAGCAGAGACCCCCGGTTTCCATTGAAGTGTGGGCACAGGACCACCCTGCAGCACTAGATCCTGAGCTCAGCAATGCTATTCCTTCCATCAGTCCTTCAGTAACGCTGAGCAATGCATATCCACCACTGCTAAATGGTTATTCAATACTCACCTCTATCTAGCACCTTTTGTTTCCACTCTTCCAGATGTTTGTGTTGTGCTTTGAAGAATAACCCAGTTTCTCATCTCCTTAGCAAGCTCCTATGCAGCAAGAAACCAAGAGGATAATGCTCGAGAGGGAGCAGGTCTCAAAGATGCATCTGCATCCAGGACTGCTGGGTGAGGAAAAACGAGGGTCCAAAGAGGGGCAGTGCCGAGGCTCGTGGCACCAGCTGTTGGTTTTCCAGAAGGAGCTACTCTGGTGGGCACTGGGGATGTCCCCTCTCTGCATCCCTGCAGGCAGCAGGGCTGTCTTGTAGCCTCAGCTCTCCATCCCTGCCAGAAGTGGGAGAGCCTGCAGGCTGGCGTTGATGGATATTTTCCTGAAAATATAAATATGTGGCCCTTGCTGCACCTTCCATAGACTTTCAGCAGGACCCTGTGGGATGCAGGTCCTGAGGACTCTCCCGCTAGCAAAACTCTCCTCCTACGCTTTTCAGCATGTTGCCATCTGGCTGTTGTAACAGAAGCAACAGCCAAGCTATCCTCCCTGTGCCATTTGTCACTGTGCTTTCTCCTATACATTGGCCCATCTTTTCCATCTCCCTTTGCATCAAGTATCTCCAGCCACTTTGAGCTCTCTTCTTGCCAGACTCTCTTTGTGTCCTCAGTAATTTAGGTCTTTTTGGAAAGAAGGGGGTGTGGAAGGAGCCATGATTCTCCAACGGAAGAGGCACCAATGATTTACATACAGACCTTCCATTTTCTCTTCATCCAGTTTTTATCCCCCTTCATACATGCTCCCATTCTGGCTGCCAGAGCCCCACACCAAGATGTACGCCAGGCTCCCAGCTCCCCTGGAGGCCGGCACACAGGTAGGAAGAGGGAGCACTGCTATGCTTTTCTCAAGTGCTGAGCCTCTGGCCCCATCAGCTCCAAAACCATCAGACCACACAGGGATCAGCCCACTGCCCAGATGCTTGGCGGAGCCTGTCATTAGCCTGTGTTCAGCAAAGCCATTTGTTTAATTATTTTTGTCCTCTTCTCTGATTTTCCTGTCTCTCTCGGGTGACAAACAAGCTGCAGCGCCTTCCCCTTCACAACCTGTGTGCTCACCCCATGACCATTTTTACCCCTGTCCCATGACAGAAACAAAGGCAGCTCCTCGTGTAGCCCTCACCATGCCCTGCTTGCTTGTCCAAACACAAGCACGGCCTCTGCTCACAGAGGCCCACATCCATCATGCACCCAGGCACATCCACACTCTGTGACGGGCATTTTGGTCTTAGAACCGTGCATTCAGCCTCACGATCCAGAAGGGCTTGGAGGGCCCCTGCAAGGCTGCATGGGTGTGCACTTGGTCTGAACGACTGATCTTGCCCATCACCTCATCCTTCCCAAGCAGAAGTTTGGGGGAAGCAGGAGCATGGAGCTGGGGATTATGCGAGCCGCTATGGCAGGCTGACTCCAGCCTGAGCCAAAGGTGGGTCAAGGCTCTTTTACAGGAGCTGTTGGGGTGCACTTGCAAACACTGTTCATCTCCTTTTCCTCTCTGTCAATTTTGACACTCTCAATGAGGTGCAATTTTCCTTGCCGTGTCATTTAGCTCCCATCATACTGAGAGATTCCTGTGCCATTATAGCCCTCTCTCCCATTATCACTTCCCACGTCTCCTGGTGTCAAGTGTCAGGCTCATTCCTTTAATTCACAGGATCTCTCAGTTTTAGAGAGAGCAGTAAATGCCACTCTGCCCCAGCCCTGCATGCAGAGAGAGCCTGCACATCTTTTTTAGCAGTCCAGCACTGCATTCCCTGGGTTCAGAGCAACAAGACCTAGTCCCTGCAGTATTGCCAGCCACTAGTTTGCCCAATCTCCTCCCCTGGGGATATTCAGTCTGCTCTTTGTCTCTTCTAAACACTGGGGATGTGGGGAGAGGCAGGGGGGAGGGAGGCATAAGGACTGTCACCCTCCTCTCCAGACAGAAGGATGACAATATGCTGATGAGGATTTATCAGGAGGGGCTGCGTGCCTCAGCCACACGCAGGGGTGGTGGGAGCTGCTGGCCTGTGGCCTCTGTATGTCACATGCTAAATGAATTTCCTGACAGCAGGTCACCAGGAGAGCTGGACCTCATGCCCTGGCCAGTCGACCCTGTGCTCTACTCACTGGCCTGCACGTTGTCTGCATTGCAGCAGACAGTAGCAGACGCCTAAGCTCAGCTACACCCATCTCCCACTGGCACACAGCGAGCGGAGCAAATCCCAAACTCGTCACGATGAGTTTTGACATCAGCAATCGTTGAACCCCACTGCGCCCATGTGTTACAGGGTGGCTTTATGAGCAGGACTGGGCACAAACAGGCATGGCAAGGGAGTCATGCTCAGATGAGCAGCAGTGAAACCTTCATTTTAGGAAGATATGAGCAAGCTAGAAAGGCTCAGAAACTCAGCCAAAACCAACACAGCTCAAGCATTTCCAGAGGGTCCATCTCAGCTGCAGCAAAGGAGGAAAGAGGGTGAGGGTAGGAAAACGAATCCACAGCACAGAGAGCTGCTTTGGCTGGCACCCACTGGGTGTTTGCCAATAAAACAAGCTCAGAAGGCAGGCACTGAATACATCAGAGGGTTGGGATCCCCCTCCAGCACCAAAGGTAGAGACCCTGCAGTGCAGGGAGTCCTGAGGAGCCCAGCACAGCTCCTCTCAATGCCTGCCAGTCCTGCAGCCCATCCATCACAGTGCAACCCCAAGACATTTCACATAATGCTAGGAGGCAAGGCTGGAGCAGGCAGAGTCTGTTCTGGGGGATCCTCATGACAACAGAAACATGCCAGGTGCACCCGGGTGCGGGGCAAACCCAGCTCTAACACCCATCTAACACGAACTATGTGCCAACCTGCCACCAGCTCATGCACACAGCGACACACAGTTGGTCCCTTTCGCACGTGCTGGCTCCCGGCAGCAAGGTACTGGCTGCCATCTCTCCCAGGGGAGAGCAAAGTCCCTGTCCATCTGATAGGAGAGTGTCAAGTGGCTTCTTCACCCCCTTCCCCATGCAGGCTGCAGCCACAGATACCTCTTCTCCATCAAAAGCAGCGTGTGCGCATGGCCCACATGGACCCAGGTCAGGCTCTTCCAAGCTCCTAGACAATCCAAGGTCCTCAGGAAATGACCAAGCAAACTGCTTTGAAGAAGACTTTGTCCCCACAGCCCAGCTGGCCACCCAGAAGCTTAGGATTAATTGTAAGCCTAGCAAAACACTAGGAAAGCCAAAAATAAATACAGCAAAAGAAGAGCATTTCACACTGGAAAGCCATGGCCAAGTAAAGTCAGTCTCTTCTGGGCTGGTTCCCAGGAGGCAGCTCAGATTCATTTATTGTGCCACTCATATTAACGTCTCTCTTTGGCTGTGCTGCTCCCTCGGTGCTCTCTTCCAACCTGGGAGAAAAAGGGACCATTATTCAGGCACAACACCACTGATCGAGCAGGAAAGCAGAGCCCGGGCAGGCACACAGCTCCAGCGTCAGCAGCAACCCCAGTCCCACACGGAGCCTCTGCCCAGGGCTCGGGATCACCCTCCGCAGCACACAGGAGAGTGTGTGGCCTTGGGAAAATCAGAGTAGTTCTCACTGACTTGGGGACGCTGTTTAAGTAACCACTGACTGATTTTTAGACACCACGTTTCCCTCAGAGAACAGTCAGTGTCCCAGCAGCAAAAATCATGTTGTGATCGAACTGGCTCTTGATAAAAAGACCGGGAGAGATGGGTCATCTGCCTTGTGGGTAACATCAAAGCCAAAGATGTTGCCTCTTCCAGTCTTTGGTTCAAGCCACAGGCCCTTGGCCAGGTTCTGCCTCCAAGCTCCAGCTGAAGTCTCACTTCACCGCATGATGTCAGAAATTGATGTTTGAAGATGACACGTCGAAGCCTGCAAGAGCTTACACCCCCATAATGCACAGACAGGCTTGGTTGGCAGAATCCCTTTGCTGTCTCACCCAGAGGGTCTAAAATTAATTTTGTGGATTGAAATTGAACCAGCCAAGTGAGGGATTTGGCAGCTGCTGGTCTCCACAGAGGAGTGCAAATGTGGGGGGAGCAGGGGCTGGAGTGGAGCGATGCAGCCCACCAGCACAGCCTGGGCAGTTCCCCATGGACCTCCCGAACTGCCCTGAACACCAGCCTGGCTGGGCACACGGGCAGGGAACATCCCACACTACGGGCAGGGAAAGGCAGCACCAGCACGCTGCCTTCTCACACCAAAATCCCATACTGGTCGTGCACTGCTGTTGGTCTCTGGAAAGTGCTGGGCTGCCCTGCAGACCTTCACATGCTCCATGGAGACCCCAGGGCAACATCTGCAGAGGGGTGTTAGACTGAGGAGCAGGGCCAGAGCAAAAAAAGCAAGGCAGATGCTTGACACCAGGAGCCAGGCAATGCCCTCCTGCCTGCCTGCGGCAACCCGCTCCTGCAGCAGGTGATGGGAACAGGAGCAGAGACAGCAAGGCAATGCCTGCCCGCAGCAGCTGACACCTGAGCAGCAGACTCCTCTCTGATGCTCAGCCCAGCGACATCCATGCCCTGAGTTCAGATCACAGCAGATCTCAGTCTGCTCCCGCTGCCAATCCCCCTCCTGCCTCACATCTGGCAGCAGCTGCTGTCCCAGCCCACGGGAGGTGGCGGATGGAGAGCAGGTCCAACAGGCCATCTCCACATCCAGCTTCCTCGTGGCAGAGTAGTCTCCCACCATCCATCACTACGCATGTGGTTAATGCTACCGCTCAGGACTGTGAGCTGCTGTAATTATGATTATTAATTCCCCCCTCCCTTCAGGATATATTAGCTGCAAATTGAGAAAAGAGGGAGGGAGAGAAGTCCCCGGACTTGATAAATCAGCTGCTGACAAAGAACTGATGTCTGCACTTTAGTGTGTGCAGGATGCAGCCTCAGAGCATGCCAGCACCATTCGCCCTCCCACCAGTGCCTCCCAGCAGCACTCGCCCTCCCACCAGTGCCTCCCCTTTGCTGGCTCCCAGCCATCTCACTGCATCCCCCCCACCTCCAGCCCTGCTCGCTGAAGCAGACCCTTGTTAGCAAAGGCCAAGGGACTTGGCTGCTCTCAATTAACACCGCTTCTGCCCAAGCCAAGCCAAACGTTGACTGCACAGGCATCCAGGAACGGAAACAAATGCCCCGAACGCAGCTGGCACAGTGCCCTCGGAAGTCACTGAGGGGCTTGTGTTTGCATCTTGCCAGGCAGCATTACCGCTTTAAGGAAAGGTCTGTTTCCAAAATCAGTTTGTTAGGCAGAGGCAAACCTCAGCTAGTTTTCATCTTCACCTGAGCTAAAGCCAGTCTAGACAAAGGTGAGCACGAACAGATTTAAACAAACCTGCGTGGACCCAGAGCAATTGGCCTGGATGGTGGCCAGGATCCCCGCAAAGGTCCCAGCCCTGCTATTGGCAGAAGAGCCAGAGGAAGCCGTCCCACCTGAGCTTATGGAAGGAAAGCTGCCAAATCTCTTTCAGCCCTAGGACACTGAACACCCTCCTCCTGTCCTCAAGGTAGCGATATCCAAAGCACCTCCTGCCTGGGTGCACTCCACAGCAGAACTGGATGTGCAATTGTTCAGGGCTGCAGCTCCTCACAAGCACAGGGCAGCAGCAGCAAATGACACACTCTTGGAAACACAAAGCGAGCCCCTGCCCTAACACTCCATGCTATTATTCCTGAGAGCAAAAGTGGGAGGAGAAGACTACTACCAGTTTGAAGCCTGCTGGTTCTTGCAAAAAGGCTGCTGACCTGTGCAGGGGGACAGAGTGCCTGGCGATAAAACCAGAGAGACTTCATTTCACCCAAGAGAAGCTGCTTCAAAGTGCCCTCCAGACCAGGACACAGATGTTCTTGCACAGCATGAAGAGAAGTGGTGAGCAGTAAATACGACCCCGCATCGCATTACCCACCTGACAAAACTGGCCGCTGTCAAATTGTGTGGAAGCTGTGAGCGACAAGAGCATTCCCAGCTCACAGACTCACGCCTTTTCTCTAAAGGGAAAGGGACAGACAGCCCTCTAGTGTAAAGCCAACGCTAACCATGTTTGCACGGCCACGGAAAGCATTAATCACAGACAGATCCATGCTGGACACGTGTGCTTGGAAGGGACCTGTGCCCAGGGACAGGGCTTTGCCCCCCAGCTGCTCGCGCTGCACCTTCCCACCGCCCCTCAAAACATGCTGGTGACATGGGAGATGTGCAAGTCCTAAACGTCCCGGTGGCTTTCACGTGATCATTTTTCTCTGCAGACACAAATACAATGTTAACAAACTCAGTATTTGCTCTTAGGATTTCAAAAGACGCCTTTTGTCAGAGGAGGGTGTGTAGCCTTCACAGCCTGACACCAGCACTTGCAAAAAGCTTCTGAATTCCCAACTTGCCCAGCAGCTGATGGCATGTCTGACAAAGCTCCCTGTGGTGACTGGAAGCAGGGACAGCTGAATCTGGGGCCTCCAAAGATTTTTTTTCCTTTCCTCTTCCTCCTCCCTCCTGCTTGAGTCAGACTATGTTCACATCTCTTCCCTGGGCACATTGCTGTGTTATGCACATGGGGTATTGTACGTGGCTCTGATCATCACTCACAGCCTTAAGAAAGACACACAATTAAAATCAATATTTAAAGTCATCAAACAAGCACACACAAATTTTAACAGCCACACAATTCACTCTGACATAACGACGCAGGGTGCAGAGTTGAGAGCTGTGCTGGAGTGCCAAGAGCATAGTTCTGCCCACAGTCTTCAAAATTTAATGAAAACACACCAGTTTTAAACACTTTCCCAAATCCAGCTCACAAAATCTGTCACTTTGACGTGAATGGTCCCAGTCTTAGACTAATCAGTCACTTTTACTTTCTCTTTAGTATCTAAAGACGCAAATGAACTCCCAGCAAACTGCACAGCTTCAGGAGAAGAATTTAGCAGCCAGATGGTTCTTGCAAAAGATTTGTTCTTAACAAAAAGAAAAAAAAAGTTAACCCATTTCACCAATGAGCAGCACACAGGAGATGATCTGGCACATGAGCAAGCAATTCTGTTATACGAGAGCATCACTTCCACCACAGAAGTGCCCCTTCTTCCTAAACCATCATGTAAATTATAATTATCACTAATAACTGATCAATTAGTACAAGGCCATGCAAGGCACTACAATTATCCCGTGCACTCAGGGATGAAAAGAAAGCATCAAATTTGAATGCAAACATTCCTTTGTTTCCAGAGGAAGGTGCAACACAGAGAGATAAAAGAAAGCACAACTATTAAAAAGGCGACAAGATTCAAAGAGCCATCTGAGGGAATGTGTCGAACTCCCAGGAGACAGAGCAAAGCTGTGACGGGCTGGAAACTCCCATCCAGGCAGTGAACCTCACTCTATCTACTGGTGTATTTGCATTTGCTTTCTCTGGGCCTTTTTTTCATCTCCTTGTGGAATTGCAGCTGTGGATGGGGATCAAAGCATAGCTAACAATAAAGACTCTCCAGACCTTCATGAAGACCTGCTTGGGTAAAGTACAGAAATGCAGGACAAGAAAGTTTTTCTGAGTCAACTCCAGGAAGTAAACAGCAAAACAAGTATCATTTGGCAAAAGGGCTTTGATCACCTAAGGATGTTGATGGTGGCAGGAAGAAGGCAGCCCACGTCAAGGACTAGCTTCTCCTTAGCTGTCTGGACTGGACCTTGGGCACCAGCGTGGGGAACAACCACTCAGCAGAGTGATTTGGAGAAGACAGGTGCAGGGCAGGAACCCTGGACTCCTTCAAATGCTTTTGACCCACTGCTGAATAACTTCAGTACGGTAAAGAAACAAATTCTTATGCAGGTAGGCATCTGTTTACTGAAACGTCCACGCTTTCTGAATGAAACAGGAACAGCATTAAGAATCACTCACTTGGTACAAGTGCATAAAGTCCTGCACGTGGGGCAGAATAACCCCATGTGTCAGTACCAGCCTGCAAACTGTGAGCGGCAGTCTGTTGTAAACAGCCTTGGGACTGTTTGGGAAATGACCAAGGTGAATCTTACTATGAATACAGTGACTACATCCTGGGCTGTGCTAAGAGGAGCAGCAGAGTGAGGAAAGTTATCATCTCTCTCTGCTCAGGACTGGGGAGGCTGCACCTCAAACACTGCACCTCTGAGTCCAAAATTATTGTGAGGAAAGCAAAAGGGTCCAGTGGACGGTGAGCTAGATGGTCAGAAACCGACATCCTATGTTCTACAAGGTCTGATAGAGGGAGATGGGATGGTTGGGCCTGGCAAAGGGGAGGTGAAGCAGTAATCTAAGTGCAGCCTACAGCTACCCAAAGGCGGTTTTAAGGATGATGGAGCCAAACACACCTTTGTGAGACCAGATGACACAGCAAGAACTGCAGTTTGGGAGGTTCAGTTCAGACATTTGGAAAAGCTTTTTAATCAGGTCCAGCACTGGGAAAGGCCAGTAAGCCTCCATCACTCGAGATTTCAAAGCTTGGCTAGAGAAAGCCACAGCAGACTTGATCTGACGTTAGCAATAGCCCTGCTCAGGCTGTGAGTCTGGACCCTCCAGTGGGGCCCTTCCCACCAGCACCTCCAGGATTCTGGGGTTTGGCCATGCTAAACCACATCCTCAGAGAGGTCTCTGCCACTGTATGGTTTCCAGAAAAGGCTTCCAGCACCAGGTGCATTTGAGGACTAAAGAGTTTCTGGGAAGCTCTACTTTAACTAACACTGATGTGGGATGGCAGGCTGGGAGAGCCGTAACTAGTATACAGAAAATACATCCAAGGGCTTCATCCCCAAATGCAGTCAGAAAAGCAAACACATGGACACAAGACAGAACTGCCTGGAAGTGTCTGCTGCCTTCCAGAGCGTCCCTGCCAGGGACCCTGGCTGTGACCCCTACTCTCAGGTCCTCCTTAGTATCTCCCTTAACACCTGCTCCTGAGCTCACAGGGACAACCACTCACTCCCATCAACCACAGACCCAGGCACTACATGTGCCTTCACTCTTGCTCCACCACCACCATGCTTAGTGACAGACAAGAGGTACTCTGACCACACCAAAGGGACATGGGCCACTCACGGTCCTGACCTGGGCCAGGTAGCAAAGGGCTTGAGCATCCTTGGCCAGATAGGCCAAGCAGTCTGAACTATGGAGGGTATCTCCATCCTTGGAGATGACATCCATCCTTGACAGGACAAGCCCCTGAGCAACCTGATCTAGCTTTGAAATTAGCTGTGCTTTGAGCAGGAGGTTGATTAGATACCTCTAGATGTCTCTTCCCAATTGTTCTATGACTTTACGAATGAAAATATTCTGTAACCCCTGCCTTGCCTGACCCATGCAGAGAAGACCCGAGTACTGCTAACTGTCTGGGGGAGAAGGGTTGCAGCCCTCTCCTTGCCAGTCATCAGGCTGATGTCTCATACAACTAAGGTACCACTAAACACTTCTAAAGCACACAGCACTGGACTACTTTTTTCTTCCAAATTCCTCAGTGTTTTGCACATCTTGTGTAATGCCTCTGCTTTTCTTGACAACCACGAAGGCTACAAAATAGCACTCAAGTACTTTTCTAATCCCCTGATTTCAGGAGAAGAGACTTGAGAGGGACAATAAACACTGTAAAACCTGCTGGTGCTATTCATCAGATCTAAGCAAAGGTTGTAAGGAAGGCAGGCCAGACCAGAGAGACAAACCTGCTGTTGATGCAGCAACACCCTGGTTGTTCTCACCTGACACTGTGTTACTGCTGAAGAAGTGATTGGCAATTGCATGGACCTCCACATTTTAGCTCTGGACTGACTTTTAAGCATATTCTGGGTCCTCTGGGAGATAACTCAGCATCACTCTCACAGCATTTGAGCTGGAAAAGCTAAAACTGAATCACAGAAATCTTCACTGAGCTGGTCAAGGATACAGAGAAGTCAGAAGCAGGGCCAAGACCAGACTCCAGAAGCCCTGACTTCCAGGAGCTCTCCAAAAGCAAAGCAAATATGGACAGAGTCTGTGCAACACCACATGCGGATGTGTTCTGCCTTACATACAGGCAGGGCCTTTCCATGCATGCTGCACACACACTGTAGCAAATACCTGGGTCATTCTGATGCCTCTCTGCTCTGAGTCTACAAATGGTCACTGAACGCCACCATGATGGATAATCAGCCACCCAAAACTCACACTGCTGTGTCCCGATAGCCACAATAAGACACCAGTGCAGGCCGAGGTGAGTTTGCACATTTTAGTGAAGTCTGTATGAATTGCTTTGGCATCTCTGTACAAATATGGAAGGATCCACCCTTTTGCTTCTTTTAGCTGATTATGACTTTTCAGTACAATTGTCTCCTTCTCCCTCAGTCTCTGGATACCTCCAGGAGGTGCAATCACAAGCATAAAAGGGAAGGAGAGTCTGGGCTTTGTAGATCACAAGCTTCCCTCCTCATTTCCACACCTCTGTATGTGTCAGTGATGAAGAAGTCCTGAAACCCCATTACTCACAAATCCCAGACAGAGCCATCTGGCTCTGGGACACAGCACAAAGCTTTCTGCCTGGACAGGAGGGAGAGGCCCTAGTGCAACTCCCAACCCTTGCAGGCACCATACTGTGATGCTGCCTCTTACGACACCTCTTTGCAGTGGTACAGGATACTCCTATTCCACCGTGTGCACGCCTCCTGCATAAAAAAAAAAACAAACCACACCTCTTTGGGAACATCAAAAGAAGAGCTTGGCACTCAGAGATATGTCTTAATGAAGATGACAGCAGCAGAAAGCACTGCAAATCCAAGGGGAAGAGAATGCACACCTAATGAGACCATCTCCTTTCTTCTTCCTTCGGTTCCGCCTCCGGCTGGATGCGTAGGGTGAGTCCTGCACTGGGACTGCAGCTCCAGCCTCTCCAGCGGGATGGACCCTGCAGCATGGCGGGGCTGAGCTGCGTGAGCAACTGGCACAGCAGCCGTGTGCAGGCTCAGAGCAGAGATTAGAGCTCAGCTCTTTGCAGTGTTCCTTGTCCTTCTTTGTGTCGAGGCTCTGGCTCAGCTGATTTTCCCTCTGCCTCAAGACTCTGAAGGATGGGAAGTGAAGGAAGACTGCACTTTCCAGCACAGGCAACATTTCCCTCCAGCCAGCATCACTGTGCATGAAGGGTGCGTAGCAGCGTGCCTGAGAGCTGGCCTTTGGAGCACCCTTCCCCTTCCCTGCCCACACCTCACAGTCTCCCTCATTTGATTCCAAGCTGAAGGTGGTGGAAAATTCACATAGGTGCTGCTAGATTTTGCAGGTTTTGCTTATTCCTTTGGAAGGCCTAATGGCCAAAGTCATCGCTGGTGCCAGAAGAAGATTAGACAGCACAAGGCCTTCATTACTGATTGCCACTGAGTTATCAAGGTACTTGTGGGGATGTGAGTTGTCTACCCCCAGGTTCCAACTTCACGGTGAGCCACCAGGCCAAGAGTACAGACAGACAGCCATTCCCCTGTCCTCTCCTTCCGAGCCCCCTGAGCAGGGCAGGTATCAGACAAAAGCAGAGGGAGGCATCTCAGTTGTGTAGCAAACTGTCCCCTTCCTCCCCTTGCTTCTTCCCACCACCAACTCCTTGGCATTTATGAAGGCTTCCAGGAGGTTTTTACTCAAGTGAAGCCCAGAGCATCTGAACACGGGATGGAGGTAATTAATGAAGGACCTGGCTTGTTAAGATGAGACTGCCATGCTCCCTGTGCCGGTGGTGAGCAGCACAGGCACGTGCTGCCCACAAGCCACAGCAGCAGAGAGAGCAGCAGCAGCTTTCTCGCCTCTTCTAAATAACTTATTTTCTGGACCAGCTTTCTCTAGCGCTCTTAGTGGGGAAAACATCACAGAACCAGCAGGGACACAACAACATCTGCACTGATACAACGCCCAGGCATGGAGCAGTGCAATGGCACCTCCACCTTTTTGCCCTGATATTCATCTTCAGAAAACCTCTTTAAACACACCCTTTGATGGTCCCACTGAATATGTCTGAGGTGTGTGCTGCCTGGTGGGGAAGTGGGGACTAAGCCCAGGAAATACTGCAGCCCCTTGACAAAAAATGAGTATTATAGAGAAAGGAAATATAAAATAATACAATGATGAATGGTGTTTTCTCTCCAGAAAGAGATGCTGTCACATCAGTGAATATGTAGTCTCTGAGACTGGTGTAGGTCCTCATATTACAGGGGTTTGTGTTTGGGTTTTTTTAAAATATATTTTATAACAGAACAAGCACAGAAAGATCTCTTTCAATACAAATAAATTGTGTTAATAAGGCAGTAAGTGCTGAGAACACCGGGTGAAAGCTCTGCCTGTCAAACTGTCCCTGGTGGCTATTTCTGGCTTACAAGGCACTTGAAGTATCCTGGCAGCCCACGGTGGGAAATGTAGTCCAGATACAGCAGGATGGTCACTCATCTAATCATACTCTCCCAAGATTCACAAGGACTTTACAGTCACTCCTACCAGCAATCCAGGCTACCCAGCCTCTCACAGGAGCAATTCACAAACTGCAGGAAAAAAAAAAATTCAAACCCTCAAAGCCTTGTTCTATAAATAAAGCCATTGTAACACAGTTTTTATATTTCATTATCTTCTGTGTTGCTTCCCATTATGCTGGTAGCAGCCGGAAATGTCACAGCGTAGAAAGTGCTGTGCTGCAGCAGGATGGCGACCGGCGGGGGAGAGGCTATCCTGGGTGCCTGTACCACACCCAGCACCTGGCCACTGCTTTGCACAGCTGACAGCCGTCCTACAGCATCACAGTGCCCAGACAGCCCGCACCACCGCCGTGGTGGTGCACAACCACACAGCCACCGGGTTCAAATCAGAGGGTAGCTCATGCACCAGGCTACGGTGTAGCACACAGCAAATGGATGCAGAAATATCAGTATCCCCTAAGGGCCCGCTGGAGAAGCTGACACTGCAACGTGCTCCCAAGGTGTTTCCCAAACAGGAATAAATTGGCCATTTCAGATTTCAGAACGATACAAAACTCTCTAGAGGAGGAGGCGGTGTGCCATTTGGATCAGGGCTTGGATATGTCCTTTGATCATCACAAATAAATCAGCCAGAGTGCCCTCCAAAATAAGGGAAAAAAAGAAAATATTCTATCTGTGTCACTGATGGGAACAGGAAGCAAGCTGGCGATGGCACACATGGGAAGAGCCTCCTTTCAGCAGGAGGCTCGGAATGCCAAACGCTCCCTCGACCAGCAGCCTGGGCAGCAGCAGACTCCTACAATGGGTTGATCACTCGAGTTAAAAATCGCAACCGGTGGGCTGGGTTTCCAAGCAAACACCTGGGTGACACATGCTTCTCCAAGTGGTCTGAACCTGCAGCGGGAGCATGTGTTCCTCCGAATGTAGGTCTTTATTTCGGGTTTCACCCGGAGCGACTGCAAAGGGCCAAGCCAGGACCGTGCCGCGGGGCGCAGCCCCAGCCCCTCCACGCCGGGAGCCGGGAAGCAAAGACTATGGCCAGGGCTGCCAAAGCCGACCAAAAAGGGCTGTTTTCAGCCGGAGGATCCGGCCGTGCCCGGCCGGCCGCGCCACATCTGTGTGCCTCTCCCCCGGCGGGGCGAGCTGACGTGGGGGTCTCCCCCTGCGCCCCCAGCGCATCCCGGCCTCTGGCTAAGCGACACCGGGCTGAGACGAAGCCGGGGAGACCCTGAGGGAGGGGCGCTGCGGGGCACCCCCGCCGCAC
>NW_020799121.1:588265-614233 GCF_003259725.1 Athene cunicularia | reverse complement strand
CTGGGAGTCTCGGCGGACGGTGTCTCCCCCGCCGCGGTCCCCTGGAGCCGGGCTGCGCTCTGGGGAGGCGGCGGGAGAGCCCTGGAGGCGCAGCATCACCTCTCCCCAGCCCAGGCCGTGCTGCTGCTGCTGCGGGTGCGGAGCTGCTGCCTCCCCCGGAGGAAGCCTGGTAAAGACAGGCCCTTGGGGAGAGTCCGAAAGAAAGAGCTCTTCCTCCTGTCCGGCTGTCCGAGCCCTCTGACCACATCCCTGCTCTTTTGGGATCACTCTCCTGTGTACAGGAAGGACAACAGCTTACCTCAGTTTACCCAAAAAGCAGGAGGTTTACAGTGGCGGCAGATGAGGCAGGGTGCAGCTGGCTTTCCCATCCTCCTCAGCCCTCCTGCAGGCTTCCCTCCTTCCCTGTCCTGGAGCGGACAACTGCATAGGCGGCTCCCATCTGCAGTTGTCCTGGGAAGCAGAAAGACGAATTTTTATTAAGTGAACTCATTTGCTCAGTGGGGAAAGGAGGAGGGAAGGATGGTGCCAGAGAAAAGCAGAATATCTTGAACATGAAGACATGGTGGCTCTGTCCCTGCTAGTGACAGGTTTCAAAACACTACCAGATACGTGAATGTGTACCTATGTGCACAGAGGTGTATGCATGCTGTTGAATATTCATTCCTCTCTTACAGCTTGTTACCCTAACATTGTCCATCTCTAAAGCACCTTGCACTCGGGGCTTGTGCCATAACCACGTCTCCTGAAGGCCTACCTAGTTTGCATCTTTCTGTGTAGGCATTGTTCCAAGATGAGACAGGAAACTGTTTCTCCCGTGTACAATAATCCATCTCATCTCACCCAAAGATCTGTGCGGTACTTCATGCTGACACCACAACCATCTATGGGGAAAAAAAAAATTGTACAACCAAAGGAAGAACTAACTGGACATTTGAGCCAGATGAAGGTAGTTTACCAAGCATGACTTTAATTATGCAGCCAGCCTCAGCTGTCCAAAGGTGGAAGTGTGGCTTCCAGATGTCTTCTAGATATCTTTTGCTGACTTTTTATCTGCAACCAAAGTGTTAAGAGCAAAGCAGGGGAAAGGTTGCCATCAGGATCCATGGACTGGTTAATAGAAGCAGCGCATGCTGAGATGCAGAGCTTCCAGAACCAGAGCAGAAGGTCTGCGGCTGGCAAAGCTCTGGAATGGACCCGAAGTTGGGATCTGAGGGTCAGAGCAGGAGCTGCCTCACCTGCAGATCTTTCAGGACCTTCAGCACCATCATCAAAATAAAGATGAATCTGGCTTTTCTCAGGACAGGGCAAAGCCAGCCAAATGCACGTTCTCATATGCAATAGTACTTATCTTTCAAGGCCTACATTTCAGGGGACTTGCTGAGAAACAGTTGGAAGCAGGATGTGCTTTGAGGAATGCCCCTGCACCAGTGCTGGTGCCAGGACTAGGCATGGGGAGAGTCTGGGGGCAGCTGCCTCCAGAGCTTGGCTCAGAGGCGGGATGGTGTGGCACCAGGAGCTGGGCTGGGGAAGAAGCATAAAGGAGGAGTTATGAGGACTGTGGGGTACCATCTTCTTCTCAGCTAAGCTCTGTGGGTGCAGATCACAAAGAGGGGTGCAAGTAAACCTGCCCAATTATGCATCACCTTGTTACCTTGCAAACCTTGTAAACCAGACAGTGTGCCTACATCAGACTCCTCAGCCACCAAGCGTTCCAGTTCCCACTTTTGCTAGTTTTCACTTGCAGTTTTCTTGCTTTTGAAATCCCACCTAAAAATGATCCAGGAGAAATGGAGCCACCCAGACACCCTCTAAAGTGGTCCTAATGTCTTGACCCCCTCTCCTCCATTCCCCTGGAGATGGGAGATGACACCTGGGGAGGGCAGGGGGCTGCCTGTCCCTCTGAGCACTCTCTTTCTGCCCTTCCACAGTGCAAGGGTGCAGGGATGTTTCCTAGTTCTCTTCCTTCCTACACCTCTAGCCTGCATACCTAATTGCATCCCAGCTTAGGCATACACTTACCTTCCCTACTCCTTTTCCCTTGCATGCGCTGTTCCCTCTGCTTGCTTTGCATAAGGGCAATATCCAGCTGTATCCCTGCCCCTCCTGTATCCATGCCCACACCCTAACCAGTGCATGGTGCAGCCCTGCCCTGCCTGCACATACTACAGCTGGGCATTGTACAGCCCCTTTCTTCTCTGTGAGTCCTGTACACGCAGCCCAAGGCAGCACTTAATGAACATGCTGCCAAGGAAGCACTGTGCCCACGAGATCAAAGGCTGGGACCCTCAGATGAGACTGTGGTAGGTCTGCTCTGAAGGAACAGAAGGGATGTTTGGGGGTGTCAGGGATAAAGGAACGGTGAGGTCTGGGGAAGAGACAAGGAGAAATCTATGCAATCTTTTGGCAGCATGCCTTGTTGTTGATTTGTGGACATCTTCTGGGGAGGGAGCGCGATCCTACCCTGCCCTGCTATTTCTGCAGTGACAGTCCAGGTACCACAGGTTAGGAATATGCTACTCCTTGCTTTTAAACACACCTTCAAGCACTCGTGTTTCAATAGTGCCCTCTGCCATCCCAAGTGGTCCATCAGGAGAGAGAGGTCACCTACGTGCAGAGCATCAAGATTGCTGCAGATAAAAGGACCCTGGAGCTGGAATTGTCTGGGAGAGGGCTGGAAGGTGAACACGAGCAATGAAGGAGTTAAGCTATAGTCACAAGGCCGAAAATTACATGTTCTACCAGGAAGGCAGCTGGCTGCATGTGGCTGTTTGGCTGACATTTCTGAAAGGTTAATCTTGAAATGGAGAAAGCACATCTGTAGAGGGCTGCAGCTGACTTTTCTTGCAGATTCCTGCACTGCTTTGGGCTGGTTTGAGACTCAACAGTTTATTACACGCAGGTCACAATGAAGTAACATGGTGGCTGTGACCTTGGTATGCAAAGTGCTGCTCCACAGTATGATGCCAGCTTGCTTTCCGAGCTCATGTTATGAGGTACAGGAGACTGGCTCCCCCTCTGTGCCTGCATGTTGGACATTTGCGCTTTCCATTTCCCAATATGTCTAAGCGTTGCCTAGCAAGAACTGCGTAAAGAAGAAGGAGTCTCCCAAGCAGGAGATCTCCTAGGGGAACTAAGGTGGCTTGCACTTACAGCATGAGTAATTCTGTGCAGCTCGTTTGCAGCTTGGCAAGGAGCCAGCATTCACCGAGATCAAGAGACACCTTGCTTTGACTGGATAATTACATGTTCGTCTTTACCTAATGCTTAATCACACTTAGATCAATTCTCTTCCTTTGGATTGCGAGTCTTGTTTGCAAAGTGTCAGACGTTCCCTTGCTCTCTTTAACCTATGTTTGTGAGCAGAGCAGCTCTAACATGTGTTTAGGGCACATTCCTGGGTCTAAGGGTGCTGAGGAGAAGGTGGAAGAGAGAGGTGGATGTGAAGAAATAGAGAGGTCACATAAAATGGGAAGCCATTGCCCTTTGCCATGCTCACACCCACCTCTTTCTTTGAACAGGATCTAATGGAGTTGATTCCTGAATCCCCGTATTAAATAAAGTGCAGCTTTTACCCTTGTGCTGATCCAGTAATGGCTTTTTACATTTCTTCCCCACTGCCTTGTGGTTGCACCTGTCCCGTGTCTGATGTGGATGTGAGCACCTGAAAACATCTCTTGGAGGAACAAGGAGGCAGAAAAAGGGCAATAAAAGGCCAGTTTGTCTGGTGGTGTGTCTAGGTGTGTCAGCCTGTGCTTGCAGGAGACAGGGACAGCCATGAGCGCACGATGCACAATGCAGCATGGGCAATCAGCAGCAGGTCAGGGAATATTACCCTCTCCACTAGATAAGAATCCCTTTGGACCCCTGGACAAGTCATCCTTCTGGACATCCAGGAAGACCTTGTCTTGAAGTAGTTTTCACCTGCTCTGAGGACAGGCATAGGCAGACAGCAGATCAGACTCTCAAGTACAAATTTGAAAGGGCTCCCCAGACCCGCCAACACTGGGACTATTGACATAGTTTATGTATTATATCATCTACCTGTTGTCTTATATGAAGGGCACATAGATCATGGCTCTCTCCTGGACATTTTCTGCAGCTGAAACACATACCCTGCAGACTGGCCAAACATGGAGGCACAGGGAGGCTCTACATCAGTAAGGTTCCTTGGCCAGGTTTGCACACATGAGGATGAACTGTGCTGACATGCTCTATCCAGACACTCAGTGTCCATTTTTGAGATTTGAACTGATGCACACCAGTAGACAGATAAGTTGTGTGCTGACAGAGTGACTCTTCCAGCAGACTAGTCTACCAAGAATGGAATATTGGATCATCCCACCTGCACACCAAATATATATATATGTGTATGTGCACATATACATATATATAGACACATACATATATATAAACAGTCCCAGGTTATACATTAGGTCTCATTTGTTTCCTGCAGTAGGATATCCCACTGAGCAATGTGTCCTGGGTACCAGAATGCCTCCGATGGCTGTATGAGCAAACAGCACACTGCAGGGAGAGCCCAGTAACCAGCAGATTGAAGCATGGCTGGCCACTCCTAGACTCCTTTGCAGTGAGAGATGTCATGGCAGAGACAAGCTGACTGAGTCCTGGGCCCTGGTGTGAGCTTTGCCTGGCTCGAACCATCCACCCCCTATAGCGGGCACAACACTCCATCTCTGTCAACTGTCTCAGCTCATTACCATATTGCGTCAGTTCAGGAAAAGGCACTGAATATCTGTGTTGTTCTTATGTGCTGTTTTGCTCCTATTGCCATGAAAAACTGCGCCAGAGCCTTGCAGAGCCTGGATGGGGAAGTCAGAGTGAGAAAAGCTTCCCCTCCTTCAGTGCATCCACCCCCTGCACAGCCAGTGATTCCCCATGGATGCTACCTCTCCCAGGAAGGTGAATTATGAGCCTCATAGCTTCTACTTCGTGATTTCTCTCAGATTTCAGGCCTCTTCTGTCTGAGCAATAGGGTCGGCTTGGACGAGTTATTCCTGCAAATCATCTCAGTACTCGCTTCAGCCTGACACATTAATCCCCTCTCATCATGCAGTAAAAGGTTCCCACCTGGTCCTGGCGGTGCTGCTGAGATTGGGATGCGCCAAGAATCCTTCAGAGCATCATAGGGCCATGCAGGAGGGGCCATAGATTTATTCAGGCATCTCTTGCAGAAAACTGCTTTGTTTCAAGCCTTAGGGGAACTTAGCTGGATGAGAGCTTGCATGTTGCATGGAGCTGCCCTGAGCTCGCTCTGCACTGACTGTGAAGCAACGAGGAACAGGCAAAAATGCAAAGTGGACTTTGAAGAAGGACCACAAAGCCCTAAGAGGTTTTTTTCAGTGACTTCCTGGCCAGATTCTTGATTAAACGGAGGGTCCTTCTGGGACCCTCCTGGGTACTTGTAGGCTCTGCTGAGAATGTCTCCACATCCTGAGTGTCTGGCCTTATTAGCACTCAAGGAGTAGGTTGGTCCCCTGGATTTCTGGACAGAATGGGTTTTTTCCTTCCAGATGATGGACTGGATAGGATTCATGACTGCATGGACCATGTGAGGATAGGAGATTCTCATCAGCATGTGCAGAGAGTGCCAAGGGGAGTGGGTAAAAGGGGAGCAAAAGCCCAAACATGGGCCAAGGATAAAACCTTCTCCTCCATGGAGCTGAACCAGGGGACACCTGTGCACTCCATATGTGTTGCCCGCAGAGTGAACAAGGGCTGGGTTGAACTGGCATGGCTGTGCCCCTCCAGAGGAGTCCAACAGAATCATGTCCTCTCCCTTTCTGCACTGCTGCTCTCTGTCAAGCTCTCATCCACAGCCTTGTGAATGCCAGACCTCCAGAAGAATAAAGCATCCAAAACAAGCAGGTATTTGGCATGGAAAGCTCTCCCTGTGCCCCTTCAAGTAAGACTTGGTGACCAGATCCTGCATACACTCCGTGGGTATCCCTGGACCACCAGGATACAGTCAGTGTTCAAGGAGTGGGAAGAGTCTTGAGAGAAGCAGTTGAAGAATGGCCGCTCCATCACAGCCACACCAGTGTGATTCAGTTGGGGTCACCTTCCAGGTCCTGTTACTGCTCACAGTTCTGCATTTCAGGAGCTCTGCAGTTCCCAAGTACCGCAGACTGATGGTGTGGGCCATAGCTCATATGTTCCTCAAAGGGGTCAGCTTTTTGTTTTCCTCCAAGCCAACAGTGTCTCCACTGTGATGGTGCCAATCCTCGATGGATGTTGCTGCAGATTGTTTCTCTGCCTTGAGCTACTGAGAGATAGTTTCTCCTTATTGGTTTGGGGTTTGTTTGTTTGTTTGTTTGTTTGTTTTCCAGTTTAAGATGAGAAAGGGTTACTCATTTATTTTTTAAGGCTGACTCCGACTGCCTTAATGTTGATGGATGTCCTGGCAGGGGCAGTTGTCGGGACATGCAGAAGGGCTACTGGAGAGTGTTGGCAGAAAATGAACATCTAATTCGTGACTAGGAGCATCTGCCCTTACAGCCTGATTCTGAACGTCACATATATCTCATGGAGGAATGAGAGCATGGCAGTACCACATGACCAATCAAAACAGCTCTGATTTCAGATCTGCAGTACTCCCAACAGAGTTAGCAAATGAGTTGCAGACCAGGAACTATCTGCAAATAGTTTCCAATAATGAATTGAGGTGCGAAAGCTGCAATCTGCTCCTAGACAATCTGTAAACAGAGGGAAGGAAAATTCACCAAAATAAATTATTCATTTCAGATTACTCTCCTAGCTCATGTCTTAACTTGAAACCCTCCAGAGCCTGCAGAGATTTCCAGGGATGCTCCTATGCCTTAAGCAATGCTGTGTTGGGGGCAGGCACAATGACGGTGAGGCAGATAAGGGTGTCCTGTCACCACTTTGCCAACACTCCCAACTGATGTGAATTTTCTACCAGACATGAACCAGCTGCATGCATTGTCCAGATACAGTGAAGGGAAGGCTATTTCTGGCCAAAAATTGGACTCTTCCTCTCTTTCTGCTGCCATCAGCAGAGAGAGATGGAGGAAAGGAAACCACCCTTGAGCAGGAACCAGAACAGAGGTGGGATGGGGAATGGGAGGCAAAGGAGAGCACACAGCTAAGAGACAGAGGAGTAGTGTAGGCTGGAGGCAAAGGAGAACTGCCAGCTGGACCAAAACCTGTGGGACATACAGATGTGCCCTGTCATGGCATGGCATTCCTGAACAAGGGCATGTGTGCTGGATGCTGGAGCCCACCTGTGTGACGAACCAGGAACTGCACCCAGCCATCCTTTGGAAATCTTCTTAGGAGAAGTTGGCCCTCAAGAAAAATGAGTTCCCTAAGAGTAGCTTGAGGTTTCCCAAGGGCACATCTGACTGGACAAACACTACTGAACTCAGTCAGACTGTCTAGATGATGGGGACTATGAGCAGGCTGTGTCTGAATGATGTGAGGGATTCAGTGTCCCATGCCCATGCACTCTTTCTGATGAGTGTAGGACTTGGCATGGCTTGATGCATGAGAAACTGGCTAAAGAGCAGAAAAACTGTACATGGTAAAGAGAAACATATGGAGCTGGAGGAAGGTGCAAGATAGGAATCTGGGATATGACAGATGATTATTTGTTCAGTCATCTGCAAAGTTTGCTCCCTCTGAACTGGCTTGAATTGTGTGGGTCCTCCTGTGCAGGACCTTCAGCTGGGTCAGATCACCTTTGTGATTTTGGCTGCTGGTGCCCCATGGATTTCCAGATGCTACAGTCTGGCTCTTTTGTTTTCTAAAAACTGTAGCACAGTCACAAGTCTTCAAACCTCAACATGTAAATGAGCAGACTGGACTGGAATGCGTTAAGGTGTTTCACAGAAATGTGTGAGGCACTATTGTCTTCTTTTCTTAGAATTAAAAAATTAAACAAAATTCTTGTGCATGTTTTCCCGAAAGCATAATGTGGGGAATGTTGAGCCGATATATGGAAGAAGTGCAAAATTCAGAGCAGAATTTTCCATCCCTTGTCATGCCAACAATGTATTGCTCACAATGTAAGAAAGTCTTAGATTAAATGTGACCCCAGACATCACCCGGAGAGAATCTGTGGCAAGTTGCACTTTGGCAAACCTTATTTTCTGTCCTAAAACCTGCTCTATATTCAGTAATATTTGAACAGTTAACTCAAATCTAGTGGATTTGTTCTTGATCCATTTTGGCAATTATTGTCCCAAACTACCATGGTCTCCCCAAAGGCCAGTGTTTGGTCTTTTGGAGCTGTCTGTCTTACAGCACAGCTAACACTAATCACCCAGCCACAGGATTACTGTTGCATTATTGCTGCTCTGGACCACAAAGATTTTTCAGGAAGATGTGTGATGAAACTGTTGGGGCTTTACAAAGAGCATTTCAGCTTTAAGAAATAACCCAAAGAAAATGCTGGCAATGTTGCTCAACCAGCTCATAATGAAGACTTTACAAATGTTGCTGTCAAGGCAATGGCTTTGCTCTGTTGACAAAAGGCAGACGAACATTTGGGCACCTGATTCACAGAGGTAATCTAGGAAGTGGTGAGAAGAACCCATGGAAGTGAGCATTTTGTCAAAAAAACCTGCCATGTATAGTGAGAGGGAGGTGGTGCTCTTGGCAGTGTCCAGAGCCTAGAAGACCTCCTGGGTTAGACCACCTTGTGAACCCCACTGATCTGGTGGCCACCTGGTCATCCACCCTTTCATTTTTTCAGTTAAGAGGATGGAGATATGACTAAAAGCCTGTTCTTACTTGGTGTGTCCCCGGGAAAAATGAAGTGCCCACGTAGTTTCCTAAAGAAAGTGGTTTTCAGGAAGAGACAGAAGGCTGGAGGTAAACATAATGCTTCTCTGTGGGAAGACTCAGCGTCCCATGGAAATCAGTTCTTCTCATTGAAAATTTGACTGTCTGAAAACCAGCTGCTAGATTTAGAGACCTATCAGCGGCTGTAAGAATTGTGAGCCCCATGTCTCTTGTTCCCATCTCCTATAAAACCAGGACTCCTTGAGGCCATGCTGACCAGTTCTTGACCAGGTGGAGACACGCAGGGACACTCACACCATGCTAGCCACTCATCAAGGCTATCATTAGTGCCTCATAAAAGGAGAGGTCCAACCGTGAATGCTGGAGGATGTGGTGAGAAGGAGACCCACAAACCTCATCTCCAGCAAAACCATGCCACAAAGTTTTTGAACTGAAGGGTCTCCACAGTTGCCTCCATGATATTCCTCCTTGCCCCGACTCCTGATGTTTGTGCCACCCCTTGGCTGCCGATTATAAAATGGTCAACTCAAGGATGCTGATTTGGGGTTTTTTCCATCTGGGTTTTGTTCCAGGGATCTCAAAGCACCAGAGAGAACCTCACTATTTGCCATGCTGCAGGCAGAGGTTCAGCTGTGCCTTAGTGTGAGCTTGGGGCTTCTCACTTTTCCTAAGATGTAATTCGCCCTGCTCTGACATCGCAGGTGCTCTCCCTGGGCTGTGAATAATGGCGCTCTGCTGCTGCCTTGCTGAGGAAAGTGTCCCATTAGATCAATACCCCTTAAGCAAGTGGAAGAGTGCTTGCACAAGGGCTGTGTTCAGGTGGCCAGACCAGGCCGTGTTTGAACTAGGGTGCCATATGGTACAGAGACAGTGCTGTCCATTACTTTGCAATGAAATAATATTTTGTTTTACCATTGTTTGCAATTAACCTCCTGCAGCAGATGAATAATCTGTTCTTGTTGATTCGACAGAGACGTTGTTTGGAAAGGGGACAAATAGCATGTTCTGCCTCACCCAGCAATCACAAGCATTAAAGGAGAGAAATACGGACACACCAATAATTCCCAGTGACGACTCCAGTAAATTTAGAAATGCTGGCATAAAACAAACAATAAATGCAACAAACAGTGCCTGGAGGAGCCACAAAACCTGCTGCCACAGGGCAGATCTGCCACTTGCCACTCGAGCATGGCTGGAGAGAGGGGTCAGGGAGGGGAAGGGGGCAGACCCCTGCCCCAGGCTGCTCAGCTCTGAAGTGTGACAGCCAATGGCACCGCAACCCCTGTGGGAGAGATGCTTTCTCGCAGTCAGAAAATATAAGCCATTTTCAGAAGGCGAACAGATTTTGGTTGGGAGGTGAGGGAAGCGGAGGGCCAAGAATAGAAGGGAACAGTGGGCGTAATTCTGACTCCCTGCTGCATTCAAAGTAAAGTACAGGACAAGTTTCAAGGAAACAGCGGGCCAGACCTGGGGGGAGCTGGCAGAGAAAATTGAGCCTGGCAGGGTGTTGGTAATCTGACCATGCTGCCCCAGAGGAAGCAAGAGAGCATCAATGCGAGCACATTGTTTGAGAAACACAAAGGCGAGATACATCACTGCACTTATCTCAAGCAGGATACAGAGGTACAAATGATAGTGCCCTTATTAGGGACTGTAAAGGAGAGGTGAAGCAGGAGATGATCATCACAGTGGTGAAGTGGATCTTAAGCATAACAGAGCTGAGCATGAAACAGAGAGAAATCACTCAAGTCACCAATAGCTAATCGCTATCAAAGCACAACATTTTCAGATATGTATTCGTATATGTATATGTATATATATATATATATATGGCCTTACAAACCCCTGCACACGCGAGCGTGCTGCTCAGCACTGGTACATAGCAAACTGCAGAGCACGGCTTAACGCCATCTACGCGGTGAGAAGAGGAATTGCATTGGGCCTTCCCGGAGCAGAAGGGACAGCAGGATGAGGGGAGGACATTACTTTCTGCTCCGCTGTTTGCCTCTGTTCCTTCAAACAAGTGCAGCATTTTCAGTAGCCTGGCATGGTGCTGCCAGGTGCCTGGCATGGACGCTGTGTGTGTGTTGACCCATGCAATGTTAGATACATCAGGTAAAGTCATCAGCCACAGGGCACAAGGCTGGGAGGCAGCTGTAGGTGCCATCAAGAGGGCCCTGAGCATCTTCATGCTGCAGGAGCTGTGACTTTGGCTTATTTTCTCCGTGAGTGGTACCTGCAGGACAGGGGGATTTGCCCACAGTCTTCTGGAAATAACCACGGAATGATGGGCACGGCTGAAGGGCCCTTCCCTGTGAATTGGTGTGGAGCGGAGGAACCCTGGTGCCAAGGCTGTCCACAGCTGGAGCTGCATCTCTGACAGCGAGCAGGAGTAACGCTCAGGGAGCAGTGCAGGAACAGGGTTGGTATGGAGGACACCGGCCCCTGCCAGCCCCTGGCCACCCCTGCAGACGCTGGCATGCAGCAGAGAGCAGTGAGGGAAGGGACAGCCTCTGTGGAAAGCCTCAGCATTTCAACACAGAAGGAAGCTCCTTCCCTGGGTGGTGATGAGATGAGCTACCTCTACTCCTGCACATCACATCTGGTGAGAGGAGCTGCCCTTGGGGCACACACAAACCCTTGTACTGGATATTTGGGGGACCATGGTGATGCAGGTCTTACCCCTGCTAGTGCCCAGTGCCCTGGGAGCAGGGCAGGACTCACTGCTGGTTCCTCATTCCTCCTCAAGTTTTTCCATCTGGACCCTTTGGCTAATGCACTCATCATAATGCCTTTCCCACACTTCACAGTCCTGCCCTCTGCCTTTTGTGGTACTTGGTTCCATAGCTTCAAGCAGCCATGGACAGTAATCGTATCCATGAAGGAGCCTGTATGAGGATCCATTCCATCCATCTCCTCTTGTGCTATTTAATCACATCAAAACTGGAAGACGGTAGGTCCGTGGGACTAAGCAGGTCCCCCAGCAGTTGGTCTGCATGTCTTGTTTGTTGTCTTGCCTATACTAACCCTGGCTGAGTTGCCACCAAAGAAGAAGGGGAAGGCCTCATGTGAACACTCCTCTATCTTCCACAGCTGTTTTCATGGCAGGCATCTCTGATCTGGCCTAACAGATGCCTTGTGGAAAAGGGCTGTCAGTCACATGCACTGGAAAACTGCAGGCTGGGAAGTTCTTGTACCACTTCTTGGGTGTGGAAAGACCTTTGATGTCTGAACAGACCATGGGGCTGCTCCCTTCCTCAGGCTCCAGAGGGTCTGTGAATCACACAGAAAACTTGATGTCATGCTAAAGCAACAGACAAGCCATCTCTGAAGGGCTGTGTATGTGAGATAATGTGCTCTGAAATATATAAAATAGTTTCAGAGTGAGGAAGATCACTCATAGGTTTACCAAAATCTACTTTAAAAGCTGTTTCAAAGCATTACAAATGTAGCTTGCAAATATCTGGATGTGTTTGCTGTTCTCTGAGAGGAGTGGGTGGTAGATGCCTTTCTGCAGTGCTCCCAAGGAGCTGCTGTGAATATTAGAGCTTTGCAAACCACACTTCTGAAGTATCCCTGAAATGACAGCCCTGCAGCCTGCACGTCGCTGGAGAGGGAAGATGATATCCAGGAGGATAGGAGAGTCTTTTCATGTCAGACTGAATATCATCCCACCAGCCCTTCAACTCATGGTCACAAGAGCACTTCTTCCCCTTCAGACTGCGGAGTATCTGATGAGCTGCTGCAGAGCTCATCGCTGGGTTGCCCCCCAGACCAGGGATGGTGATGCCTTGGGAAAATAGAAAACCAGGAGAGTGGATCTCCCTCAGCATCCACTGTCAGCATCTTCTGGCAGCCTCCTGGGCCAGTTCCACTTTACAGGCAGGTAAGAAGGATGGAGTAGGTTTGCCTGCTGCCTCTGGTTGGTCCGTTTTGAAACAGGGCTCAGGCAGAGATGACAGCACATGTGAAAGATAAGACAGTCTGGGGGAAGTTCCCAACTCCTGAGCGCTCATGGTCCTTACCACCCAGACGGGAAGTATCACCCAGTGGGCTTCCCTAGGTGGGCTGGTCTGGGTGTCCAAGCTGCAGGGCAGGTAATGCAAGTGGTCGCTGTTAAACTGGGCATTTGGAGAGCCCTGAGGGATGTCTGCAGCCACCTCCCAGCCAAGCTTTGTCTGTTCTCTGTACCTGTTTGGCTCACAGGTCCCGAAAAACATTAACTTTTAATAACAACAAGCAGAAAAGGACTAATGAAAATGAATTTTTTTTTCCCTTTCTTTTTTCAGAAAAACTGGCAAGATGTCAAAACGCTTTGCTGCCACTCTGTGCGTGGAAAGTGTTGCCCAGCTCTTTCGTGTGCTCCTTTGCCAGGCCTGGAGCAATTGTAGATCTTATTTTCAGCAGCTGAACTGGCAGTGTAAGCGGGAGGAGAAAGCTTGGCTATCAGTCATCAGGAGATACTAATCACTCCCACGGAGGTGTTTACTGGAGGGGCGTATGGGTGTGCGTGCGTCTGTATATGAGATGGGAGATGAACTGCCATTAGAATTGCAGATCGTGCACTTGTTAGCAAAGTGCCTAGACCCTGCTTTACAATTTGCTAATAATAAAGCATTTGTTCCCAGGAAACAAACACACAGATTTATGTCTTACTCACAAAGGACTCCAATAGATATATTGATACCTTGTGAATCTGCAGCAGAGAGATATTGAAATGCGGCTGTTTACTTGACTCCATCAAGCTCCTCTATTGATAACTGGGAGGCATTTATTTCACTATGGATAGTCCACTTAGAATTGCTAACTCTCTGTTGCCAATACGTCCCATATTTAGGGTTATTATATCACTATAAAATAGCTTTATGGAGCTATGAATATAGGCACACATCAATATCCACAACTGCAGCCAGTGCTGTTTCTTTTGCCTGACAGTGCTGGGAGAGCCCAGGCAGTGCTGAAGCCCAGAGGACAGGGAACAGAGGTTTCAGGGGATAAATACGCAAAGGAAGAGCTCTCGGTGCCTTTCACCTCCTGGGTGCAGAGCCCAATAGTGCCTCCTCTCTGAAAAGCCGGTGTGCAGACAGTCTTGCTTTGGTGGCTCCGTTTACCAGCACATCTAGACGTTGCAGTAACACCAATGCTCTTGTGCTGGACAGAAAGCTACCGAGTGACAAAAAAACAAGTTCAGGGGCTCTAGTCTTCCTCTACAGTCCCAGTTAGGGTGCTAGCCAGAGCATGAAGGGATGGACGCTGTTTGTGGTGAGCATGGAGAGGTCGTGTCAAGCACTATTTGTTCTCCTGTTAGGCAAGTGTTACTTTGCTCTGGGACCATTTTCCAGAAGACCTCGGCTCCTAAGGGAAACACAGCATGGAGAGAAGCACCTCCGGTGTCAGCGGGATGAGTTTCTTCTACATGGGAGTTTCAGCCACAGGAAGGACAGACAGACAATGCTGGTTTGATTCCACCGGGGGTTTTGTACCATCTGTAGCTAAGATTTTACACAGCCAAAATACCCGTGTAGGTCTGGCCTCTCCCTTCCCACCTCATTCACATGTTCAAAATCTCTAACGCATGCACAGGCATGCCCTTATTTCTTGGTGATTCATTAAATCTGGAGTAAGTTCTCCAGGTGGCAGGTCTGTATGCACAGTGCTGTAACTGCTACCAGCACAGGCCCCTCTGAGGCTGTGTTAGGCATTGCAGCTTACAGCCTCTCTTACGTTTTAGCTGCTAAATAATGCACTAATGGAAAAGTAAACGTTAGCCAGGGCATCTAGAGTAAGATGCAGAGCAACCACAGCTTTTAGCTTAAATTTTCTGGCTCCAAGTGGTGTATTTCTTAGCTTTATTTCTACATGTGTGTGTATTCTTTCGCATGGGCTTTCCAAGAAGAGAGGAAACAGATTTTGACTATAGTACTTGAACTTTTGCTGTTAACATTCTCTCTTGCAATAAATTTTTGCTTCACAAGGAAGACGCTGGATCTAAGAAACCACATGCAGACAGTACCCAAAGCACAGAAAGAGCTGAGAGGTGCCTTGAGCCTTTTCAGAAAAATCTGTTAAGATGGTACAGCTCTTCAACGATCTATTAACTCCATCAATCTATCTTTCTGCTTACTGCTGTGTTCACCTTTGAGAGGGAGTGGCCTTTACTCTTTTATGACCTGAGAGATTTTTATTCTGACTATTAAATTAATAATTAGTGCTTCATTTACCCAGGATCTCCAATGCCTAGACAGTATTGATTTATCAAAGATGGTACAGAAAGATAGAGCCTCTTTCACTGAAGTTTTGGGCAGAGAGTCAACAAGGCTTCTTAGCTATTAAAACGTACATTTCCCATGCAGCAGACCAGAGAACAAGCAGGCTGAGAGAGAGGAGCCAAGGAGGGTGTATTGCTGCAGGCTGCTTATCCCTGTGCTGGCCTGCCCAAAGCCCTCCTGGTGAACTGCCTCTGGGCAGGGCACTGGAGCTGGTAGCATCCCAAGGCTCCTGGTGGCATCCTATTCCCAGCATGGTACCATCACCATGTTTCTGCTGCTCTTCTGATCCTCATAGACAGCCCATGCTGAGAATCCTTGGGATGAAAACCACCTTTCCTTCAAGGCTATGCTGCCTAAGGAAAACTGCAGGCTCAGGACTTGCTGGGCAAAGACTGGACGAAGTTTGTTTTAACAAGAGCTTGTGATTCCTCCGAAGAGTTCTCAGCTGCTTCAGGAAAGAGAAATGGCTATAGGAATTTGGCTAGGGAAAGTAGTCACTTACCTTTTGTATGTCAGAATTACCCTTCTTTCCCCTGATACTTAAACCAGAACATAACTCACCACCACCACCCAAAAACTGGTTGGTCTTAATCTCAAGCATTCAGCATTTTTTTTATTTGAAGCAGCTGTTTAAAAACTAATAAAGCATCACCAAGAAATCATGACAAACTTAGTTGAAGAGACTGCCAATCACCAAAGAAAGAGACAAGAGGTAACTAAACATGAGCATTCGCAGCACAGCACAGGGTATCTCCTATCAATTCCCTTCAGAGTCAGGTTGCAGAATGCACCCAGGACCCAGCGCACCCAGAGTACACCTGGAGTTCAAGACCATGAGAGTGTACTTAAGGTCATGAAAGCAGTGAAAGCTCAGCAGGAGGCTCTGCTCATTTCAGTTGGAGCTGAAATGTGGGAAGGCAAATGCTCTGAGCAGCCGTGCCCAGGGAACAATGACTTGAGCAGAGAGAAGGAACTGCCATAGATACATCAGTGGCAGAAGCAGCACATTGGCACAAACAGCTGTTAGAGAGGATAAGCAGACCTAGTGAGGCTTTTGCCCACAGCTGTCCAGCACAAGGGAAAACATATGTAAAAAAATCTTTACAGATAATCTAATCTGTAGCTACAAACTCTCCACACTTAACCACAATCTCACGTCACATGCAGTGGTGCAAAGTGTGTTACAGTGCCATGTGTCATTCACACGCTGGCTCGTAGGTTTGGCAGCACCACACGGCATGTCCTCTCTGGGTCACAGCAGCTGAGCCGGGGTCATACTGGGCATCTGCATTTCACTTACAGCATCACCCCTAGTACTGACAAAGAGAAGCTCACTGAGGATCCAATATTTACAACATGGCAAGTTGCGATAAAGACTGGAAACATTTAAGGGATTAACAGACTTAATTTGCCTACAATAGCTGATCATCTTTCCATGGAAGAGCAGTTCCCAGTACAGCATGGTCTCACCAGTGGAGTGGAGAGTGGTTAAAAACTGCTCTGGGATCTCCAGATAGGTGGTTTTTAACCTTCTCTGACCAGAGGCTCTGACCCCACAGTGCCCAGCAGGAGAGTGTCTCTGCACACCCCGTTGTCTAAAGGCTTCTCCTGTGCTATCATTTCCATCAGCAGTGGATCAGATGTCTGCATTTTCCCTTCTGCATTTCAGGGATGCCTTGTGAGACTGGATTCCCAGCTGGGAAAACATCCTCCTTTTCCCTACTCGGCTCCCCCCTTCACCAGGCACCAGCCCTGCACTGTCAATCAGTTCTGCACCACAGCTGTAGACCAGCTGTGACATCCTGAGCAGGGGAAAAGGAGGGTCCGGGCTGGCTCTGAGAATAAACCACCCCACCAAATCAAGTGAGGTCACCCAGAGTCTCCAGTATCATCCAGAGCACATAGCAGGAGCAGCAGCAGGTGTGGGGCAGTTCCAGAGACTGGAATCAAGGGATGGCACCTGTATCTCACCTCTCTTCTAAAACTTCTAGTGGTTTGGTCTGTAGAGCAAGGATTAAAACCCTTAAGACTTGACTGTCAAATGCTCTAATGGCAGGAGGCAAAGGCAGAGCCCCAAATGAGCAAAAGCAAGGATTGCCTCCACCTAAGCGCATGATTTTGAGGGCCCTTTGGACAGCTGGCATCTGACGGCTTGGTGCTAGGAACAGAGAACTTCAGGAAAAGTCAAAGCCAAGAAAAGCTGGTGCTACCACCCCCGTTGTTTGTCAGACATAGACAGCGCGTGCCTGTCCAGCTCAGAAGACTAGGCACCCAAGGAGGGAGAGCACCTGGCTGGGCTTTGACAGTAGCAGAGAGTAGAGCAGTCAGTCTGCAGGGGACAGAGCAAGGAGCTGTGGGGATGTGTCTTCTCTGCTGGGGTGTCCTGCTCTCCTGGGTGACCCTCAGACTCCTCTGAAATAGCCCTGCTCAGAGGCTGGCACCCTTGATGCCAGCAGGAATCTGCTGGCTGTCACCTGAGCAAGTGCCCAAGCCTGGCATAGCAAGCATTGGAAGGATTTTCCCTTTCACTGGTTTGAACTGTGACTCTAATGGGCTATTTACTGCACAATTCAGGAGAAAGAAGCACTGACTACATTGCCTCAGATGCCTGCCAGTATTTAACAGAGTTGTGAGCAAACTATGCCACTGGAAATATTGAAAATTCATAAAATGACAGCAAAACCCCCAGACCTCTGTGTTTAAATCTAACTGAGCCAGTACTAACTGAAACAAATTTGCAAATACAGACCCAGCCCCATCTCCTGCACTTAGGGGACTTCTTAGATGTAAGACAAAGCAACCAGCTGTCTGGCAAGAGGGGAGCTGAGCAGCATCCAGGATGGTCTCCAGATAGGAATCTTTTACATTCCGGCCTCATCATCCCAGATGGACTCAGGACCTCCACAGGCTTATGCAGAAGCTAATCCCCAGCTGGTGCGTGGTGCAGACGCACTGCTCATTTTCTGCTTCAGGGGCCCTGGTTGCTGCCATCAGGAGGGTCAATACAAGTCCTACAAATAGTCCAAACAGCTTGGAGTTAAATTTAAAAATGTTTGTGGCTACTAGGGAGTTGCTTTATCAAGGCTGGGCAGGGCTCAGTCACAGGAAATGAAGGAGGAAAAGAGGACAGAAGAAAAAAAATCTGTAAAATTCAAGGTTATTTGGAACAGTCTCTGAAAAAAATATTATTTTTAAGTTAGTTTCCTCATTTTTGAGGACTGTTTTTTTTTTAATAATAATTTTTGAGCTCTTAAGTTGCCCAGGCTTTCATAGGGGAGACAGAAAACCCCTTGGTATTCTGAGAAGTATCAAAGAAAAATGGGATTTAACTGTGAAAATGTATGCATCTTCTATCTCTGCAAGCATCTAAAGGTAGCTTCCACAGCAAAGTGATCCTACTAATCCTACTATCCTAAATACTAATGAAATATTCAGGATAATTAAATTTGACAGAAAACAGGTCTGTAAGTACTAGAGGACCATTTGATTTTTACAAGCCTATAGTAAGTTTGGAAATTCTGATGCAAACTGGAGTCCCTGCACTCTGGCAGGGCCACCCAATTCGCACTGCTCCTCCCTGGGAGGGATCCCACTACGTGACCGAGCCTGCCAGCAGCCAAAGTGAAACAAATGACACTGATGATTCAGGCCACTGCCTCTCTGCTGTGGTGTGGAGAAACAGCTAAACACCCACATTTCTTGTAGGGAGCAGCATGGCCAGCTGAGCAGCCTGTCAGTTTGCTGGACTGTCAGCAGCCACGTACAGAAAAGCAGCTCGATCTACGAGAACTGGGCTGAGGAGCACCAGAGAAGGGCATCCGTCTCCTAGAGACATTAGGAAAAACATTTCCCATGTGGTTAGTGCTGGTTTCAGGAAACAAAGGTGTTCTCTATCAACAGGACACAGGATTTGGGTCCACACAGGAATCCTAGTCACTGGAGAAGAGTGACCAGCACCCTGCCAGAACTTGGAAGGACCTTCACATCCACCTCACCCCAGGGTTGCACACTCACACATGCACACCCGCCTACAGAGTACACTGACTGCCCTGTACTATTTGTCCAGGGAATGAGGAGAGAAAGGAAAATCCATAATTTCTAAAATCAAACACCTGCTGCATCTGTGGAAACCCGAGAGAAAATTGACACAGAACATTTTCATTGCTGTTGTTCCTCATCATCTAATATAATACAGCAAAAAATCTCCTAAAGCTGCACCACTTTCCTCTTGTTCCCATGTAGTATAGGAAGGGCAGAAGGAGGAAGATGGAGATCCCTTCTCTGTGATGTTGTCAGTGTTTGCTGTGGAAACAGAAAATTCTGAGCACTGAAGCCACTCAAGAAGCAGGGACAAACGTGATTGAAAAGATAAACTCTGGCCTCCAGAAAACAAATTTCAGAGATATCTCATGACTCTCAACTGCAAAGGACTGCTTTGTGTTTCATTGTTTATATTTCCTATTCTCTTGCATTATTTTCTAAATTTTCATCATTGTCAACTGATCTTTTTTTAAAAATGTTTCACAAATTACTTTGTTCCCCTTTTGCATTTCTTCTTGTTTTTCCTTCTTTTAATATTTCCTGTTCCTCTGCTGTGTTGTCGCTGATTCAGCTTTCAGGCTGACAAGTCTATCTCCTCCTTTCCTCCTTTTCTTTCTATTTCTTATCATGTTTAATTTCCTCTTCTCAGCTTTCTCTCCCCTTAGACCAGCTCTCTGTTGAGGCTGCTGAGCTCTTCTCACTCAGAAGGACTAAAATGGACTTGATGGGATGGGGAGAGCTTTTTTTAAAAAAAAAAAAAAAAAATTTAAAAGCGATCTGTGGGAAATATCCTGGCATGAGCACTCCAGGGCCATTCACTAAGCTAAGCTGCAGTTTAAAGACAGATTTCAGCAAGGAATAGATTATGATTATCTAGGAGATGTGGTCTGGGGTATAACTGGGCATGAGCACTCAGGGGCAGCAGTACAGGACATGAGTTTGAGGTCAGCAGAGGGCAGGCAACAGTAGACTGCAGAGGATCTGGATCTGAGCTCTCCTGGAGGAGCAGGCTGGGAAAGATTTGGGGCTCAGTTCAGGGAGCATTAAGGTTTAGGGTGAGCCATGATGGTGGAGTGGGTTGGAGTGAGCTTGAAGCAGTGATGAGAGTGATCCAGGCTTTCATAGGAATATCTGATGGTAAGTCAGCCCAGTGTCTTGGGGTGAGTTCTTGAGTCGGAAGTTTTAATGCACCTACCTGGCAAACAACCTCGGCAGCCCTGCAGGCTGGAAAGCACTTCAGAGTTCGCACATCTGGGACTTGGGTGGCTACCGCATAGGTGTATTTTAGGGTGACTTCTCTGTGTATAACAGCAGTAGAGGTTCACTGACATCAACAGGGATCTGAGCTGATTCCACCACCAGGAATCTAAGAATCTTCTTAGGGAACCAAGTCATTCACTGTCACTGCCTAGGGGGCAATAGTCAGTGAGTCTGGAGACATGACCTGATATGTAATCCAGCGAGAAAGTAGTCCATGGCAAGTGCTTGTGGGCAGGAAGATTAAACACAAAGTCCTGCTGAGCAGGGCAGTAGGGTGGCTGAAGAGGATAGTCTCACCTGAGAGCACCCTTCGGGGTCAGTTGAACAAGGTGTGTGACATCTGACTCCACTTAAAGACAAGAGGAAAGTCCTAGGGACACTGTGGGAATAGCAAGAGCACATTGCCAGTGATTAAGGTCTTGTGTCAATGACTGCCACAATACAAGAGCAAAGACAGAGTTTGGAGGATGTGCAGTTGCCAGGCTGTGTGGAGTGTTGGTAACAGGTGTAGAAAGAGAATGATGGAGCTGAGGTTCCCTGGCTTGGCCATCTACAATATGATGTTCTGAAAAAACATACCTGAAAACCCAGACTTTAAAGCCAAGTCACTTTACACCATTAAATCCCTCCGGTGTCTCTAGCATTAACCTTTCCCTCCTGGCTAGACTCAGTACATTGGGTGCTCACAGACATTTTGTAATGCAAAACAGAAATCTTTGGCCCATTCAGATTAATTCTTGGAGGGTTTCCATGGGATGTCTGATCCTGGGAAGAAAAGCTACGGAAATACACCCGCCTGGAACAGGTGAGTGCTACCGTCAGCACTCTGGGAAATGAGGCAGTTAAGGACATTCAGAATAAATGTCAAGAAATTGGAAGGAGAGTCACCTGCTCATTATTTTTATAAGTTCTTGCTGAAAGAATGCTTCTTTAGGTAGCAAATGATGGTGCCGTGAGAAGCATAAATGTCATGGCTTTTTTTTCTTAATTCATACTAGGCAGAGGCATCTGCTTGTTACAACTTTCTGATAATGAAGGGCATGTAATAGTGACCCCATATAGCATAAGCAAGCACTGTTTAACATGCTCATCCTTCCCTGGGTGTTCATTACGAAGCTGACTGTGCCTGATGCAAACTCATCCATCCCATTATTGCGATGCTTTTTATTTGGGGATCACTTGAGCGAGTTGAGAGCTTTGGTCTTCGAGGGAATACGTTTACACTTGAAGCACTTGTGCATTTATTATAAGTGGTGTTCGGGATGTGAGGGTCATGGCTTCAATCAATATGATGCAGCTGGACTTAGGAAACATGAGGAAAGAGCATTGCACGTACTCAGTTTTCTCTGTCATGAAGACATAATTTGTAAAGATTTAATATTTGTTTTCAAGTATTACTGGCATGGCAGGTCCCAGGTCTACATGGTGTCTATACAGTGCTCCTGAGTCTTGCACAGGGGCAATGGAAGAGGCAAAGCAGAGATGGTGGGGAATGCAGGGGGAAAAAAAAGGAGGCTGCTGAGATATTCAATTGCAGGGCTGGGGAGGTGGAAAGGCTCATAAGAGAGAGGAGGGGTATTTTCTCCCTGCTACATCTGTTACCAATCTGCCTAGAATTCAGGTCTGTGAATCAGGAGGCACTGTTGGAGATCACCATACTGATGTGCACCTTGGAGGGTTGATCCCCACCTGCTCCCAAGCATAAAGAGAGGACTTTGATCACACTCACCTGCTGCCTCAGATCCAAAAGCAACAGTCAAAGGAGGGAGAAGTGTGAGTGTTTGTCCCTCCAGAGAGGAACAAACATGTGGCCATGAGAACTCTGCAACTAGATCACAGGCCTGGGGATTTTATGCTGCTCTGAGCTCACAGCTACCCAATGTGGCTGTGTTGTCTTTCTTTTGTACCAGCACCAGGGGATGTTTGTCCTTAATATTACATTTCCAAGACATAAGACTGGAGAGTTTAGCAGGGAAGAGATCCAGAGAGAAGCCAGCTGGTTTGGGTGAAAGTTGGACATGAGAGAACCAGCAAAGTATGGCAGAAGTTCAGCTAGCTCTGGAGATGACACCCAGACTTTTCACCATCTAAAGCCACCACCACATATTTTGTCTGTGCTCCAAGGACTATGCAGGACACTGACCTGCTAGATGTGAGACCATCAATAAAGCTTTTCACCTAGAGCAATGGGAGTTAGATGCTTTTGAAAACAGTCCCATACCCCTCTGCATCTTTCTTCTCTCCTCTGTCCTTGAATGAAATATCTTTCTACACTCAGAAGTGTTTTGAGGCACCAGCTCATCCTCAGCAGGTGCTCACATCTGCAACAAGGCATTGGTATTGGTGAATACACCTCGGCATGTCTTTCACATAATGATCCCAAGACTTTCCTGGAAGCTGGCAAGCCTTTGCAAAGCCTAAAGTGCCTCTGCACCATGTAGCTGCTCACTGGCAGCAACACGCCTTCCTCTGCAGTCAGGCTCCAACATCTTCCCTGACCTGGATTGAGGGACATGGAGGGGGAACATGGGAAGTGTTTCCCTGCAGTGAGTGCTGGAACTGGTACGGTGCAGGACCAAAATGAAGTTATCAATGAAAGCATGACCACAAGTGAGGGATGAACCAGTTCCCCCTGTCTAGCCCCAGGTTACCCATTCCCCCAGCATGTCCAAAAGCAAAGCACAACCATCTGCTTTGCTGCAAGAGGCCAATTCTGGCGGGATGTGATGTGAGCTCATTTGTGCAAGCTGCCACTCTCTGTCTCGCTGCCACCCCCTCCCCTCTTCTTTCAAAGGTTTTGATTTGTTTTCTTCTCATTTTACAGCAACTGGTATTCCCAGTCCTAGATGGTGATTAAAGTGACTGCAAAGCTGCCTGATGGGTCTTTGAGAGAGTTTGATCTCTGTGTGCATTTGCGCACGTGTGTGAGAAGACGTAACTTACGGATCTGCAAACACCCGTGGAAACCCCCCACCACTGCAGGTGGACAACCTGGATTTCAGACGGTGCCTGTTTGTTTTATGCCTCCCTTTGACAGTGATCTGTGAAGGCTGCCTCAGCTACCCTTACGCTAATGGTCCCATGCTGAGGAAGGAATGGAAGCACTCCCCACCTTTTCAAAACAGAAACTCACTATTCTGTCTTCCTCTGCTTGGCTGCTGCAACTAGAAGTGGCTGAAGCTGTGCAACGGCACTACAGCCATTCTATCTGTTCTGGTTTCTGTTGAATCCTACACCTTACCGCCATGCCTGTGTGCCTTCCAGTAGTGCACTAAGCAATGTGAAATGCATCAGGTTTCGTCTTGTCATCCTGTCCCAAAGCAGAAGTGTGTGCAGCCTGGTATTTCAAGGAGAAGCTGTCTGCCCTTCCAGGCATGTGTACGCTTTCCTCAGAGGGAGTGAAGCACAGAACTGTGAGTTGTGCTCGGAGCAGAAAGCAGGACAACCCGTGCAGCTGAAGGTCTCAACAGCTTTGGTAGCTCCAAGGAAAGCTCCATTGTCCATCCAGTGCTCCCACACTAGACAGGCACAACTAAACAAGGCATCAGAGGAAAATATTTTCAAAACAGAGATTTTTATATTTTTTTTGTGCTTCTCAAAGTCTGTGCCATCCCAGCCCCTTTTGAGAGCACTATGGCAAGCAGCACAGTCTTGCCCCCTGTCAAGAAAGAGGTTGATTTTCCTTGCTGTTGGCAGTGGACCCCCAGTCCCATCAGTTTTATTTGAGGTTCTGGCTCACAAGTAGCTATCTCCATGGGCAGGGAGAAGGAACTGCCCATCTCCTCCCAGAGGCTTGTACACACAGATTCTTCAGGGGCAGTTCTGGGGCACTCTGGTCCCCAGGAAGTGGGGAATGGAAAGGACAGGCAGCATTTTCCATGGCAGACAGCTCTAGGGCAGAGACCCAATACCTTGTCGCCACTTCCAAGCAGAAATTGTCTCTCCTGGGGATGACAACAGGGTAGAAGCCAACAGGGCGTTTCCTGCTAACCCAGCTCTGCATGGGGCTCCTTCTCTTGGAGCAACAGAGATTCAAGGGAGCAATGTGTCATTGCCTGCACCTCTGCGATTTAGCCTGTAGGTGGGAAAACATGTTCTGTAAGTAGGAAAACTCCCACAGTGTCTTTTATACAGCAGAAAACATTAACAACTGCAGCTCTTCTGCCTCCTGACACAGTCATGCAGGTGCCTGCTTGTTTTCGGACCTCTTCCCAATTTGATAACTGGGAAGATTTACTGGCAGTTGCCACCTGTGTCCACAAAGATGCCTTCTCGGCTATGACCCTGAGCAAGAGCCATCACATCTGAAAGAGCACATGCACATAGTCAGCATGAAGATGCCCTGACAGATCAACTCCAGAGAAATTTAGACTTGCTTTCCAGCAACCCAGGGCCTGATGCCACCAGGACATTGCAATGCCCACAGTTATTTCAGCGACAGCAATCAGCAGGCATTTCTGGAGCTTAATTACGAGAGGTGAAATTGGGGCAGCAGCCAGCATGAATGGACTACAGGGGCATGACAGCATGGGCCAGCAGCCGGCCCCCTCTGTGCCCTGTGGTGGATGGGGGTGTTCCATCCCTCTCTCCTTGCCAGGCTTGTGGGGTGCATATAAATACAGTGTGAGTCAGCAGTAGAGACCACCCCACCATGCTGTGTGCTCCCTTATTTCATCACGCCGCTCAGGCATCCCTGCGATGCTCCGAGCAGAGACAGGGTGCCCCTCACCATCCCCACAAAGGACCCTGTGCTGAGCCGGCAGCCAAGAGAGAGCTGGAGCACTCATGCTGCCCACCACAATTCCAGCTCAGACAAGGAGCTTGTGCACAGCCAGGCTGCTGTCGTGACTCCTCTCATCAACACGGATTTCATTAGGGATGAAGCCCAGCTGCAGCTTTTGTCCACTTGTAAACAAAGTCTTCTTAAACTTCCCCCTCTAAACAACATTTCCTTCCCAAGCTCCCTAATTCCTCCTCTGTGGCTGGTTTGGAGGAGGCTGCTCCCACACTGTCCAAGTCCCAGCACTTACTGGGACACCCCGGGACCCAGCCATCCTGGTCAGCATCATTCCCAGACTCAGTCCCTGCCGGCATGTCCATGCAGGCACAGCTGAAAATTTAATGAAATCACTGGCACCCCGCACCAGACCAGAGCCTTCCTGATAGAACTCAAGTAGATGGAAATGTAACATTTGAATGAATGGCCCTTTAATTATGCTTTATCTGCCCTGCTCTTTTGCTTCCCGCTGCAGAAAGCCAAGTGAATGTTAATGGGAAGTAGCTCTGCAGGGCAGCTCACAACCTCACACCTGCTTGCTTTCATGCTGCTGGATGCCTGCGCAGAGTATTAATTAAGCAATTAAGGCAAAGGAGGTGTCTGCTGGTCTGCAGCCCTGGTGAAATGCTCCCTTCAAGGACTTTGGGCTCTCTTACAGCACCTGCTCTTAGTGTCAATCCTCTCTAAGCTCCTGGGACTGGTGCAAAAGGCCAGCAGGAGCAGTTGAGTCTTAGTCAGGCAAATGCAGCATTTGAGCTGCACAATGAAACCGGCTCTTTCAGGGATCTCATCTGCGCAGAGGCTTGGCTTGACCTTTCCTTTTTTTTTTTTTTTTTT
>NW_020799121.1:443522-588215 GCF_003259725.1 Athene cunicularia | reverse complement strand
CCTTTCCTTTTTTTTTTTTTTGGGGGGGGGGGGGGAAGCTCGATCTGCTCCGAGAAAAGCACCACTTGAGCAGAATACAAAAGCTTTAGAAAAACTCCCATAGCAAAGCCTTTCTAAGACTCTTTTGTAATCTGCAGTTTGGAAACGAACGCTGCTATACCCTGACCCAGCTGAGCTATCTTTGAGAGAGTGCTAGTGAGGGGCATGTTGCACAAGCTCGCCTTGGACCGTGCTAGCTATGGAGTCGTGCTGCATCTCTGCTGCTCCTAGAGAATATGGGAGATGCTGTGCAAGTCTAGGATTTGTCTCACTGCTGTTAAGTGGCAGGAGGAAATGGAGATAAGCCATCAGCCAGGATTTGACTTGAGACTTGGTGAGTTCACTATCTATTGTCCTTTTAGGCAAATGCAAGACAGAAGATGAAAAAGAGCAAAGACCTTCAACAGGGGTGTGTTATTGATGGGGCAGGCAGTCTGTAACAGCTACCTGCAGCCCCGTGTACAGAGTGGGAGGAAGGGATGGATTCCTGAAGGGATCAAGGCTATTTGCCACTTGGGAGGACATGTCAGAGCATTTGCTCCTTCGTGTCAGCCCTCCACATGAGGGGGGGTCAATGAGAACACAGGCAGCCTGACTCTGACATCAGCTCAGTGATGTCATAGACTCGAGCATTAACGTCCAATCCTAATACTAAAAGTTGACATGCCCTGCAGTGCCACGTGTCCTTGTGTCCTAATGTAGATTACTTTCCCTCATGAGAGCTGACCAGGAATTTATATGCCTTCTACTTTGAGCAAATATTAACAAAAATAAACTGGTGGAAAGTAGAGCACTGGGAGGAGCAGGTCTGGCTGCCCATCCAGATCTGCCATGTCTAATGTGCTGAACACAAGACTCACCCACCACATTCTACATCCCCCTCAGCCCATTTATCCCATCTCCAGAGCCTCTCTTGTGCTCTCTAGACCAAAGACAAATGCAGCTTGTTCAGTCTGTGTTTCACTAACCTAATCTCTGAGGTCACCTTGCACAGATGCCACATCACAGCGTCCTGTGTCCAAATGAGCTATCCAGGAAGCCTTTCTAAACCCAGCCTGTGGTCCTGCCCATTGAGGAACCCTCTCTCCTCTTAAATTGTCCCTATGGATAATCCTGGGCACAGAGAAAAAAAAAAAAACAATACCTGAAAGATACCTGTCCATTACTGATAATTTCTTTGCTTAATCCCAGGGAGAAGCAGAACTGGGAAGATAATTTTTGCTATCCAGCCATGTACAGACTTAGAGAAGAGGAATCTAGGGCTACAGCTGGGCATCTCAAAAAACTTTATGATATTTCTCATGCAAATAGGCCAAAGAGATTAAAAGAGTCACAGGTGTGAAAACCAGGACCTAGAAAATGTCTCCTAATGGGTTAATAAATTCATTTACAGTCATCCACTGCCTTCCAAATGAGGGGTGCTATAGACATGTTGTATAAGGTTGGTTAAAGAGCACTGATACAGATCACAGCCATTGGGATGGAAATTAAAACCTGCAGCAGAACATCTTGGACTGAAGGATTGTCCTTTTCCAGTGCGCTGTTTTTTTTTCTCTTAGCTTCTCTGAAGTTTCTTTGGCTTTTACACATCCCATCTTCTCTCTCCCCCCTGTGTTTCTCAGAACTTCAATCAGCTGTGGTTGGACTAGATGTTCTTCGAGTTCTTTTCCAACCTACATGACTCTGTGATTCTGTGGTATTTTGGCTCAGAATGGCTGAGAGTGAGAAACAACCTGCTAAGGCACTGTCATAGCCTAATAGAAAGATTCAGGTTGCAAGAGACCTCTGCAGCTCTCTACTGGCCTCTTCTGCTCCAAGCAGGTCGAACTCCAAACCTGGACCAGGTTTCTCAGTGCCTCACCCAGGTGTGTTTTAAAAATTTCCAGGAATGGAGATCTTCCCCACCTCCCTGGTCCTGAAGATGATATTTTCCTTACGTTCAGTGGGAATTTTCTCAGTGGCAACTCATGCCCATTGCATCTTAATTCTCACTATGCACCTCTGGAAAGAGTTTGGCTCCATCCTCGCCATAACGCCCCAACCTTTTTGGAAACTATTTTCAGACCATTTCTGCATTTTATCATTATCTAGTTTAGATTCTGCCATTCAGCTGGGATGAATTCATTATTCACTGGGGTGGAAGCATCCTCCCAATTCTGTCCTGTAAATCAAGAGTCAAATCTCGAAAGAGGATCAGTCTCAGGACAGACCTTTCTGAACAGCCATCCTGGTTTGACAGAGAGCTTGTCAGGAGCTCTCTGAGAACAGCCCTTCACCTGCTTGCAACCCCTTCTTCCTAAGAAATCTAGAGTATATTTCCCCAGTTTGCTCGGAGAACATCCTGCTGCACTGTGTTAAAAGCCTTAAAGTCAATATATTTCACATCTATTGCTTCTCTTTATCCACTGGGCCAGTTACTGTCAAAAAAATTGGTTTGATTTGAAATTATTTGTTTCTGACAAATCCCAGATGGTTCTTTTTCATCACCTAGAGATATCATATGTACTTATAAACTGAAGGCTTTGTACTTTGTTCTTTCTTCTTTCTGATATCAAAGCCAAGCTGAGCCAGTGATGCCATTTACCCCTCTTGCTTCTGTCTCTACACTGCCCTTCTTCAGTCCTCCCCTACCTCCTTAACGTGAGTTTTGGAAGATACGGCTCAGCTCAGAGACAAAAGCAGCTGGTGCAAGCTTCACCAGACCCTGCCACCTTCTCCACAACCTGCTTTGCTTGTCCCAGGGGCCGAAGTGAATCTGACCAGCCTGCAGTTCCCAGGTCCTCCTTCAGCCTCTCTTCTGAGACTGGCTGTGACAGTAGGCTTACTACAGTTGTTGGGGACTCCTGTGATCTCTTTCATCTTTTAAAGATGGTAGAAGACAGTCTGACATTGTCATTAGCTGTCTCTCCTAGCACCCTGGCACCATTGTCCCATAGACTGCAGAGGGTTGAGATTTCTCGAGACACCCCTGACTTGACCCCCTCCCCACTACTGGCATTTGTTCTCTTTGAACCCCCTCTCTAAGCACAAAGGTCAGGGAGACCTTGTCAGTAGAAAAAGATGCAAAGGAGACATTGATTTCCTCAGCCTCATATACACCCCGTCACTAAATTACCCATCCCGTGCAGCAGTGTACCCACACACACCTTATTTATTCCCTCCCTTTTAATGGAAATTCTTGACATCCTTTAAGTTTCCTAATACCCTACCTGCACACTGGAGACATGTTTCTGTATTCCTCCTGTGTAGCTTTTCCCATCCCTTCCACCTTGTTTATGTGTCCTTCCTATGTTGGAGTTCAGTAAAGTGTTCCCTTTAGCCAAACTAATCTGCTGACTTTCTTGAATGATGGAAAGAATTGTTCTCGTGTTTGTGGGAAATTGTCATGAAACACCTGCCAGTTTTCCAGATAATTCACCTTTCAGAGAGTAAAGGATCACCCATGCGATCCCACCTATCTGTTTCCTGAAAAGCCAGAAGTCTGCTCTCCTCCCCAGACTTCCCCTATCCTGTGGTCACTGCAGGCAGTACCAGTATCATTGTCACGTCTCCAGTCAGCTCCTCCTTGTTTGAGTAGCACATCCAGGAGGGCATTATGTCTGCTTTGTGCATCCAAGAAGTTGTGTTAAGAACTTCTCCCAGACAACTCTTACTCAACTCCCAGCTGTTATCACGATCCCACTGCATACCCAGTTTAAACCCCTCCTCACCAGCTTGGTAAGCCTGTTGGTAAAGATGCTCTTGTCCCTCTTTTTCAGGTGGATCCCACCCTTGCTCAGCAGTCCTTGCTCACCACAGAGGGACACGTCATATGGGCCAAAATACTGCCTATGACACCAGCCAAGTGTTAACTCCTGGGGTAAGTCCTTTCCTACCCAAGTCTTTCTGGTTTCCCTTGCAGGATTGAAGACAACAATATCTGGGCTTCTAAATCCTTCTCTCATCCCTGCAGCCCTACAGTCATTCTTGATTTCTTACAGGTATCCCTTGGCAGCAGCACTGGGTTCATACTGATACTCAACAAAGCATAACAGTCTGAAGGCCAAAAAATCCTCAGCGGCATCTTCAGAACATCCAAGATCCAGGTCACCGGCAACCTACAAACCTCCTGTGTCATAGCTCACGTCAGCAGATGTGTGCTTCCATCCTGTGCAGGAGGGAACCTGTGATGACCAGCCCCAGCTGCTGCCTCCTGCTCCGAATGCTTTGTTCAGGTCTGGCTGAATCCTGCCTTCATGAGGCTTGGTCCCCTTCCTTGGATATGAAGGTTCTGCACCAATTTGGTGACAGAGATCAGCAGGAAGAGGAACATCATGCTGCCCAAAGTCACAAGAGCCCAGTCTCTCCCATCATGGAAGTCTTCATCCAGAAGTCCTTCTAGCCCCATCTTTTGCTGTCCCTCCTCCTTTGCATCACAGAGTTCAGGCTTTTTTGTCTCTTCAAGATCTCTGCAGACCCTGTCACTCTTATGTTCATCCTCCCTGCAAATGCAGTCTGCTCCTTACCCCCACAGCTCCTTCATCTGCCAAATCAGCATCTCAACTGGCGTTCACCTCCCACTTGGGAGCCCAACATCGCCCCAAGCCCCAGGAGAGGCATCAGCCTCTCCCTGAAGTTACAGACCACTGGTGCAAGCCCTTTTAATGAGGGACCCAACAACTGGGAAACAGCCAACAGAAGCAGTTAGCTGGAGAAATCTCTAGATGATACTGGAAGAAAACAGAAACAACAGTCTGCATTCAAGAAAAACAAATAGAAAAATAGAGATAAAAAGAGACGTAGATGGACAGATGGACAGATAAATCTATCAACCAACACACCCGTAGAAAACTGCATGTGAGATGTGGGAGAAGAAAAACAAAATAGAAAAATATCAAAAACCCCTTACCTAAAATAATAAAACCCCATGAAAAATACCCCAAAAAAACCTGCTGGGGAAAAAAAAAAAGACTAAAAAAAGCTGCTTCCCCTTCCCCCAACAGTCTCAAGAAGACCTATCTAAATAATTAAGCACTAATTGTTTCACCTTGGCTGGTGTCAGCATATTGCCCTTGTGTGCCCTCAGTTTCTTCACCTAAAGGATGGTCAGCATTGAAGGGAACAGGAAAAGCTTGCACAGGTCTGTGGTGTGTGTAGGGACACACTAGGACAAGACAAATCAGTCCTGTCAGGTCAAAATCCAGCACGCTGAATCCTCCTTTTTTTTTATACCCCAAGCTGCCAGCTGAGACCTACGCAGCGGTTTGTGTGCAGTGCTAGCCTGGTCTTGCCCCATGCACTATGCTCATTATCGAGTGCAAGTGGCTGTGCTGGACAGGGTCCCGCCTCATTTCTTGATCAGCTGCAGAACAAGAAGGTGAAGGGAAAATTTTTTCTACCCTCGCTGAAAAAACATAAAGCTGAAATATAGTTATTATTTAGACTTATATATAATTTATATTGTGTGTGTATATATATATTTATGTATTGTATACCTGGGTACCTGTATGGCCTCTAAGACTGTGTCTTGAGTGGTGGTATAAATTGCAAGGTTTTTCATGTGCAACATTAATCTGAAAAACATTCATCCCTTCCTGCATTGTGTGCTGCAGCATACGGTAGCGAAGCTGTCTGCATGAACTCTGCCCTGCAACCTGCTGATGCCCAGAGATGCACCCACTGAAGATTCAGCTGTTTTTTTAATGAGTGTTTCCCATGCCAGTGCATCCTTCTGCAAGGTGCCTGTCAGCTGGTGAGAGGCTGACCATTGCTCATCCACCACAGCTGGCCTCAGTGTAAAGGAGCAAGATTTAGGGAGTTTATAAACTCTCGCTTTTCCAGCACTGCTTTCCAGAAGTCCCCAGACAGAGTGCTCCAGCTCTGAAGAGCTGCCTGCCTTGCAATGGGTTGTTCTCCCAGAGGGACAGGCTGTGTGCGGGAATCCGTATTACCTGGAAATTATTCTGACAGTGTGGCAAAGTAAAAGATGAATAAAAATTACTTTATGCAATGAAAGCATGGATCAAGCCTCAATTGTGCAGTTTGTCAGGGATACAAAATGGGAATCCAGTATGTGCACAAATGTTCAGTAACTGAAGATCCTTTTCTTTAAGGTCTCTCCTCTAGTGACTGCAGAGAGACTGTGGAATTGATCCAGACCAGGATGAGTCAGACCTGCTCCCGGGGAATATGCATGTCTGCAGTGGTCCTCTCGCTGGACAGGAGCCCTAAAACCTTGCTGGACACCCTTATTAATACCTCAGGAAAGCAGGGCTCTCCAAGGACAGACACAGACTCTCTTCTTTCCCCAAGCCTGTTTGTTTCTTGACTATAAACAAAGAGAGCTGGACACTGGGGAGTGTCAGTACACACAAATTTATCACTGAAGAATATCAAGCCCTTGATCTCATTTTCCTAAGCTTTCAGAAAAAAATATCCTTTCTCTTGCTTGAGTTTTTCATCAAATCTGTCTTATGTGAGGCTGAATGAGAAACACACGACTAAATTACGTCATTTGAGTTGGTGCACACTCTGGAAGATATTGGATCTGGACACAACGTGTGACATCAGGGCAACCAGGAGGACAGCTATGAAGCCAGTCCTGCCCTGCTTCTTTGGGGAAATACAGAGTTTTTACAGCAGCATTATTGGCATGGTGAGAAAACGAACTGGTAGTGGAAAAAGAGCAAAGGACAAACAACGAGTGTGAATTTGATGTTCTGGGCAAATGTTTGAACTTGCTGAAATTCATCAAGCTTCATGTATCTGTGATTGTTCGGGCTGTTCCCAAGCACCTACCCAGCCCAAGCCCTACATCACAGCAAAAAAGCCAGCACAGATTGCCATGCTTTGCCATCACAGGCAGAGAAGCCAGCTCCCTCTCTGCAAGGATAGCTAAGGCAGCAGCAGGTAGGTGGGACCAGACAGGTCCTCCTGACATCCCCGTGAGAGCTTCAAACACTGCTCAGCAAGTCGGTAGAGTGCTCATGCTCTGAGCCATTCCCACCATGAGGAGGCATGCCCTGGAATTTTGCTGACGAACAGAAGACTCCTGTGTCCCAGGAAGGATCGTGAATTCCAGAGATGAAGTATTTACAGGTAAAGTAATTCACTGATTCCTAAGTCAAAATCATTAGTGTTCTTAAGAGCATCCCCATCCCTACTTTACCAACCTGAAGAGGTTGACCAGGGTTGGCAGCTCTGATGATTCAGTCCTCAGAGAGCTGTTATTTTTCTTACAGCTCCAGCTGCAAGAGTCAGGGGATTACACGAGACACTTGGTCTTGAATGAAAATCATATCAGAGCCAAACTTGTGACTGCAGAGAAAAGCTGGAAACCTGATTCCTAACAGCTCAAAAAAAAAAAAAAAAAAGGCAAATAAACAGAGCTGGAGTTTATTAATTTTTAAAATCTCATTATTTTTGGACAGCATAATGTTTTCTGAGACCCGAGTCAAGTGTTCTGAATGCTGGGAGTTAGTGAGGGAGCTGTGGAGTGTCTCAGTGCTCTGCTGCCCACATTCATTGCAATCAGATAATGAACTATACAAAAGCCACCATCCACAGTGCCTTCCCTGAAAGTGTTTCTGATATGTTGCTGGTGCATATTATTTTTTAGTGGGGTAGTGTGCTTGATCTCCAAGAAGAGGTTGTGGAAGGAGTTGAATCAAGAAGCACATCCACACACTGACCTCAGCAATCCAGGAAGCTGAAATTAAGTCTTGGAAAAATTAGATTGTTGGCCCTTAGCCTGGCTCAGCGGCCAGCTGTACAGTCTCCCACCTCCCCCTCCGCCCAAGCCTTGTCAGGGAGCGGTTCAGGACAGGACGTGTCACAGGTAGGGTAGACCCCAGCCTGGCACATCCCCAGTGTGACCTCGGCTGAGCACAGTGTGGAGGTAGAGCAGCAGAGTGGTGAGCTGATGCACTCCCCATCTGCAACTTGTTCACAGGGACACACGGTGGGCTTCCTCATCTGCCTCCCTCCTCTGCCCCTGATGTTGTCTGCCAGCTCTACTTGCCAGGACGCATGGTGAACCAATGGCACCAGCATCTGAAGAAGACCTTCAGCAGCTCAACAGAGCAGCTGCACAGACAAGGTACCATGGCCTGTTCAAATGCAGCATGGTGATGAGGAAGTGCATGCCTTCACTCACCTCACTCAGAGCATCCCCGAGAGCTCTTGAGCTAACAGAGCTTGTGGGTGAATGTCCTCAGGTGACAACAATGAGTGGGATGACTCAGAGATTGCCATGCTGACAAGAAATGAGCTTATTCTGCAACCTCTATCTCCCCTCTGAAACTCATGCCCTGGTATGAACAATCAGGAATATGAGGTGCCTCTTCAGTAGGAACTGCCCTGAAGATTGGTGTAATCTGAGCTCTCCTGTGTCATGGTGAAGCCCATTGCTCACAGATGGGTCGGGCTGTTTTACTGGAGAGGATTATTCAGGATACAAGGTACAAGCTTTTATGATACAGTCTTTCTAATATGTCAAAGGGAGGGTTGAGTGGTCTTCAGTGAGGGGTGAAAAATGAACTGGATTATCGCATAAGAGATGAGCAGCATTGTACAGTTTTAAAAAAAGGGTTTGAATGACCATTAACCATTTGAGCAGGGAGCCAAGATTGACTTACAGATAATTTCTGACAGAAAGGTGTGGAGATGGGAAGACAGAAAAAGGTGCACATTTCAGACCTGCATCTTTGTGCCCAGCACCTGGTGCAACCAGGAGAGCATAGATCCCTGCCCACCACTCCTGCACTGGCCAGGAAAATGGGCTCAGCAGCATCCTGTCCTGACCTCGTGCTGATCACCCTCGTCCTGGCCTGAGCCTGTGCCAAGTTCTGTGCCTGCAGGGAAACACAGGCAGCCCACGGCATTGTGGGGTCGATAACACCAGCAAAATAGGCACTCCAGATAACCTCAGGCTGAAAAGCATTGCTCTATTTGTGGCATGAAATTTAGCAGCCAGGTCATGGTAACATGCATGTGCCTTTGATCATGATGGCAGTGTAGCCCAGTATATATCATTTTTGTCATTCCTAGTTGAAAATCAAAGGTACTTTATTGACCTGACAGAGTGGAGTCTCAGGACTGGTCTGGTCTTGCCTTGGTCTGAGCTGCTTTTAGCTTGTTTTAACAACTGCGTAGCAATTAAGGAACTATCCCTGTTCTAGCTAAGCGCTGTGCAGACTGCATATGTTAATGGTATAACGAATCCAGGTTGTTGTGCATAATGAAAAGAGCCCTTCATGTTAAGTGGGGCTGTGGGAGGCTACTGTGCAGCTTTCAAACTTGATGAAAAGGGAGCATAAAAGAATAACACTGGAGTTTCCCAAACTGAAGCAGAAGAAACACCATCAGGAGCTTCAGACTTCTCCCAGCAAAGGACTGAGGATGCTGGTGGATCTCTGTGACTACCCACCACCTCTCTGCCTGAGAAAGCTTGGCACCTGGGGCCAGGTTAAGTACACATAGACCCAGAGGGACATTGAAAGGGTGAGCACAGCACCAGAGAAACGGACAATCATTGGGAAGTTTTTTGTATAACAGTTTTGATTACATTACTAAACAGAGTTTTCTGTATGATTTAGATGACTTGGACTATTAGATTGACAAAACATTGACCAGACTTCACTGCATATTTATGGTGTCTTCCCTTTTGCCCATAATGACACTTTATGCGTAAGAGTAGCCTGGAGGAGGCAGGCAGACCCTGAGCTCTGGGAGAATTATGAGGTTTGTCCCCTGAGGTCTGTTCTCCAGCTGCCAGGACTCAGTCCTAACATCTCCCAAGCTGTCCTGGTACAGGTGGATATCTGCACATCTTGGGTGCTGTCTCTCCAGCCACACACTTTGAATAATTCAGGCCTGTGTTTTTTGACACTCATTAATGTTGTATTGGCAATTCACAGCCTGTAGCATCTTGTCAGCTATTGACTAAGATAATATTGCAGAACTGCCAGGAACAACCCCAACCTGACCAGCTCTGCTGCTCCTGATTACTCAGTGGCTGTGATCACCATCTGCTGAATGAACCTGGCAGTTTGGAGATCGTTTCAGAATCTTTGGGATTAGTCTCAACCAGTTTTGGGACTTAGCTTCTCTGGGTCATTCCAGACTCCCACATCTGGAAGTGAAGGGGTCCAGACTGGACAGGAGAGCCCTTTGTGTTGAGTCCAGGAGCATCCAGTTGTGTGCTTGAATGCATCAGCCAAGATGAGTGTGACTGGCTGGCCCAGTAAATGTACAGGCTGCACCCAGGGCTCTCATCTCTCCCAGGAACTCCCATGTCTCACCCTGGACATCATAGCAGGTTGCAGCTTTGGCTGCAAGGACTGTTTCTACCACCTCTGCTCAGCACAATTCACTAATGTGCTTTGGGAAAACTCCACGCTTGGCTCAGCCCTTGCCCCTTCCCCACTCAACCCACAGCATGAGCTGAGAACATGGTCATCTCAAGCATTTTTCAGCTCTCTCAGCTCCAGCCTAACTCCTCCCTGTGCCTTTCTCTTCACTTCTAGAATAAATTGGCTCTGAATGACTGATCTGGGTCTGTGCCCAGGGCTGGCAACAGAGCCCATGCTGCAGCTGGTAGAGGAGGAAAGTTGTTGGCTCAAGGCAACAAGGTCATGAATGAAGCACTGTTTGCCTTGAAACATCCTGGGGCTGCTGCTTACGGAGCATGGAAACACCAGTGTTTGCAGGGCAGGCCTAGAGTTGGTTGTGTGCAGGAACTCCCAGGGTTTCCTGCAGTAAGTGCCTGGAAACACTCCAGCAGAAATCATGGCTCCACTGAAAAGCTGTGGCGGGATCAAAACATCTCCTCTTTGAGTATCACTGTCCCACACTCCACTTCCCATCATGGGAAGGATGAACATCATTGGGGTGGTTGGCTGATACACTGAGACTGTGACAGGACTGTGATTTAGTGTATCCAGTACAAAACCAGGCTGTGAATATTTGCTACTAGTTCCCATCTTGCTTCCACTGGTTTATCCTTTCTCCATTGTGCCTTTATTTTCACCCCATGCCTCCCTAATTCCCTTCCCAGAGGTGGGTAGTGCTACCAGCACAGCTTCTCCTAGTCAGCCCTGGAAGGGGAAGGAGGCAGAGTATCCATTCTCTGAGATCGGGAGTCTGGGCTCTAGTGGGGGGATGAACTGCGGTGTTGAGGCTACCCAAACCCCAGGAGAAGCAGTTGGCAGAGAAGGAGACTGTCCGCTGCAACTCTCAGGAAATCCCCCCACCAAAGATTGTCCCACTTCCCTGGAGCCAAGATGGAATTAGTGGGAAAGTGGGGCAGAGTGACGATCCCTTGCCCAGAGGGTTAAATCATGCTGTGGTCCTGCTGGGTACCTGAACTTCACCTCCCTCCACCAGCATGATACAAAGGAATAAACCACACTGGGAAAAAGCATCATTCTTGAGCCCTGCTGCAGTAATGACCTTCCCACCCCATGCCCCTCCCCAGGTACCAAACCACCTTCACCCTGGTACCCAGGGCAACAAGAGTTGGTGGCTCACACCTTTTCTTGCATGCACCCCCATGTCCACAGCACACAGAGTCAGTTGCACTTCCTGGCAGTGGTTGTCATAGAATCATAGAATCATTCAGGTTGGAAAAGACCCTTGGTTCATCGAGTCCAACTCCCAGCCTGACTCTACAAAGTTCTCCCCTACCCCACATCCCCCAACAGCTCATCCAAAAGGCCCTTAAACACACCCAGGGATGGGGACTCCCCCCCTCCCTGGGCAGCCTGTTCCACTCTCTGACCACTCATCCTCTGACACATTTTCTCCTCATGTCCAGTCTGACCCCCCCTGTTCCAGTTTAAAACCGTTCCCTCTTGTTCTGTCCCTGATCCCCTGGGAGCAGAGCCCAGCCCCAGCCTCTCTGCAATGTCCTGTCAGGAGCTGCAGAGAGGGATGAGGTCTCCCCTCAGCCTCCTCCTCTCACACTGAACACTCCCAGCTCCTTCCATGGCTTCTCACAGGATTTACTCTCCAGGCCCTTGCCCAGCCTCGTTGCCCTCCCCTGCACTTGCACCAGCCCCTCAAGATCTCTCTCGTATTGAGGTGCCCAAACCTGGACCCAACACTGAAGGTGTGTGTTTTGGACTTTGTCTCACCATTCTCTAACACTGCTCCTCTGCCACACACTCTTTGCCCTGCCAGCACTCACCTGCTCCGATCCTGGTCTCTCCTCTCTAGCAATGGTCCAGCAGTGAAGATTCCGACTGGCTGTCACAGGCTACACATGGCTGCTGCCAGAGCTGATAGCCACATGGCACCAGTTCACAGGCTCCTGGAGGGAAAGGCAGTGGTTGGATCTGTCAGGAATTACCTGATCCACATGTCTCTGTCAGAAGCATGATAAAACATGTAGATCCCAGCATGTAAGGGTTGGTGATTATTTATACAATACAAACAGTTGAAGAACCAGGCTTCTGTCATGTTCCATGGCTCGTGGTGGTTTGACTGTAGGAGGGAGATGAGCCACTTCAGGAGGGCATGAAGGAAAAGACATGTGGTTGCACAAGCCCTGAGTGGTTGGAAACTTGCAGACTGGCAGAATGGAAGCAGAAAAAGTTTGCCTTCAGCACAGAGGAGATATTCATAAAATAGATAAGAGACTTTGTGATGGGTCAGTTGGCTGAATGAGACCATGTGCAGTGTATGAGAAGAAGGAATTGGCAGAAGTGCTGGGTGAGGCTTCTCGTTTTACAGGACCACAGCCTGAAACTGCTGTGGTACACCAGCTGGAAAGTGTCCCTGGTACAAATGGTGCTGCCACTCTGGCAAGCAGAGAAATGTAAATGATGTCCAAATATGTCATTACAGCCAACCAAATACAGCAAGCAGGAATCAGAAGTGTTCATGATACCATACCTCCTTGAGGGCTCGAGGCAGGTTTGTGCATCCAGTTACCCACCAAAGGGTACATGGTTGTCAGAGCAGGGCACCAGAAGAGGGTATTTCAGTTCCAGTATCCCCAGTGGCATAGGCAGAGAAGATATGTCCTCCCTGGTGCCCCTGAGCATCCTCCATCACTTGGCCATGAACATGTGAGCTCTCTAGCATGACATCTTCACCATCAGCCCACCACCACCCTTCCAAGGTGCAGTGACCTGATCTGATCTCTTGGCTACTGGGAACTTTGGCCATAGTAAAACATGTTTATTCTTTATAAGGTACAAACAACAAGAAGTTCTCATCACCCTGTACTGATCCTAATGTAGCCTATTGCTTGGACAGTCTTTGTCATCAACCTACCTGGAAATAGTTTTTATTTGCCTCCAGATCTTGAGGGAAATTGTTGAATAAGGACTGATCTAATATCCTGATCTGCAGAAAGTTCCAGGAACTCTTTTGTGAGATCTGTTAGCTAGTTCTTAGTCCATTTATCAGGTGCTTGACTGATGCAGTTTGGTGTTAATTTCAGCCAGATTTCCTAAAGAAGCAGGAATTATGTGGTATTGTTGCCTGTCAATCCCACTGTTGCCACCTTCCGTCAAGTTCAGCTGCAAGGTAGAGCTCTCAGATACTGTGTTTTTACGAATACCATGAAGGTAACCAGGCTAGAGGAAACAGACCCAAATTAGTGCTCTGCTGACAAAGGTTTCTTTCTGAGATCAACAAAATTGCTAGACACATGAGGAAACACACAGGAGGCAGCCACAGGAAACCAAGCATGCTCATTTCTGCTGCCTGTGGAGCTACTTTTTAAACAGAATACTCTGTGACAACAAATCAAACACCAATGAAAATGTTAAAGCCTCTCAGTTTTAGAAACAGACTAAGATCGGGTACCTAACTGCTACTCCTGGCAAATAATAAATAAATAAATAGATAAATAAATAAATAAATAAAATGGCAGGTTTTGATGCTGGGAAATGGAACTGGCTTAAAACAAACCATTCAGCTGTAGCTCTCAGGTCAGCTTCTCGCAGTGTGAATTCACTGGCCCAGTTTGCCTCAAATCCTGGTGTCAGCAGTGAAAGGATGCCACTAGCCGGGAACATACAGGCTGGTGTGGGGTAGGCAGGGCTGCCTCTTTTAGCAGCAATGTTGACTTATGCTACTTCTAAGTGAAGCCCTACTCATCAGTTGAGCCTGTGTCTTCACCAAGCACAAGTTATGGATATGGTTTTGTCTCTATTCCTTGAGCACTCAGATGCCATGTAGTCATCTCCATTATTTCCTTTGGAAGTGAAGTAGCTAGCCTGGAGTCTCCTTTGTAACTTTGCTTTGCTCTCCTAGCTGTCCAGCATGAACATTAACCACATGTCCAGGATGCTCTTCTTTGCTAGGTCCAGTGAAGAGTTACCATCACTGGGCCAAGGTCTCTCAAGGCAGCTTGTGTGGGACTACTGTGAAGAGGCATCCTGTTGACTGAGCTCTGCTTTGCCCTGTTACCAGTTACAGGTTGAAATGGCTCCTTTAAGGAAAGACCCTACTTTTGTTTGTGGTTTCCCATCTTCTCAAACCACTTGTGATGTGTTGACCCTGACTGGATGCCAGGTGCCCACCAAAGCCGCTCTATCATTCCTCCTCCTCAGCTGAAAGGGGAGAGAAAATATAACAAAAGGCTTGTGGGCTGAGATAAGGACAGGGAGAGATGACTCACCATCACAAGCAAAAGAGACTTGACTTGGGGCAATTAGTTTAATTTATTACCTATCAGAGTAGGATAATGAGAATCAAACCTAAATCTTAAAACACCTTCCTCTCCCTTCTTCTCAGGCTCATTTATTCCCAATGTTCTCTACCTCCTTCCTGCCAGCAGCACAGAGGGACAGGGGATGGGGGTTGCAGTCAGTTCATCACCCCTTGTCTCTGCTGCTCCTTCCCCCTCAGGGGAGGACTCCTCACACTCTTCCCCTGCTCCAACATGGGGTGCCTCCCATAAGAGACAGTCCTCCACAAGCTTCTTCAAGGTGAGTCCTTCCCACAGGCTACAGTTCTTCAGAAACTACTCCAGCGTGGTTCCCTTGTGGGGTCACAAGTCCTGCCAGCAAACCTGCTTCAGCGTGGTCTTCTCTCTCCATGGGGCCACAGGTCCTGCCAGGACCCTGCTCCAGCACGGGCTTCCCAGAGGGTCACAATGTCCTTTGGGCATCCCCCTGCTCCAGTGTGGGGTCCCCCACGGGCTGCAGGTGGAGATCTGCTCCCCCGTGGGCCTCCCTGGGTGCAGGGCACAGCTGCCTCACCATGGGCTGCACCACGGGCTGCAGGGGAACCTCTGCTCCAGGCCTGGAGCACCTCCTGCCCCTCCTGCTTCACTGACCTGCGTGTCTGCAGGGCTGTTTCTCTCACATATTCTCACTCCTCTCTCCAGCTGCAGTTACACAGTTGGGTTTTTTTTCACTTTTCTTAAATACATTATCCCAGAGGTGCTACCACCATCCCTGACGGCCTCGACCTTGGCCAGCAGTGGGTCCGTCTTGGAGCCGGCTGGCATTGTCTCCATCAGACATGGGGAAACTTCTAGCAGCTTCTCACAGAAGCCACCCCTGTAGCCCCCCCACTGACAAAACTTTGCCACACAAACCCAGTACACAACTTCAGAAACTCCTTATTTTTCATCAACCTGCCAGCCATGGATTTTTTTTCTTGCCTTCAGTTCTTCTTATCAATTTTCTGCCTTTCCCTGCTGCAATTCATACAAGCAATCATAACTTCTTTCCCTTTCTCCAATCTTTCCATGTTGCATTTTTACTTCTAACAGCCTCCTTCATTTTGCCACTAAATCAGTGTGGACTTTAGGCAAAATTATCTTCTTTCTTTGAGGTGAAATTATGACCTAATAAGCTCTCATTAAAGAACTTCCAATCTTCATTCACATTTTTTTTTTTATTAAAATTTCCCTCCAAATTAATTCCACTCATAATTTTCCCCAGCTTTGGGAAATGAGTCTTTTTAAAGCACCATGTGAGTGTGTGTGTCTATAGATATATAGAATTGGTTGGGACTGTTCTCTCTTTGCCTATATTAAATATAATCAGGTCATGATCATGGGTCCCTAGGCAACCACTAACTTCCAGTATGGTGATTAATTCATCTTTATCCATCATAACGAGATCCAAAATAAATTACCTCATGTTGGGTGCAATACCTTTTCTGATAGAAAATTACCATCTCTAATGTGCAATAATGCTAACGATGTTTGACTCCTGGCTGCAGCAGGTCTCTGGTGTACACGTGCAGAAGGCTGTGATTTCTCTCACTGTACCTTGCAGAGAGGTGGGGATGTAGCTGGTCATCCTCCTGACTGAGCTGCCTGAAAGGCCTGTAGGAAATTCCAACCAGTCCCTACTATGGGGGACATGAGGAAGGGGAGAAGAGAAGGTAAAGACTTTTCCCAGGCATGGTCCCTTGGGGGCTTCAGAAGGATCCCATATACCTTTAGCATGCAAGTTATGCCGCAGTGGGATCCCAGACCTGCCTGTCTCTTCCCAGAACCTTGCCTGGATTTTCTAAGGTCTGGTCTGTATTTTCCTGCCACTGATGGCCAGGATAGAGATGACATCCAGTCTGGAGTGTGCCTGATGGTGGAATTGCTGAGGCAAGAGGTAGTAGAGCTGCTGGAAAAGAGTGACTCACTGAGCAACACCAGAGACCTCCAAGGCCAGACACCAGTCCAGCTTGAGAAATTGTACTCAGCACCAATCTCTGGGGAAAAAAATGGCAGTTCTTCAGAAAGGAGGTCTGCTGCTGGTCTCCTCTGCACCTATCTAGTCATGAGGCAACCTGCAGAGACCTGTGTATTGTCCTTGGAGGAAATAAAGGCCTGGTCCCTATAATGGCATTGTCTCCATTGCTTTTCTTTCCTCACATCCTCCAGGGAGGAAAGAAAAGCAATAGATACTGTGAGGGACTTGGAGTCTTGGTGCATGGGTACATTGCAATAATAGTCTTCTTCTATGTGGCCTGTGATCACCATGTTTGTCCCAAGTCAAGAGGCATGAACCATTTACATCATAGTTACCTGTTGGTAGGGGGCAAGCCAAGGTGTCTATCTGAAGGCTCTGCCCTCTCCTTGGGCTTCTTTCTTCCCTTGAAGTAAGCACTGGAGAGCCCAGAGAATAAAATATTTTGCAATTATTACTTAGAGCAGGGTTGGGAGCTCATGCTGCCCCTTTATCCCAGGTGTCCCAAAATCTTGGACCAAGAGACCCACTGCCTTGCTTCCTCCCTGACATGGCTGCTTATTTAACGCAAAGTGGGACCATTTCAGAGGGAAGACACAGCAATTGGAGGTGTAGTGTAGTAGGTGGACAAGCAAAAGAGAATTTGCCCCTGAGCAAGTGTAGGTCTACTGGCTAAACACACCCACGGTCTCCACAAAACATGGGAACTGGTCTTGATGTTGCCAGATGAGCTGTGTTGAAGGGATGGGCAGGGAGACCTGGGACACGGGGTGCCTGAGTTGGGGAGTTGTGACAGGATGAGGAAATGCAGCAAAGGCACCACAACCTGCTCCCTGGTACAGCGTGGCCAGTTCTATCAGTTTCACTCCTGCCTGTGATAGATCAATCCATTGCTCATTTATAAATCCCCCTCCTTTGGTTTTTCATCTTCTGAGAAGATTCGCACACAAAAGACACCATCCCAGCTCTCAGCCTGTGGTATTACGGACAGGAACACAGTGACTGGCAGGGATGCTCATACATCGTGATTTCCAGAGGACATTTGCAGGGCTGGCTAAGCATCAGGTGTGAGGGCAGTCAGATAGTCCTGCTAGTCCAAGCTAGGATGAAGAAGACAGTAACAAGAAGCTGAGGGACATGGGGTGAGTTTTCTAGTCTACTCAAGGGCTGCTCTTTGAGGAAATTGAAAGATCTGCAGAAGGCCACTGAATGCAGGTATCTGAGAACTCAGGGGTGGGAAGACCTAGGAATCTCCACTCCCAGATAATAACTTCATCTGGTGGCCATGCACCTTCCATCATTTCCTATGGCTCCTGATCTTTCCTCAGCCATTCTGTCCCACCTTCTCTTTTCTGTCCTGCCTCTCTGCCACAGTCCTGAATTCCCTTGGATATTGAAATCTTTCCCATGCCCTCTCCAGGGTCTTTGCTTCCCACACACTTCTCCTGATGGAGTAATTGGGATTTAAGCACCACTGACTACAAATAAGACCATGCCACAGTCCAGAGTGGGAGTTTTTATGGGGCTCTCAGCAGTCAGGGCAATGAGCACCATTAAGAGCCTATGTAAACTTTAATGAGGAGTTCAGGGAGCAGGGATGGGTGAGGAAGAGTAGTTAAAGCATTTGCAATGTATTAAGTAAGTCTTCCCTTGTAACAGCATCTCTTACTCACTTTTCTTTAGCAATAGAGAACCTTAATAGAGAAAGGTCCCTTGTCTGAGAGCTTTTTTGTCGTTATTAAAGAAAGTAATAACTGTGCTTTCTGGGGTGGGGGAATAAATCAATTGAATGATACTAGGCTAAGGTGCTGTCATGTCTGGAATTTGATTCTGCTTTCTATAAGGAAAAACAAGGCTCAAAATACATTAGCATGGCCAAAAAGAACAGCAAACCAGAAAATATGTCTCCAGTGAGAGATCAAATTGCAAGTCACTGTTGGAGGAACATGGTTTCAGTACATTCAATGATCCATTCTTCTGCAAACTGGCAAACTTACATCACCCATGAAGTTGCTTAACCCTTTCAGTAGGCTCATCAGTTGAGTACTTCCAGCAATACTGTAAAAGATGCAATTACACCCAGGTAAGCCAGCATCTTGCTACACAGAGAGAAATAAGGAAAAGACAAGAGGGAGAGGAAGGAATTAGGGCAGAGAAAGAAAATACAAAGAAAAGAGAGGAGCTGTACAAGACTGTTCCCAGCATTTTCAAGGCTTGTTTCAGGTACATGGGGTAGGTATTGAACTCATCCTTTCTGGCAAGGTTTCTCAGGAGCTGGGTGATGGAAGGATGGATTCCTTTATCCCAGTAGTGGGAGGTCAAAATGGCAGAGATCATTTTTTCTAGAACATTATTATCTTGACAGATCATTTCTCTACATCTCTTTTTAAAGGATCCTAAAACCAACTCACAGATGTTCAGATTTGCTCCAACAATTTGGCCTTGCCCATGGCATTCCAAGGTCTGTTCATTTGTTTCCAGTTTGGCTTTCTTGATTTGCCCTCTGTGACCTCAGAGGAGGGCTCTCTTAGACTTTTGACAATTCAAATCTTCAGACAGCCTCACTTTCCCAGGAAAATCCTAGTCTTGTCCTGAGTGGTTACTGTAAGTCTGCAGAGAGGGGTTGAAGTAGGCTAAACCTCTACAGAGCCAAGGGATGCCTCACTGAGGGTGTCATTCACACTGCAGAGTGAAGCCCTTAAATATTAAGGCATATCAAGGAATACAATAATTCAAGATATACTGAGCCCTTTCCTCACCTCACCTGTAAATATTTGCATGAGGACTTAGCTACCCTTGAGATCTCTTCCAATGTAGAGGGTGTAAGGTCCAGCACACCTAAAGCCAGAGGTGGCCTGGACAAAGCTTCCTCTTACCAAATCTGTCCCAGTGCTGATCGTACTGTGAAGGACACTCTCTATAGTTAAATTAAAGCCTGTTTGCTTGACAGAACATGTGCACAGGGGACACTTTTACTGTTTGCAGTGTAAGGAAACTGGCTCAGGGACCTCTGAAAAGCAAAGGTATCACTCCCACTTGGCAGGCTATTGGTACATTTCTGTCTGTGCAGCAGCTTGAACCAGGTTTATAAATAAAAGAAAGCAGTTAGGAGGAGACAGGATCCACTCTGATTGGAGTGAGGGAAGACAGAGGGGCTGATCTGCTCAGAGAGGTGCAGTCCCTGCTCTCCTGGCTCCCTGCAGGTCCAGCTCAGGAGAGTGACTGTCATGTGGGTCGCTGCCCAGCTCTCGTGGCTGATACGTATCTCAGGGACTGTGGGTGAGTAATCGCAGAGGAGAGAGAGGAGTTTTGCTGTCACATCTCCTCTATGATTGTTTTACACTTTCCTGTGGTTTTGTAACTTCATTCTACATTTTGCAGTTCAAACTTGACCTGATGTCCAGGGTAAACACCAGACTATCCTCTTTTCTGCTCCTTCAGAGCAACTTGTCTGGACTCCCATTCATTGTTAGTGGGGAGCGATGATGCTTCTGGAAGCAGTTCAGCTGCATTTCTTCAGACATATCTCATAGCAGGAGATTCCCTGTGCCCTAGAAGTGCCAATTTCTCTTAGACAACAAGCTCTGGGGAGCAGGAGAAGGGATGCATTTATTTGCACACAGCTATGTTTGGAGAGATGAAGCCCAATCAATTATTTTCACTTTTGAACATGGCAGGGTCTGGAGGCAAATCCAGGTAAAGGTGAACAATCAGAGATTTTGGACCTCCTTGAAGATGATGGCTTCAAACCACTTCATGCAGGCACACCTCAGGGTTAGGTACCAAAGGGACAAGGAGCAGAATAATAGGAGCAGAGAGATGCCTCTGCACCAGCCAGCTCTGATCAGCAGCAGTAGAAAGCTGGACATTGCACACACAACTTTGAGTTTTGAACTGGCAAGTGCTCAGGATTGCTGGATGTTTCCCATTCTACTTCTAACCTTTGGAAGTGTGTTTGGAAGAGGCTTCTTGCCCTGGTTGATCACTGCAGAAAGACACAGCATCTGTGTGTATGTTGCATGTTGAGGCCAGACATTTGGGGCCAAGTGTCAATCCTGAAGCATCTCTGCATTTCAGGGCCTCCTTCGGGGAAGTGATCTGCCTGTGCTGACAGCTGCCTGCTGAGACAGACGGGAGTGGAGAGCAAACCTTTCCGAAGGGTTAAGCTGAGCTGTTCAGAAGATGAGTTCAGAAGTTACTTCACATCATCTAAGCCTCTCTAATAAAACCTCCTCTTCCCGTTTGGAGGTAATCTTCCTTTGATCAAACCCTCTTCTTTTCTGATGAGAACACAGTGCAGTAATCAAGAAGCTAATCTGAGCCAGAGCAGCCTCCTAGACCCCTCATAACCCAGAGCATCACACTCCCAGTGACAGCTTCCTCACTCTCCCTCTCCTCCTTGGTCTGTGCCAGGCAGCTATGTCTGCATTCCTGCTCCCGCCTTACAGCCCTCCTCTGGCAAGAAAGCCTTGCAGAAACCCCCATGTGTGGCTGCACGGGGGCAGGTGGTGTGCTTGGCTGCTTCTGTAGGGCACATGGGGTTCCGAAAGAGGGACCCTGAGCCAACCAGAGCAGAGAGGTAGATCTGTCCACAAATTTTCCGTGCAGTGAGCTCTCTCCAAAGATGAAAGGGCTTTTAAACTCTAAATACAGTTTTATTAGAACATAAACTTGAATAACTACATTTCAGAAAAAGGAGGAACTCAGAGTGACAATGCCAGATGGGATAGAAATTAAAAAGCATATAAACAACTCTCTCTTTTCCCACTGTGTCCCCATGGATGAGCCTAAAACCAAACCTCTGGCTCGGTTTTATCTAGCTCAGTGGCTTTCTGAGTTGTAACAGACTCTTACTGAGTCCCTTCTGGTCCCTGGCAGATCCTATCCTTTCTGTCACCTCACCAAAACAATTATCCCAGCTGGGAAAATGCCATCCCATTGCATGGAAAATCTCACTGTGCAGGATCAGGAAAGTGACTCAGAAATTACAAGATCCACCATGATGTTCTGATGCTGATATAGATTACAGCCTACAGCAGGGAGAAGAGGGGGGTCCCTTTTGCCTTTCCTTTCTCCCTCAAAGGAAGAACAGAAGTGATTTTGTGGCAATACACCTGGGAACATACCAGGAGACATTGGCCCTGACTTGCTTCTTGCACTTGCTACAACTGCTGGACAACATGACCACAGGGATTTATCCACATCCTCCCTGAGCAGAAGGTTCTTATCAAAGCATCATACAAACACTAAGAAGCACTTAAGATGATGAACAAGCTGCTTTTCTCCCAGCACGATATACGTACACTTGTTATCCCACATGTTTTCATTCTCGGGTATGCATTTACCACTTAAGAGGCAGAGGTGTGGGACTTAGGTTCTTGAAAATGCAAATTCAGGTCTGAACATATAAGAAGAAGCACAGAAGCAAGTACTCAAATGGTTGAGCCCCTGCAACACTCCTTGCACTGAGAAAGCATCTTTGAGCACCACAGTGTTGTGATCTGCTCAGCAAGAAGATGCAGCTCTGCAGAGCAGACCTGGCCTCATGCAGAGTGGCAGGTGCTGATATAGACAGGAACATCATCACTCATTTCCAGAGGTGGGGAAGCCAGGAGGAACCCCAGTGAGTATGTCCCAGGGCTGCCTGTTCTCAAGCAGTACAGTTTAATTTTGCAGGGGCAGATTTCAGGAGGATTGCCACAGCCAGGCACAGAGGTGTTGCTCATCTCATAGGTCTAAAGCTTTTGGGTGCTACAGTATTGAACTCTCTGGGATGAGGTAGAATTCCCACCTGGCGTCCCTGCCCTGTTCTTCTGCATGTTGGAGTGGGGGAGCTAGGTGTCTGGTGAAGCCATGTGTGACCATTCCACAAGGGATGGGAAGACATCTCCCTCCACCAGCAGCAAGTAATGAGAAAAGGGGCTGATGTCTGTCCTGTATTTAGGCATAATTTTTTCAGCTGGATTTCTCCTGTTCCCCTGGGGACCTCAGCCTGGTTTCTTCCTTTTCATGAATGTTAGATGAGGAGGAGCACCCCTGAGTGCGTGGTTCTGTGTCCCACAGGGTGTTTCTGCATTTCCCTTGGGAAGAGTCAGACTGTGCCTCACGTCCTACCTGAGCAGTCTCTATCTTTACTCCTGTTGTACCTAGTGTGGCCACAACCACAGGGCCAACATTCCAGTCTCTGGTGCAAGCTATGCTATGACCATGCCAAATGGATCCAGACCTGAAGGGCGGATGGGTTGGGAATCCCAAGTTTTTCAGTCCCAACAACCACATCTTCAAATTAGGCCTTTCGGCAGCATCTGGGTCATGCTGCAGCTTCACAGGACTTGCCATCCATGGGACAATGGAAATGTCAGGCAAGGAAAGCGCTGAGTATTCCAGGACAATTAACTATTAAATTCAGGTACCTTGGGTAGCTGGTAAGTCACTCAGTGGATTTAAATTTTGTTGAAATTATTGTGTTCTCTTCTCTAAAAGGGGGAATTTCTCCTGGGGATCTATTCTCAGCCCAATGATGCCTGTTATCTAATACTGATCTGCAAAAGAATCATAATAATAAAGAAAAAGGTGATTGCTATTAAAATCCGCAGAGCAGAAAATGAACTGCCACACACCACCAGCGCATTGTGGCAGCCAAGACTGAGCCATGCTCCTGGGCATCCACGTTGTCACCATGGTCGGACCGCAGGCTGAGTGGCAGAAACCGGAACTGCACTGGGAACCTGGCAAGCGTAAGTGGTTCACAACTCTGGGGCGCCAGGCTGGACAGGGCGGGCAGTGCTCTTGCATGCTTAGCCACCAATTCTGCAAGCACATTTTTAAAAATGTGCTGGGCTCAGGAAAGCCACTGACTCATCTCATCGCAACTGAGCTGCTCTGAGAGAAGGTAAAAAAGAGAGATGATCATAGGTGTGTTCCTGAGGAAGAGATTTCTGAGAGCAGGCTGCCTTAAATCAGGAGAAAAAGTCAGAACAAGATCCGATGGCTGCAAAATGGAGCTTGAAGGAACAAGCTGAACATGAGGAGTAAATTTGTAACAGTGAGAGGAGTTGACCATTGGGACTGGTTGCTAACGGGTGCAGTAAATTTTCCATTCACTGGCATTTGTATATCAAGCCTGCAGATCTCAGAGAAGTTTGCACTTTCTCATCAGTTTAGGTGAGAGCTGGGTGCAGCATCACTAGCTGGGCTTCTCCGGCCTGTGTTCAGCAAGAGGTCAGGCTGAGTCTGTCCTAAAGTCTGAATCCTCAGTAATAAACAGGACAGAAAGTCCTTCAAGCATGCCAGGGGGTGTCACCTCCCTTAATGCGGTGTCCTGCTACATGGGAGCCTGCCCCCTCCTAGGGCTTTTCAAGTCTCAGACATTCAATACCACTTTATTAAACTTTGGGACTTCCAAGTCAAAATACCAGCATCTGGTGGGCCTTATGGGGGGTACACCATGACCATGCTGTTCTGAGTGGTTCAGAGCTGAGCAGTCCCGACACACCTGGACATTAGGAAAAAAATTTTCAGAGAAAGAGTGGTCAGAGAGTGGAACAGGCTGCCCAGGGAAGGGGGTGGAGTCCCCATCCCTGGGTGTGTTTAAGGATCGTTTAGATGAGATACTGGGGGATATGGTGTAGGGGAGAACTTTGCAGAGTCAGGCTGAGGGTTGGACTCTGTCATCCAAGGGGTCTTTTCCAACCCGAATTATTCTTGGATTCTCTGATTCTACCTCTGCTTGCAAAGAGCAGTTGACGCTTCCTGGGCCTGGATCCACCTGCACTTTAAAGTGGTGCAAGCACATACTGGTGCTGGATGGAGGACATCTGCCATCCTCCCATCAGAGGCTGATCCTACCTTCACCCTCCCTCCAGCACACATTTCACTTGGACTGGACAGCAACCTGAGCTGGGTGTGGATCTAGCTGAGAACTATCATCTCAGCCCTCCCTTCCAGTGGGAGTATGGCCCTTCCTTTCTGCACAGGGGCTAATATTTTTTTTTCTAGAGAAAAAAACCCCAGTGATGGCTGTATGATTCCTCCGGAAATTATGAATCTCCCCCCTTAAAAATCAATCAAAAAGATGCAAAAGCTTTGTGTCTTTCTTTAACGACCCTCCTCAGCCCAGGCTGGTCAGATATGATGCCAGCTGGGTCTTTGTGCTTTGCTTGGCCAGCCCCTCCCTGGTGTCACCCTAGGAAGAATGGGACACTTCCTTGTGGAGGTCCTATTTCCAACAAAAGAAATGAGTGGCAAATTGAGCAGTGTGTGGATCAAGCACCCCTGGGGGAGATGTGGTTTGCACTGAGAAGGGAGCATGGGGCCTCTGTCCACCGTAGAAAATCTGAGTGCTGGGGCAGGAGTTATGGGGATAGCTGCTGCAAGATGCAGCGCTCTAAACAAATGACCAGAATCACAGATTATTTTTGGCTTTCTCTGCCTGGATGGAGGTAGCAGGTAATAACTCCATGGCTCAGCACATGCTCCCAGAGGACAGAGAGGCTCTCCGCTGTGCAGGAAGGCAGCATGATAGAGCACAGGTGCATCATTCAGGGCCCACGTCTGCAGCCGGTGATTAAAGTCAAGGTCTAGCACACAAATCAAAGGTTTGCTTCCACAGGGGAAGAGCAAGAGCTGGCTTGAAATTGCAGTCACAGCCCAGTGGGACAGCAGCTTTCCGCTATGGGAGAGTACAGCCTCATTGCTGCTTCTCAGCTCCTTACACACATGTTGTAGCAGAGTAAGTCAGCATTGCTGCTCTGCAGGATGGAGACCTAATGTGCCCACTCCCATAGAGTGATGCTATGGGAGGTGGAGAATCTCATCACTTTCCACAGGCTTGAACCCCTCCAGGTTTGGCAGGGGGCAATTGGGAAGGTTCATCCTTGGGCTACTGGGATCCAAGTGCCCTCTGGCACCACCTGGACATGGTGGCAATCAGAAGATGTGAAACAGCCACAGATTAAAGCTGTAGAGTAATAGTGAGGGTAGAAAACCTACCTCCTGCCAAAAGCTTTGTGAGCCTTGAAGAAAGAGATGATTTAAAGTGTCTTGTTTCACCTCCTGGATCCCAATTAGTCATTCTGGGATTGTATCCAGTTCTGTATTCCTGGGATACCCAGGTGAGCACCTCCTTTGAAAGGATGCCAATTACTACGCAGGGCACAACACAGTATGATCCATCCTCTCCCCTTCAGGTCTGTGAGAATAAACCCAGGGAGACTGGATCACCCGCACAGCCCCAGTTTTGCAGACAGATGAGCAGGAGCACAGGGAAGTGCTGACAGTGTAAAAAAGGCCTGGTTTTGCTGCACCTTGCACGTGGGACATAAAAAATTTTCGAAAATAAGTCTTTGTCTTGAGAGGACTGAATGCAGAGAGTGCTTTCAAATGCAAATGTAGCTCAGAACAAAATGCTGCCAACTTCACTGAGATCAGAAATCCTACATGCTGTGGGGTTTCATCCAGGTGCTTCAAAAAGGATCTCACCTGCACAAACACCTCTAGGTTTCTACTGTCTTTTTGTAAACTATGATTACAAAAAGGAGGAAAAACCCATCCCAAACCCATCTCCCACTTGGTCCATTTTCTGAGGACTGCACTTCTGTGTTAGGGTTTCCTTGTCTTCTGGAAGCTGGGCTTGTGTGTCAGTGGTCAGGCTCACTTTGCGTTGCCTGTAATGTCAGGGCTGCTGTCTGAGCAAGCTGCCTCCACTCCTTTTGCAGACACAGTCTCTCCAGCTGATTTCAGCTGTCAGTTTGGAAGTGAGAGGAAGATCTCACTGCTCCTTAGTGAGTGCAGAAAAACTGGAGCTGCCTTGAGAGACATTTGCTCTGGACCATCTGCCATGAGTCCTGGGGATGGGCAGGGTGTTGCTTCGGGTGGAGTGAAATAACTGTGGAGCTATGAGAGCAAAGCAAACGGTGAAAATGTCCTTGACGAGGATTTGGATTAAGCTTTTGAAATAACGCTGCATGTTTGCTTTGGAGGGATCACCCCAAAAACGACAGGGAAAAAAAAAAAAAAAAAAAAGGCATTTTAAAACAACAGGGACAAAATCCCCTGAAAAAGTGCTCCGAAATGAGCTCCAGCCAGGCTTAGGAGAAGCATTACAATTTGTGAAAAAGAGGACATGTTTCCACTGGCATTTATTGTCCGAGGAGTATAATTTAAAGATTCTTGCTAGAATGAGAAATAAAATCTAGAGAGATAACATAATGAAAAGCCAGACAATCACACAGCCTTACCCTGAGAGTCAGGCAGCGAAGGATCAATCAGATTTCAGTCTTTCACATAAAAGAAGTGGGCTCTGCCTTTTATTAAGCTGATGCAGCAAAAATAAGACCTCAGGCAAAACACTGCTCCCCATTGTACCAGGGAAAGTCCAGAGGGTTCCAATGAATCAGAGAAGCAGCAGCAGCTAATCCCCAGGAGAAGGGTAAGTGGGACCATGTAAACGGTCTCCAAAGAGGTGGGCAGTGTTCATGCAGGCACAGGGGGCTGCACGGCTCCTGTACGACAACTGGAGTACAAACACTGTGTGTAGGTAGCAGGAGCTCATGATTTGGACTGGGAAACTGGGAAATCTCCAATATAAGCAAGATAACCAGGACCATGAGCAAGATCAGAGTGGGAGCTGAGATGAAGGCAGCACAATGCCCTGGAGTCAAATCTGAAGGCATTGCACCTTGTACCTGGGGCAATGCCCTGCGTTTACAGACTGGTGGATAGACACACATGCAGAGCTCATTCCTAACCTAAACAAGACAAAACTATAGTGTTTAAAAAGCTCTGATGTAATCTCACCACTTACCAGGTGCTTGGGTCTACCCCCAGAGTACAGGGCTGCTGTGGTGCCATTGCTCATAGCCCACACACAGCTGGGGTCCTGCATTCACACCAGAACAAGGCCAGGAATTAGCTTTTTCATGCTGGCTGGGTCAGCAGCAGGCCTTTGCTTGCACTTTACAGGGAGCTAATTAGCACAAGTGACTGTGTCCAGCAGAGAGGGGAGCCTCTCTGCAGCCTTCGATTACAAACCTTTTGGACTGACAGAACCGAGTGCTCAGTGCATTGAACACTGATGACCAAAGCAGCCTGGGGAAAAGCTCCTTCCTGATTCACCAAGAGCCTTGTTGATCCAAAGGTGTAAGGTCCCTTGTGGGTTTGATTGCTGAGTCTCCAGTGGATGATCAGGTGCAAAACACCTTACCTGCATCCCAGGGAAAAACGCTTCTCTGCAGCAGTATCTAAATGCACTTTCTACTTGGTTTTATTCCCATTCCCATAAGACAGAGAGACCACCCCAGTTGCACCAGAATCCACAGAGAAATGGAAATTCCCCCTCTTCCGTCCAATGCTGGATGGATGCAAGGACAAAGTGTCAACACCACCAGCCCTTCAGAAAGCTATTAAAGGAAGCTTTCTTTCCACAGGGCTTAATTCTATGTTTGAATGAAACACTCCACAAGTACAATGCCACCCAAATGAATAAGATGCAGAGCTTAGTGCTGTGCGCAGTCTGCATCTCAGGTTTGATATTTAATTAGCAGCTGGCAGTCACTCTCCTGTTGAGAGAGGCCACGGATCGCTAGGAATAAATGGTCACATACAGACTTTCTACTTGTGCTGTTCAAGGCACAGAGCAGAAACCAAGGCAACTGGCACCTCTGCCCACCAGTGACACGGGACTTTGCAATGACTGAGAATCTCAGGAAATTCAATTAAAACTCCCAACATTTAAGAAGCTGATCACACAGGTGGGACCACATCACCGTAGGGGACGCACACAGGACAGGGCATGAGCAGATCAGATGTGACAGAGCAGTGTAACCTTCATGGGGGAGCCAGAGAGGGGCCAGAACAGCTCTGGGATACCCAACACACTGCGTGACTTGCCTTGAGAGTGACTCTTTCCCCAAAGCAGAGGACAGGCCTTCACAAGGAACATTCCACTCACAACATTCACTTTTTTTTCTCTTCACTTTTACATGACATTGGAAAAGCCGAAGGAGAATTTTTTGCTTTGCTTGATGCAAAATTTTGATCAGCTATTTCAGAAAGATGCTGTTGCACTGCACAGAAACAGTAAAGTTCAGGCTCTCTGTTGCAATTATTTTCCTTTCTGGGATGTGCCCTTTGTAGATCCACCAGAAAGGGCTTTCTATGTCTGTGCACATGACCAGAGCCCCTCACGCAGCTACCATAGAGGGGAGTGCATGAGGATGCTAAGGAAACAGACACACAGATGGACACAGACATATTTCCAGGACTTCTTTTCCATGCAAATTGCGTGCTTCCACCAAAATAACAAAATGAAGTTTCCACTGAAAGTATAAAATTTTTCCATTGAAAATATGAAAGTCTGCCAAAGGCCCTCCCACAGAGGGGTGTGATTTCAGCCACCAAAGTGTCCTGCACTTTGCAAATGCATGCATAATTGTCCTAAGAAAAACCTTCAGCATGATTTTTGGAGGTCAGGTGTCCCTAATAACATGGAAGCATGGGCCACAGCACTCTGGGAAGCTGCTGCTGTCCTTAAACTTTTTTTAACTCTCCTTCTCTTCAGAAGAAAACAGCTCCAGACTGCAGATGCTTCCAGGCAAGGCATCCTGCATTTGGAGGCTGCACAGACTGACAGGGTAATGCAGAGCACATTACACCAGTGTGGCGTGATTATCTCCTGCCAGGGTTTCGGGAAGTGCCTCCAGCTGCCACCGGCTGAGGTTGTCTGCAGGTGCCTGGGGGTTTCTCTACAAGGACTCCTGGGGGACTTTGCATGTCTGACACACACAGAGAGGAATGTGGTGATGGGGTGGCAGCTAAACCCCTGGGACAGAGGGAAGAGATGCGGAAGGGATTGCAGAGAGTTGGCTACAGGCTGCTCAGGGTGATGACAGCTTGTTGGTGCACTCAGGGCCCTGACCCGTCTCGGGTGAGTGTCCTTTCAGCATGAACTTCTGAACAAGTGACAATAGGAAGACAGTTGTGCAAGACAACACCAAAACCAGCTTCCTGCCACTGTGTGTTCTTTGACTTTAATCTCTGGCTCTGACTAACAAATATGGAGAACATTGTTATGAGGAAACTGGAATACTAACTTTGTTGTAGGTTTTTAAACTCCACTGGTCCACAAAGATAATTAATGATATTTGTAATACATGGTTGACTAAATTTTCAGAATATTTACCGAATAAGCTGCTCACTCAGAAACCACTCTGACTTGCATTTCCATAAGAAGTCACAAAACCAATGGCAACCAACTTAAAGCAGGAGTAACTTTTGATGGCCTGCTGCTGAAGGGCCATTTTTCAACTGAAAATGGCAGCATAAAAAGTTTGTTCAGTTTTACTGAACCTGAAACCATAAAATGTTTACAACTTGGTAAAGCTTCTTATCTGAGTTCCTGTAAGCACTTGAGGCTAGTAGGTCCCATTGGGTAGTTTCTAGGGCTTCAGTGAGGTTACTGAGATGAGCAGACTCACACTGGGCAGACTTCCCTCTGAGAACAACGGGCCAGAGTGAGGCCCTTGGAGATCTCCGTCACCAGCCCTCAATACGCCCTTGCAGGTGGGTAAGAGAAGAAAGTCATCCACAGCTGGGTTTTGAATGGCTGGGTCCAGTTCAATCCCCTTACTGGAGAAATGGGCTGGTTCCAGAGATGCAGAACCGGGAAGACAGCTTCCAGCAGTTGCAGCTCCATTCAATCTAGCACATCACAATTTCCCACAAATGACACTTCCACAGCTCTGTGAATGTTCCTTATCATCATAAGAAAGTGTTGGCCAAAGGTGCCACTGGGCTGCAAGAAACCTGCCTGGAAGAGAAGCAGCCACCCTCAAAATGCCTTCACATGAACAGGGTCAAAAGGAGGGAGCTTGGAGGAAACACAGTGCCCTCATTATGAGAGTGTGCCAACAACATATAAGTAAGACACCACGGTAAAGTCAGGGCTTTACATTCCCTTATATAAATATGCTTGACAGGTCAGTCAAGCTTTAAAATTGTGGTGGTCAGCCATAGGGCCACATGAAACCTGGGGAGCACGACAGGAGTTCTTGGACAAGCGAGACCAACAAGAGTGGACCTATCCCACTGGGAAATTCAGAAATCTACACCAGGGGAAGGAGACAAAGAACCACTTATTGGCTCCATATTTCCTTATTCCTTTACCTCCTGCAGTATCTATACCAACTTTAGTCTTTCAGATTAAGAAGCCTCTAAACAAGGAGTCTCTGGGGATTAATTTTTGCTTGACTTCCTTCTGTCCGTCTTCAGGCCTGATGATCTCTTTGGTTCAGTGACTTGCAGAAAGCGTTGTCCTGAAGAGGCTCCAGTTTAAGTTAATATTACAGATGAACCAAGCCCTGATATATCATTTCACATAGTGACTCTGGGCACAATGAACAAACAATTTATCTAGATGGTCCGTGCAGAGTCAGGGTGAACACAGATCCTCTATCAGCCCTGTGCAAGTCAGAACTGTTATTCCCTACAAGATTAAAAAAAAAAAAAAAAAAGAAGTTTCCTACAGATAAAGAAAATGGTTTATATTCTCCTACTGCAGCCAAACATCAAAATCCCTATTCCCACCCCGATCCACAGAGACCAGTGATCACAGCCAGCATGGCTGCCTTAGAAGAGCAGTAACTGGAGGAAATGCCACAGCAGGGAGCATAGCTGTGCATCTCCTCCTGCTACAGGACCCTAAACAGACCCATGTTGCTCATCTTGCCTTTCTAGCTATCCGAGTGCTTGAGGAGATAGAGCTGCCAGAGCAGTGAATGTCATTTGCAGCTAGAAATAGTTACACCGAGGACAGACTTGACCATTAAAAAGCTCTCTGAAATCCTTAATAGATCTATAAAGAGATTTTTAGCCCCAGAATTCTTTCTTTCCTTTCTTTTTCTGGCACTGGCACTGAGGGCAGTGGCAGTAGGCTCCTAAGACAGTCCTGATTCTCCTGGTCTAATCTTCTTGGGATCTTGGGTCTTTAAAGGGTAGTCAGGACCTTTGCAAATCATCCTGGAAGGAGTAGCTTCTCCTGCTTTCAGGGCAAATGCAGGCATTTCCCTGGTGTTGCTGCATCCCCTAAAATAAGCATTTCTCTGGCTTGCAGGCTTGATCTCTGCAGGGTTCTTCTCAGCCCACTGTATCCTGCTTCGCTCAGAGGCTTCTGTCTGCTGTTCATCTACAGTTTCTTCCTTCTCTTCCTCCCCCAGTGACTTGCTTTGTGTTTATTCCAGAACATCCTTGTCCTGTGCCTGCATCACATGGTGAGATAAAGGACCAGCTGGACTTCTCCAATTGTGAAGCTTTAGTGTCAAGGGTGTAATTCCCCATCACGAGTCAGAAACACACACCAAGAACATCTGGAAGACTAAATCCCTGTAACACTGCAGACCAACAGCCAGAAGTGTCACTGCTGCAGGAGAGTAGGCAGGGCCATGCGTACCCCTAGTGCCCTGAGTCCTGCTGCCACAGGGGACTCCTCTCCATGGGGCTTGATGCATTACAGCAACTCTGCCATGGTTGCCTTGGACCCAAGAACCTGTGGGTGCTGTTAGACATGTCTCTCTGTACTCCCATGGCTGGATTTCTACTCACAAGAACCAAGCAGGGTTGGACCAACAGGGAAGAAGTAGACCATGGGGAGCATATGGAGAAATGCTGCCTGGTGACAGCAGAGCTGACCCCATGATTAGCCAGACAACCACATGTTTCCATCTAATCAGTCCTACAGTAATTAGCCAGGAATAAGCTCTTCCTCAGCCTAAAAGGTTGTTATTATAATCTATGGGGTGGCTGTTATCTCATTAATTTTGGAATTGTTTCAGAAGTTCAGGTGTAATTACCCAGCAGTTCCAGGGAGAGGAAATTACAGGGCATTGTCCTTGTTTTAATACATTAGGGGTTTTAACCACCCGTGCTGTGGAGTGGTAGGAGCAGCAGCAAGGCTAAGCAGCGAGTGCTGCAGGAATTAAAACGCACAAAGACAGATGTAGTCACTGGAGAAGCAGCAGCTGATGCGTTCAGGAACAGAAGCAGCAGCTGCATTTTGGTCAGTGTATCTGGGCTGTGCTGACCCCCAGGAGCAGATCTGGGGTGGACATGAATTGAGAATATTTGATTTGGCAACTGGGCTTTGCAGGTCAGCTCTGCCTGCAGCATGCAGCTATTTCCCATTTGCTTCCCAAAAAGAATAGCACTTGGAAGCCATCTACTGAATCAGCAGATACTTCTGCAGATATCCCCTGCACGCCCCAGTCTTGCCCTGCTTGAATCCCAGCAAAATCACCATCTCATAAGTGGACAAGGACAAAATTCCAAACCCCAACCCCCTCTGCTATGGTTCCTGCCACAGAGGTCACCCAGGGATGTTACAGAGGGGTGATGGGGGCCAATGCACCACTGAAAGGATCTTATGGCCACTGATTGGCACACAGAATATGTTCTGCATCCCAAAATACAGAAGGAGAAAATAAATGGCAGCACACAATTCACATGATATCTTTGCCAGCAGATCATGCCTCCAGTTGCCAGATTGGCAAATTCTTTATCATACAGTTTTGAAAAATAAGCAAAAGACCTGGGGAAGAAAATAAGAGGGACCATTCATTTTTTCCAGGAACCATGACTGGAAAATGAAGACATGAATTTTGGCATAAAATGGAAAGGCTTGAATCACAGGTTGCAAACCTCACCATAGGCTTTGAAATAACCTCACTAACTCCTTTCAAGACTAGCTCAGATGAAAAGTTGCATGAGCAAAAAAAGCCAAGGGCCAGGCTTGTTTCCAGACAGGAGACCCACAAGCCTGAGAGGCATCCTGTCTGCAGCCCAGCACATGAAGTGTGCAAATGAAAATACAACACAAGTCTGCTAACCCTCTCTCTCAGCCTCGTCCTTTTGTTTACTGATACAATGAGACACTTTTACCTTTCTGGGAAATCCTTTGAGGCTCTGGAGTGGGAGTCTGCTGAAGAACAGCAATCAAGCATGACCTGCAAACACATCAAAGGGTGAAGGCTGGGACAGGCACCTTGAGGGAACTGGTCAGCTCACAGCCCTGTGTCATCCCAGGATGCTTGGCAAAACTGGAGGTGAAAGAAAGGGGCAGGAGCCCCTGGAAACCGTGCACCAGGAGAAACTGAACTGAACCTCTTTGCATTATATTTTGATGAGCAGGACAAAACTGACAGTGTCTGACAGATTTGGAGCAAATCTTAGACCAGTTCTTCATTACGCTCGTACCTGCAAAACTGTGAGGGGTGCTCTGGGCATAAAAGGCTTAAAGGCTCCAAAGGGCAAGGGGTGATTCATGACCTTCCAGTAGAGAGTCCCAAATGCTGCCCCAGCCCTTAACACTCCTTTCAGCTATAGAAACACCCAGAGGGCACGGCCAGAGCAGGACCACGGCTGCTGGAGAAGGGCTTGGATATGGGCTACTCATCCCAGCTCTGCTGATCCCAGCTCTCCCCAGTTCCTCTGCTCTTGGAGAACTCATTTCTCTTCACACTGTAAAAAGCACAGCATGAACTGTTGGTGCCTGGGATGTATCTGGGTGACACAGTTTTCAGTGCAAATCAAAACAGATGTGTCAGAGAGCCCTGGAAACAGAGTCACTCAAATAATGCTTTTTCTCTGTTTTCTTTACCCTGGGGAAAAAAAAAAAAAAACCAACCTGAAATTGTGGAAAAAGACGGTATATGTGAAGAGAGCAGCACAGTCCTAGGGCAGAGCCCACAGAGGCTCTGGCCCAGTTGGTGTCCATGGGCTCTTGGATTTTCACACATTTTCATGCATCTTTAGCCTCTGACATGGATCGGAAATTCCGTTAAGCATCATTGTTTAATTGGGTTCCTCAGATAAGCTGCTCCCTACCTGTCTCAGTCTCTTAGTCCACCCACTGTCTCAGTTTGGGATCCGTCTCCTCAGGAAGGATTTTTCTGTCACCACCCACTGATGCACTGGAAATGACCCTTAGCTGCAGACAACACCGATTACACTACTGGGAAGATTTAGTCATATTGGTTAAAATTCATGTCCCCGTTGGGTGCAGAGGTAATTAGATCTTACTATCATTATTGTGTAATAAAGGGCAACTGAAATTTATTTAATATGTGCTGGGTGAGAGGTGCTTCATTATAAAACTCAGTTATATATCCTTAGAGAACACTGCTCAGAGCAGAGAAACAGCAAGCAGAAAAGCAAAGCTGTCTTGGAAGAAGGAGAGCATTTTGGGTGGTAATGGTGCTCTGGAGCCCATTGGGGTACAGTCAGGACCCTGAAGGGTTGGATGTGGCATTTCAGAGAGACAGGGTGAGAAGGGGATGTTGTCACTTGCAGACATCCCAATGCAGCTCTCATACCTGTGCTTGTGCTGAGGTCCCCAGTGCAGAAAGCCAATGTTGTTGTGACGGGCAGTTCCTTAGAGATATGCACTTGGAGAAAATCTTCATCCCCTAGGATACATGTTCTGGCTATATTTTAGTTACATCTCACTGAATTATGGCCCGGATGTCGATTCATGGAAAAGCTCTGCAGGAGACACTGGGAGCATCAGGTGCAACAGGACTTGGCAATGCAGAAAGAAATCTGTGCAAGTGTTTTTCAGGGTTTCCCACTAAAAGTAAGAATTTGCAAACAGTTCTTTAAATTTAATTTCCCATTCTCATAAAGCCCATGGACGAATGTAAGCGCTCACCAGCACTTCTGACCCTGCCATCACTGGGAAGTCAAGCCCATAAGAAATTGGGAAGTCCACAGGCAAATATTTTTCAAGCTTCTTACAGGCTGTGTTCTTTTCTCAGGACCTTGCTTACTGATAGGAAAGCATGTGGGAGCAAAGACTTCTGACCATTTGCAGTTACATATGTGTTACACCAGCAGCTCTGCTGGGACCGTTTCACTAGGACTAATTATGATGACAACCTGGAGGAACAAGTGTAAGGTCTAGCTGGGATCGTGCAGCTGATGTCATGACTCTAGCAGGTAGCAGCAGATGTTAGCACTTTCTAAGGCCTGTGAGTCATGGTCAGCCACCGGATGAAGCTCTGAGCCATTGTGTGATTCAGGGACTGACTAGCAAGTTGGATGAGCAAGATGGAGCCTGATACGGTGCTCCCGAGAAACTGCCTTTCACGTATAAGCTGCGCCACAGTGCTTGCTGCAAATGGGTGAGGATGGTGAGCCATCTGCATTGACACACTTCCCAAGGCTTGAATCATCTTTTCATTTAAAACTTTCTTGAATTTGGTAACACAAAGCATATTTTGGATGTTGCTTTTAACTATTCTTTTGCTACAGAACTAGTGTCACACATCCTCTGCAAAAATACTTCAATTGCATCTTTTATTGATTCATTGGTGGTAGAAGCAGAAGGAACCATCCAATCATCTGGTCTGATCTGTGTGGCACAAGGTAGACAATTCCATCAGGACACCCTGCCTCAAGCCTCAAGCTTGCCTCTGACTAAAATACATCCCCTAGGAGGGTGTCCAGTGACCTTCTCTGAGACATTTTTCTGGAGGTGAGTCACCTTCCATGCGAGCCATGTGCTTCCAGCAACACATCACTTCTTGCAGAAAGGGCTGTGGCAGCAGTCACCTACAGCCAGGGTCTCCAGCCTGGCTTGACACCACACCATGGCTGCCAGAGGACTTCTGGAGACTTCCAGAAGTCTTTCTATGTCCCCTCTCCAGCTGTAGCATGGCAGGTCACACACTGAGGGGTGGCTCTGTCCTACATCAGAAAGTAGGATAAGTCCCTGCTGGGGAGCTGGGATTGGGGATCAGGGTTGTTGGTTTCCCGGTAAAGCTCTTTGGGATTGTGTCTGCATTTCCACAGGCTGTGAGCCCATGGGTGCCCTCACCCTGTGCAGATCAGTACTGTAGTTTCTGTGCAAAATTATAAATATGGACTTGAGGAAAGATACTCACTCCCAGGGAGCACACAGATGGAAGGGATGGGTTGATGCAGAGAACTGGAGGGGTTTATGGGCCCCTAAGTCCCTCAGTGGCAAAGCCAAACTTCCTGCTTTCAGGCTAGTGCCCTCACCACCAGGAGCTCTATCCATTAACCCTCGTTTCCTTCCAAGCAGATACTAAAGCACAGAAAGCCAACACTTGCACAAAGGCAATTCCCATCTGGAGGAAAGGTGCCCTCCAGCAGAAGCAGTTCATTTCTTGTTAATGAGGGCATTCTCATTTAGCCTCGATTAATCTCCTTGGTGCAAACATAGTTTTGGACTCATGTTTACACAAGGATATGAACCTGAGCACAAGATCCCTGCTCATCTACTGGTTGCCAGCAAAGTCAAAACCAAAACACAAAATGGGGCTATTAGCAGTCAGTCCCTGAGCTGCTTCAGAGCCCCATGGAGCTGACCCCCAGGAGCAGAGAGCTGCAGAAGACTGGCAGCAGGGCTGGAGCCTGCCCACAGCAAATGGGGATTCACTTGGCAAAGCACAGACCTGGATCAGAAGGCTGAGTTGCTCTCCAGGGGGATTTTTTTATACTGGGACCTATTTTAGAGGCTACAATCCTTACTTAAAAAAAATGACTGTGCAGAACATGCCATGGATAATCATCTGAATCCAGACAGAGGAAGAAGAAAAGCAGTATTGATTTCTGCTCCTGAAATACCAGGGACAGGTTTTTCAGGCTTCCAGGCTATGTATCTCCCATGAGCCAGAGGCTTTCACTTCATTACCTACAAACTCAGCCCAGTTACAGAATTGACACCCACTTACAGAATTGCCACCCGGGTATTAGGTTTCTGGTCAGGGTGTAACCTGGAGACCCCAGACAACCTGTGGTTAGGGGGCCAAAGACTAGGAGTTCTGACTTGTTGCATAGAGCTTCCTTTCCACTACCTTGCACTGCGTATTTGAGAGTTGGCTCCAGAGTATGCTCACACACTTAACATACACTAAACACACTCTGTCACTCGCACAGCTAGTCACATGATGGCTGGAAACTGTGTGGTGTGTTAGTATAAATCTCTTAGCTGTAATAATTCCTATTTCTAATCAATCCAGCCTATTAGTCTAGTGTCAGCGTCCTCATTGCACAGTTCCACAGGCAAGTCTGTGCAGTCAGGTGCTTAACTGCCCCTCTGCGTGTCAGGTTTCACACCGATCAACATGCTCACTGCTTCTCTAGACCAGCGACACATCTGTGACAAGTGTGATCTCACTGTCATGTGGTGGCCTGAATCCAGGAACCTGCGTGTCTCTGGTCCCACCAAAATTCACTTTAAAAGCAACCTTTCTCATTTCTACTGAAACAAGATTTGGGGGCAGACCCCAGGATCTCAGCAGCCAGAGAGTGCCACTGACATCCCAAAAGGTGAAGGCTGGCTGTGCATGGGGGAGTCTCTGCAAAAGTAGATGCTCTGAATGCCCGGCTGGTGCCAGCCTGCAGCCCACACACTTAATGAGCTGAGCTCTTGGACATGCTCTGAATTCCCATGGGCAATTATTCCAGCGAGAGCCAATGCAGCTTGATTTGATTAGCAGTAACTACGGTGTTCTGTGAAGTTAGTGCAGCCTCTGCTCTAATTGCTCGTGTAGGCATGAGATAGCTGTTTTCCTCATGACCTCCTCTCAAAGCATCCTAACCATGAGTTCCCACCTATATGAACATATTCTCTGGAGTATTCCTCTGCTCGCTGTGCAACCTGCCTATCGCTGCCATTGCCTAATCACTCCAGGCTCTCCAGTGTGACACTGTAGGTCTTTTCACAGAAAAGCTGATAGCAGCCTGCCTTCAGAGGAGCAGGGCCAGGCATGCCAAACCTGCTCTTCAGCACTGTCCCACAGCTCACCCTTATTGCTTTCGAGCAAAAGATTGTCTCTCCTGTGGAAGAGAAGTCATCAGGCTCCTGTTCCTAAATAGATGCTAATTGTCAGAGCAGAATAAGGCATTGTCCAGACCACAAAAAAGCTCTCCTTTTAGGTAAGAGCAGCAGAAACAGTCTCTCTAGTGCAGCCACATTTTTGTTATCAGCTTGACCTCACTCACTGTGTCCTGCCAGACCCCGACCTGGCTCATTCCCCTCAGCAGGAATTGGCACAACCAGCAGGGGCAAAGGTGTTGCTGGCACCTTAGTGGAACGGGGCTGCCAAGGAGCTTGCCCTTGAAGCCTCACTTGAGAGTTGAATCACATGCAGATGAGAAACTGGAAGGCAAGGATGGTCCAGGTTGTAAGTTCCAGGCAAGTTTCTGTGCATGGCTAAGAGCGGGGAATCCTGAGTGCCATCCCTGAGTATCTCCTGTCAAGGAGATGCTTTGATGTGCAGAAAAACTAGCCATGGGGAACCCCCCTAGTCCTTTGCTGATGCTCCAAAACTATGGCTGTTTTTATTCCAGGGACAGTCAGTTTGAGAGCCAGTTCCTGTCAGCATCCTGTCAGGGTGCCAAGGCTCCTGGAAGGGCCAGGACCTGAAACCAATTAACCTTCATGGCTAAATGGGGATGCAGGTTGCCAGGCCACTGAACCATGCTTTCCTCTCTCAGTCTCCAAGGGATGTCAGTTAAAGGTATTTCTGTACTGCATGGGCAGGCACCTCTGCAGGGCACAGAGCCCCTTGGTGAGGGGCTGAGAGCTTTGCCTACCCTAATGGGTCTCCTCAGAAGTAGGGGAGCAGTCCAGGAATGGCAGCCACACCAACTTCATGAATGAATTTGCTTTGCTCAGCAGCTGGGTCTCAGTTCCCCTGCTTGTGAAACACAGAAGGTCTTTGAGGCAGGTCCTGCCAGGAGAGGTGTAACAGAGACCAGTGCTGCAATGTCTGGGCTGGGAAAAGAGGGAGACAAGGCTAGAGCAGGGGTCGCCATCACAGTGCTGGGGCAGGATCAGCAGATCCTATCCCCAAACAGGCCCTGCATGAGCTGCGGGGATCCAGGTGCCAATCTCTCTGTTTCAGTCTGCAAACTAGGTCTCTGCACGTCAAAGCTGGAGCAGAGGAAGCACCCAATGCTGCTGCTGGGTTCTTTCAGCTGCAGCAGGATGCTCATGGTTAATTCTGAAGCTTTCCACAAGCAGATGAAAAAAAAAAGCCTGCCTGGAAGCTGCAGATGGCAGCACCCTTGCACAGCCACAACACTGCTGCCCAGCTACCTGTTCTCTTTCTTCTCCAGCCTCCCCTTCATGACACATTTCATTATCACAAACAGCAGCACCTCCTCTGGGGTGGCGTGGAGGAGGTGCTGTGTGGCTGTCAACGCCTTCTCACTTGCATGTGCCCAGGGATGCACATGCAGGAGGACCTGGAGCGAGAGGGCACAAGGTGGCGGGGAGCAGTGTGATATGGGGGATGGAAAAAATAGAGCAAACCTCCCTGACAAGGATTAAGCATCTGGAATGGGACAAATGTTAAGCATCCCTCTCTGTGAAAGTTTTTACTGAAAATCAAAAGGTTTATGCAATTCAAAGAGAAATCTTGTTACCTTTACTATCACCAAGCAATTGCAACTGAACAGCAGCATGTAGGGGAAACATGTGGAACCAGGGTAGGTGGTTCATCCTCTTTTTAGGGCAGCCCATGTGCATGCTGCACCATTGTACCTCTTCCAGTCAGATGCTTGCTCTGGGGCTATGAGACCACCAGAAATCAGCCTGGATGGGCCCAGGAGAGCATTTCCCATCTGCTGTCTTCCTGTTCCACAACATCAATGCTTCAGAGACTTTTCTGGTAAGTATTATCCTCTAGCCTGTCCTCAGAGGTCCCTTAGCACAGAGGATCCAGTCACCCATGCTCCCTTCTCTTCATCTATGTCACTTCATTTTCATGGGTGTCTTCCGCCCCCAACTGCTGTCAGGGAGCAGAGGAGAAGGATAAATTGCCTGGTTAAGCCACATACCTTTGGCTTCCAGCCTTCTCTGAAGAGCAGATGTACAAAGAGCTTACAGAGACCTGATCTGCAAATCGAGATGTGTTTGTCCCTGGAACTGACTGCCCCGCTGAGCACCGCAAGGTACTTTCCCAGGCACAGACCCAGCTCCTGCACTTGGGTGATCCCTCTGTGCTAACAGTTTCACAAGGTCAGGAGTCCTTCGAAAGTTGTTGCTCACTCAATCTGTCTCAGGGAAGGTAGCCATATCCCAGCAAGGCTCTGGATTCCTCATCCCCTCATGTCACCTTTTGGAGACCCCAACTTGCGAAAGCACATCACTTATCTCTGGATGTGGCATTTGCATGCATGGCACACCCAGCACTGGTGAAGTGAGCTCTGCACTTGGAGCCCTTGCAGTGTTCTCACCGGACAGACCTGTTCATCAAAGATTCAAGCTTTGTGGTAGCAGCATGCCTGCTATAGGCTGAAACCCCTTTGAACTCAGGCTATGAGCCAACAAAAAATCTGTCTGTCCAGCCTCCCAGCTACCAACAGAAACCCTGCAAATCACTCCTGCAGATGCTTTCCCAGCTGCCACAGCCCTTAGAGAGATTTCCTTGATAAACTAGAAATAAAAAGGAATGCCAGAAAGCTAATACCGAAGAGAGACCAGAACAGATGTGATTGGTGTGTGGAAGAGGAGGGGGGTGGGAGGATGTGTCTGGCTTTGAGGTTTGAGCAGCAGAACATGTAAAAAAAGGCCACTGTACCACTGAACAACTGTCCAATTTTGGGTGAAGCCAAGCTGAACACATGCAACCTTCATGTTTGCAGCAACTCTCCAGATCTCACCAGTGTCAGGGTAATGGCAAGAAAAGTGTTACATCAAACATCTTAAATGACATCCGTGTCAGAAGAGACAAGGTGTGTGGTGGCAGGAATTGTACCACGCAGGCGGTGTGTCTGCTGTTTCTCAGGTCAGTGCTAACATTGGAAAACAGGAAGGAGCAGATTTCATAGCCAGCTCTGACTAGGACATGGCATTACCATGGTGGAAGGCAATTACAGGAAACATAAGAGGGACTGCAATTGGCAGGCTGAAAAACCCCACAGAAATTAAAATGAACGGTTTGCGTGGCACCTTCACTGACCTTCACCAGATTTTCCCCAGTCATTGTGCCCCAAAGCAGGTCCACAGGAGTCATGGTTCACCTCTGCAGAAAGGAGGCTGAGGACAGCAGTACCCAAGTGGCCTGTGTGTTTGTTGAAGGGATGCAGAGGTCTCTCAAGCCTCCCCTGGCACTGTCTGCAAACAGATTAGACTCTTCCTCAGCACCATGCCTGAACCATGAATTTAATTCCTCAAAAACTGCAGCTGAAACATTGTCTGTAACTTGGATGTACAACAGGACACCATGTTAGGCAGGGCTCTGCAGTGCATCTGCTGTGGCCACCTCCTCTAGTGAGGTCTCTGGAAAGACTTGAAGTCTTTCAAGATAAAAATATAAATAAATATTGCCTGTTTCCATCAGAACAAACAAAGAATAATTAACTTATTTAAAAGAATAGCCTCAAATTAATTAGGAAAGTCAAAGGAGAACAGAAAAAGGCTTGTAATAAACTGTCTTTTGGTGGCTGTAGACCTTTAAGCATGTTTTTACCTCCCTGTGTGAGCTGCAGTAAACTCTGCCCTTTTCTTGCTCACCTGCTGCAACCTGGGGAGCCTTCTTCAGTGGGAGCAGCCTTGGTACCTCCCCAGGGTAGGACATCCCCACCCCTTCTCCTTAAAGAGGTGCAGCAGAGCTACAAACACATCTGAGCATCAGTAAGCACTGCCTGTCACAGTATGTCTCACTGCCTGCCTGGCAGCTGGCTTTTGGGAAGCTTTCAAGGCAGTGCGGGAGTCTCTCCGCAGATTCATATATCACCTTTTCCAGGCCCCAGGCTTCAGTGATGTCGGCAGTTCCCCAGGCAGGAGGTGCTGCCAACTCTGCAGAGCCCGGCAAGGTGGACAGCGCTGGGAGGATGATGGCAGGGAGGTCTCCAAAGAACCCCTGGGAGTGATGCTTGCTGCAGCCAGCGAGCAGGTAGCCCTCTCCTAGGAAAGCCCGTCCTCACCTGGGGGCAGCCCCCTTCTTCTCTGGGTGCAGGGAATGAGCTGCTGCACAACCAACATGACATGCTGATTCCCTCCGTCTTTCATCACAAACAAGCTTGCCCCAATTTCCACAGCATGGCAGATAATTGACTTGTGACAACTGAGTTCAACACAAATTAGCCCGGTTTAGAAAGACAGTTTCATTTGCACTTCCAGCCAGAGAAAAACAGTTAATCCAAGCAAATGAGAAGAAATCATTAACTCCCACTTGATAAAAGACTATTGAGTGTTCTGTCTCTGCCCAGAGCAAATCTGACCAGTTTAAACCCACAGGTGCCTCTAGCACTTAGATCATACCATCTTCTGCTTGTCAGGAGCAGTGAGATGGCAGTAAGTGGGGCTGAGACCTAGTGTGGCCACCCTCCGTCAGTTCACCAGGACCTTCAGCATGTGCCCCTGTACCACCTCATGTTTCCATGTCTCAGGCTCAGCATTCCCACGTTGGCTTCCCACAGTTCAACACCTCATGTATCATACCTATGTTCATTCATCCAGCTGCCCCTGCTTTTAGCTGTGTTGGAATATAATGGAGTTTTCTTAACATTTAGTATTTTTATTTGCTTCCCTAACTGAAGGCAAAACCTTGGTCAAGCTGAGACAGTGAAATGCCCATGGATGTTCCCAGGGATGCAGTTGCAGTAGGGTCAGTGCCTGCCTTGTGCGGGTGCTGGTGGTCCCCAGGGCACAGTGCTTGCTCCCAGGCAGCCCCATGTACCCAGTGCCACCACCCACATGCACAGTGGGTCAATACATCAGTGGAACTCTTCTCCACTGCCACCAGCTCCATCCACGCTTACCTTGCTGCCCTCAGTAGGAGAAGATCCCTCTAACCTGGTTGTCAGAAATACAAGGCAGACACCTAGACACAGGTGATATGACTCCCCTTCTGCCGAGAATTATTTTCACAGCGGAATTGTTTTTCTTTTTATCTCGATGAGTATCTCTAAGGAAGTGTGAATATTTACTGAAAGCATATATTGGAGGGAGGAGGGAAAGGTGTTAATAAACCCCTAACTTTACATTTTTGCTTTTCATCTTTTTCAGTAAAAAGTCATAACTCAACATTGCATGTCCCTCATCTGTTTTCAGAGTGTGCCAAAGTGGTTCTGTCATATGTGAGGGGAGGCCAACATGCACCCTTCTAGAGACACACCCAGTGGTGTGGCCTTTCTATCCAATTGTGGCAATGATGGCATCTGATATTGTAAATGAAAAATAGGCGTGCGAGTAATTAATGTATTATTTTACTTACCCGGCTCAGTTTTACACCAGTGCCATTAAGACTAATGGTATTAGTCACAAATAGAGTGGAATAGAGCTCACCTAGTCTGGGTGCTTAAGCCACCGTCACCCATATCTCCATCCTGCCAGTCCCCTTTATGGTCCGTAATGTACCAGAAGTCCTCTTGCTGCTGAGAAAAGCCGATCTTTTCTGAGTCCTCACTCCAGAGCTGCAATTACAAGCTTCTCCTATGAAGTCACAGACTCAGGTTGCCCAGCAAGGGCAATTTTGATGTGCTAAGCCTTCTTTGGGCAGCAGACATCAGTACCTCTCATCAGCTGAGTGGTTTTCCACCCATCATGTAGCACTGCACAGTCAAAGACACCCCTTTCATCACCACTTGGTTAAGTGTCATTTTAGCCCTGAAGGAAATTGCCCAGAAGCATCTCAGTGAGGGAGGTCCTGCAGGGCCAGAAAAGCCAGACGAAGCTCTAGGTATTTGACCAATGAACATGGCCAATAGGTATCTGCCATCTGTACAGACCACGTTCTGGGTCTTAGGATCAAAAGGACTACTGAATCCTGCTGTTTACAATGCTGGAGGCTTTACTCCTAGTCCTCAGACACAGAGAAGCCCCGCAGTGCCATGGTGAGAGACCGTGCCTGGTACCTGTAGGAAGGTGTCCAGAGCAGTGGGCAAGGCTGCGTGTAGGTGGGAGTGAGACCCCACAGCCCCGCAGTGATGAGAAGAGCTTGCACTGGAAATAAGCATGCCGGGCCCTTTCCACACACATCTGACACGGTGCCATCCTCCAAACTGGACACTGGGAACAGGCCAGCCCCTCAGACCTTTGCTGGAGCACATGCCTGGGACCTCATTCAGTTAGCTAGCTTGCAAGTCTTTGGGAAATTTCCACAAGACATGCCAGCTGCAAACCTCTGGGTCTCTTCCCTTCTGGAGACAGAGACTCAGCCCAGAAAATGCTAAGGAAAACAAACCATGCAAATTTGATGCTATCGATGTCCTAGAAGGTTAACATGTCTTGAGTCCTGGTTTCACAGCTTCCACGTAGATCCCTGTTCTGGTAATGGCTTTATTCTAACTGCTTTCTCCCAAGTAGCAGCAAAAAGCCTCATATCCAGTCACTTCCCTGGGCAGAAAAGTGATAAAAGAACATCCCCTCTCTTGTCATTTGATTTTACAACTGGATGTTTGGCATCTAATGCATGCCAAAAAAGAAAATATCTACAGCATTATAAGGGCTCAAAGAGCTTTGCATTAATGCTGTATGCTGATGATGCGTTAATATATTTATCTGATCCAGCTCAATCTCTCCCTAGTCTATTAGCATTAATATCTGAGTTGGGGGATAGAGCCAGATAGAAAACAAGCTGTGCAAAGCCTGACTTCCATCACCTCCAGACACTCTTGATGAAGTGTTTTTGCAATGGCAAACTCCTTTGAGTTCACAGCACCTTGAATCTGTGACAGCAAATATTGTAAGGAGCAAAGGACTCCTAAGCCAGAACTTCCACTGTGGAAAACCCCCCTGGGCTTTGGGTATGGTCATTTTTAAATACCTTTTATCTGCAAAATCTCACTGGCACTTGCAAACATCTGCGCATGGGACAAACTCGACCCCGCCTGTTTAGGCAGAAGTTTCCCCTTTTGCAACTCCCTGAAATAAAAGTAGAAAAGAGGAGAGCTGAAGTCTTGTCATTTCTGAGCTGTAAAATGTGGACAGAATAAAGCCCTTCCCAACCCACTCATGTGTGAATCCTGAGCCTCCCTGGCGTGTTGCCTTCATGTGTCAGAGACATGAATTTTCAGGAACATGCAGCAGCAGCACTCCCCTGACAATGTGTATACCTGGGGTTTTTTGGAAGTCATTTTGCATGAAACTTACTGTCTAATGCTGCATTTTAATGGTTTGAGACCCTGCCACAGGCAAGGGGGCTTCCTCTGTCAGTTCTGCAGGTCTGGGGAAGCAGCCATCAGTGGCACATACCACCTTCATCGCTTGCCAGAGCAGAAATCTCCTGCTGTGGTGCAGACTCTGGGGCTTGATTGAGTGTGTGACCAGCTGCAGAAAGTAGCATCCTCCTGCCTCAGCCTAGTGGGCAAGTCTCTTCCAGCCCCTCTTGCTATGACACATTGCAGACCATGGCAGGTCATGTTGTGTTATACCTACAAATTCCCATCCACTTCTGACCTAAGTAGGAACAGTAGTGTCCATTTTCCTGAAAAAGATACTATATTTTACAGTGGGGATGAATAAAGACTGAGGGATAGGAGACAATGCTTCTGTAGTAAAAAAAAAAAAAAAAAAAAAAAAAAAAAACTATGTTATTTGAACCAAATTTCTATGATACTCCTCAGACATCCCAATGAGTTTAGCTCGAATGATGAAATATATATTTATTTGGCTCATGAATCAAAGGTATAGAGATAGACTGATGTGGTTCTGCAATGTGTCCTTCACCTGAAATCAAAAGTCAAACATTTCTCTGCCATCTGAATGAGATAAGCCCTGGGTGAATAATGCTTCTGCTTCTACTGTAAGCCCTCACATTTCCAAAATACATAATACAAACATGTGCAACTGTGGACATTACAGTTACAGGAATTATAAAGGTTTGTTTTAATTGGTTTTAGTTTGTTTTACAAATTGGATTTGCACCCTTGAAATAACATAAACTGCATGCCCTAGAGGATAAAACCATGTTGAAAGGTGAAGGCATCCAATCACAACCCGTCTTTAGACACTGCTGAAAATGAAGACCTGCAATTAATGTCCAGGACAAGTAAATAATAATGCAGTCAGTGGAAAGAATAAGCTATCAAAACTCTCTAAGAAGCACAAGAGGTATTTTGTTAGATGCTTCCTCTACGTGTTGGGGACCCCAGGGGAGTTTCAAGCAGCATTAGTATTGCTCGTATGCAGTACAGAAATGTGGGCAAACATCTCCAAAATTGTCTTCATGAACTCATGGCAATGTGGGATCCTGCCAAGTGTGGACATCCCCTTGGTTTCTTAGAAAGGTTCAGGGCCAAGAACACATTGTTGTCTTTCCAAAAAAGAGCAAAGCTCAAAAGGTTCATGCCATCTGGCAGTAGGATGTTCCCCCTCATCCCAAGGGGACAGCACAAACATAGCTGTATGTTGTGCTTGCTGTCCTTTTAACCTTTGAAATGTCTTTTTGTCCCTGGGCACTTCCTGGATTTCAGTTGGTGATCCTCTTTTTGTATCTATTTCTTCGGTATCATCCCAAGAAATCTTCCCCCTAAATGACCTTGATCAATTGTTCTTGATATATTTAATAAATCATTTTCAATTCAACTGTTTAAACAGAAGGGTTCACACTCCTAAATATGTCATCATAAAGGCATGCTTACTCCTTAGAGATCTACTGCAAAGGTGAAATATATATCAGATACTAAAGAACTGAGAAATAGCAATTAAATGTGAAGACAAACAGAAATTGGATGTATCTGCGTATAATCAATGCACTGTTGATTATGTACTTTGCTTCTTGATGAAAGAGTGAATTTGCAGATTTTGTAGAATTTTCAAGTGTCCTGACTTTATATATAGTGTCCCATGGAAATTTTGACCTGAAAAGACGCTCATGTTAAATTAATAAATGAGTCTAGGGCACAGTAAAAAGGGGGGTTCCTTAACAAATTTATCTCCAATGTTGGCTGTTATTTATCCAGCTGACCAGTCTATAACCTTGTATTTCAGCTGTGCAACTAAACTGTCCCTTGGTCAGTCAGTGAAGTCACCTTCTACTCCCTCTTCTGAATAGGTGACCGAGGAGGTCTGGAGAAGAAACTGGGCAGCACCTTGCACTACTGCTGCACCTTGTACTACTGCTCATTGTGGCACATGAGAATGAGGTGTGACGAGACCGAACAGATTTGAGGACGTCCCAGTGGATCTCAGCCCTGATTTCAAGCATGCCCATACCACTGCTGCCAAGTTGGGCTGGACTAACTCTTGAACACCATTGCCTTCCTCTGCAATCAGGAATACCATGAGAGCATACTTCTCCCTGGCATCTAGATCCAAGTAAGCCCAAAACCATGCAGAGTAGAAAAGCTAATTTTCCACCATCGAATATCATACGAACCACTCATACACTGGGAGGACTAAAAACATCACACAGCCTCCTTCCTTTTAAAACACTTGGTACATCCTTGTCAACAGCACTCGCTGGGGCATGGTGCCCAGGACAGTAGCAATGATGACCCCTTGCCCTACCCAAGGACCTTCTACCTTTGTTCCCTTCCCAGATGTGCACACCATGCTCCTTTGTGTGCAGGTGGGACCTTTGCACAGGCAGGCATCTCCTGCAGTGTGGAAAGGCCATGGTGTGCTCCAGCTCAAATGTCAGTGGCAGGAACAGGGGAGCAGTCGGAGGTCACATGGCAGGTAACATGGAGAAACCGTGGGAGGCTATGAGCACTAACATTTCCTGGGTAGATGGGGGAAGAAGAGAGGGTGCCTCACAGTAAATAAGTTACTCTACTAGAGACCTCTATAACCATGGGCACAGGAGGCACAGGGCTTGAGATGAGGTCCTGAAGGTACTGGAAGGAAACCTTTGGTGTGTGGAGCTTACATTTTCTTGTTCACAAGAGAACTTGGATTTTCATGGTCTCTGGTGAGATGTGAGAACTGCAGGAAGAAGTCTGCTCCTGGCTGGCCAGCTGCGGGGGACAGGCACTGCCCAGGACACCAACAATTGTCTCCCTGCCTGGGCTGACAGTTAATTGCATTTTTAATTCCCATCCACTGCAAAAAAAAAAAGGGAAACCTTTCTCTACTCTCATCTGAACAAACACCACTCCAGAGATCAACAAAGGAACCCAGAGCGACTCTTCAGGGAAAATGTGGCACGTACAGGAATGGATTGCTTTGGTTTCTGTTGCTAGTGACAGGAGAGTGATCAGGATTTCTACAACAGACCTTGTCTCAGGCTCTAATTAGCAACTCAAACATGTGTTTTCAGTTCTTTCAACTGTGCGAGAAAGACTCAAAAGCCTTAGCTATTGCTCACAGCAGACCTGAGTCTTAATGTGACATCAAGAGGCAGGCAAGATAAGAGTCTACAAATCTACTTCATCCTTTAAAAAGATGTATTGGTACATTTTCTTTTTATTCTCTTTGTGCTCTTTCATGGAGATTTCACCTCCTTGAGAAACACCCTTGGTCTGTCCTGTGGTGCAGGAAAGAAAGCAGAGGCACAGCCTGACCAAATCTGAGGGGTGCCCTCTCCCTTTGCAAGATATGACAGGAGCCACCACAGTCCTGACGTCCCAGGGATGCTCCTACCCTGAAGGAGCCATTCTTCGCTCTCCCCACTGCTGGCCATCAGAGGAGGATGAGAGAGGACCAAGGTGACATGGAAACACTGACCATCCAGTGATGCATCCTGCCCATACTGGAGTTTTCCTCTAATCTTTAAAAACTCTGGAAACTTTCACACATGTACGTGGAGGTGGACACATACGCACACAGACGCACGTGGACGAGCTTGCTCGTTCATGCACACATCCACACACACAGGCATACGTACAGCACCACCTTCAATACAAGATTGGAAAGCCAATCAGTAGTTAAAAACAAGATTGCCTGCATAATCACCAACAAGGCCTCTTGTGAATACTTCTTAGGAGGTTGAGTTTAATCATATGATTATTCATTGCTTTTTACACAAAACACCTTTCTTATTCAGTGAGCAGGCTGGACTCGCCTGGGAATCAGTCTGGGCTGCGTCATAAAGGAATCTGCAAATTCTTCTGACTGTGATGTTGAACACAGGTTTGGAAAAAAGACAATCTGTCCCTACTCCTCCCACAGGATAACATCTGCTTCTCCATAAGTGACTTAAAGTAAGATGGTCTCAAATCACGTACCCTTCATTTTCAGGATGACCAGCTTCATACCCTGATTTGCAGAACAGCCATGTACTCACATCTGCACCAGTGTCAAAGAGATTTGCACACTTAACAGGGAAAACATTTTGAAAGCTCTGCTTATGAAGAACTAGATCTTCCATGTCTCTTATCAAAAAAACAAGGGAAGCTTGTGACATGGGTGCCTGGAGAGTGCCACTGAGCCCATGGGACAGTGATACTGCCCTCCTGGCAGAACAGGATAAAACCTTCTGCAATGCAATGTGCATTGCAGGAAAACCTGCAGGGACGATTTGAGCAGGGTAGCACCAGTCTATACAGCAAGGAAGGGCCTGAGGCAACCAAATGAAATAAAGTATTACAGAGCTGCTTCTTTAGCACCGCCCAAGCAACACACTGACTCAGGTAGAAGTTTATGGGACAAATGGTCTGTGGCTGTGACATTTAAGAGTAGGGAACAATACATATAGCTAAGGGAGCTGGAATTATTAGCACATAGGTCACCCTACGCCTGGTATTTCACAACTGTTTTCACTCTTTTAAATCAAGTTTTGTAGACACTCTCCCTTTTTAGCTAGAGGAATGACCTAAAGACCCGCTGAAGCTGGCACCCAGGTTTTCTGAGGTTTTTGCATAATTTCCTTCTGTACTGCTGGGTCACATGGTGGGACATACCAGCTCAAATGCTCCCTAACCAAAAGCCATTCCTGAAACACTGAGTTATCTTTCCTCTTTTCTGCTGCAGTGGTTGGCTCTCTTCAGTCGCAGTTTCAAACGGCAGAACTCTGCTGACCCCACTAGGTAATGACCCTTGCTGAGCATAGCTCACTGGTGGCCTTTTGTCTCTACTCAAGACCTTTCTGATCCTGGCACCAATTTTAGGACATCAGCCCTAACTCACCCAGGTGGATATAATTTGTAGGGAATTAGACTGTGCTCCTCAGCTGGGATGGCCAATAGCTGTCTTTGGGACTTAGAGCAGTGGAAGGTTGTATCCTGTTTTGTCTCCTCAAAGAAGCAGCATTAGGAGATACAGCTGCCTTAAATACCCACTGGTGCCTGTGATTGCTGTGACACAACTCCCTTTGCTCTGTAGGTACCTTTGAAAAGGACAGCATGACCCCACACAGAGTCACCAGGGCAGAGCAGAAAAGACCCGAAAAATGCAAAGCCCCTAGACCTGCCCCAAGACAGAGCTCCTTCAGCCTCCAGGAAGAGCCAAGGGAATTGCCAGTGAGTCTTAAGGGAGCAGCACACAACAGGAGAGGATGGATGGCAGAGCCTGAGGGATAGCAAATATCTATTTATAACTCTGACACTCCATCCTAAGGGATGCTCTACAAGCACTCAGAGTTTCTTCATCCACCAAAGCAGCCTAAGGATGGAGACGACATCCCGATACTGGCAGCCTTGGGCAAGTAACACTCACCAGATGGAGCAGTGCTTGCAGCATGATGTGCTGAACAAAGTGATTGGAAATGAAACCAAAGGGGAAGCCAGCAAGGTCACCCTGTGCTCCTTCTTCCTGTCGTCTTCTCATTAGAGAGTGCCTTGTATTACTACCAGTCGTACTCCTCCTCAACCCTGGGAATGCAACTTATTATACACACAGACCACTCCTCAGAGAGTGGATATCCCACTCCCATGGTGATCTATCCATTTTGCAATAAACCTTTTGCAGAGTTGCAGTGACAGAGTGATTAAATACAGTCTGTTGCCTCTGAATAAATGTAGTTTTGTGTTTACAGCACAGTACAACCTTTTCACATATCCCAGCCAGCCAGGCAATGTCCTCTCACAGTAAAGACTACCTGCTGCATTTTGATGGGCTCTTCAGACAAATTAAGATCCTTCAGACAGAGCTGCCCATGAACAGTTGCTTCTGAACAGCAGGGAAAGAGTTATTGCTGAGCCTGAGCCTCTGGCAGGTATATCCAGGGCTCTCCTGTGCTTGAGAAGGAACTGTGCCCCTGACCAGACCCTCTATCTCTATCCAGTCCTCTCTAGGAGCTTCTGAGTCAATCCAACCCTCTTCTGTAGGGCTGCCTGGCCTGGGTGCAGGGGGAGATTTCCAGCCCTGCTAGTGCTGACGTGTTGTATAGCTCTCATTGCACTTACCAAAATCATTGGTTGAAATAGCACTTGGGTGTGCACAGACCAGGGCAGGCAATTGGATCGTCAGAGACATCAGTGGGAACTCTTGCTGTGATGAGATGTCTGGCCAGCACATGTGAATGGAGAGCCAGGGAGGATGTTTGCAGCCAAAGGGACACAGAGAAGCCTCCAGGCTCTCTGTGACCCACCCTCCTTGGAGAGGCTCCCTTCGTGCCACAGACTGCTTGTTACTTTGCCCGCACTGCCAGGTTCCTGCCTGTGAGGGGGCACTTGTCCTGTGTTGTGTGACCTTCTGAATGTGCTCAGAGGCAGACTGGCTGCTAGAGCATGCCATCTTGCAAGATCAAAGCACATTTTCCAACCCCAGGATTGCAAAGAAAGGCTGGAAAAGTAATTTGGGGGTTGGGGAACATAAAGGTCAGAGAGGAAGCAATGAAAAAATCTGCTTTTCTTCTGTGAATATCCAGATCTTGAGCAGGTATGGTGATTAATAGAGGTTGGACTGGACCCCAATGTTCATGAGCCTGGTGAAATGCTGGAGGAGAGAGGGCCTGCAAGTTCCAGGTGCTGAGCTGAATACCCTCTCTGTCCCCATAAATAGCATTCCCTTCCCCAGTCATCACTGCCTATGTAAACCCTCCTCCTGTGTGTATTCACAGCACAAAGACTGTGAACATGTCTGACAGCAGAAGACCAGCTAGTAAGTTGCCATAACAGGATCCTAGAGACTATAAACTCATTGGTGCCAGTGAAAAGACTACAGACTTTTTTAGGGCTGCCTCTTCCAAGTCTGATCCCAGTTAAATAAATTTTCCCTGTTTACAAATCTGGTGGGAAAGGGTCTTTAGCCCTTTAGGCTCTCGATCCTGTGTCTGCAGCGACCCTTGCATTCGGTCAAACATCAAACACCCCCGCTTGCTGTTACACTAGAGTATTCATCTGGGAATACATAAGTCTATTAACAATGGATAAATAATCGATATAACATTACATTTTTACCAGTAGTAGGGCCATTAGCACAACAGGGGAGATTACTGAGATAGCTTTCCAAACCAGACCCCGGGGCACGTGTAGGGTAAATTGCCCATGACGTATTGTTGCTTTGAACTTAGTCCAAAATATGCTGTCTTCACAGAAAAAGAGAACACAGCTTACTCTGCTTTTTGCATGGGGAACCGGCAGGTCTCTGCCCTTCTCGCTTTGCTCTCCTCTTTATTTCTTCCCTTAACATCCAAAGTCCTGGTTCAGAGTTAGCCAACATCTGAATTAATTTACTGAATGAACAGCCCTATGAGTTTACAACATTATTGACATTATGCCTGTTGTCTTACAGAACTGCCCCTATTCAGAAAAATATGCTGCTTAGGCTGAAGCACCCACTTACGTCCATGACTTTCACTTTAAAGGGTTGCTAAGGTACTTAAGCTCTATAAGTATCAGAGCCCACACGCTACCAAGATGCAGATGCTCTGGGCTGGGATCGGGTGCCATTTGACTTCAAGCACTTTATAAAATGGGGAAAAGGTGGGGGAGGGATCCTTCAGCTGAAGATCGGATGCTTTATGACAGACTCTGGCATTTAGAGCAAAAGCTTCACAGATGGTCAGTTTTATACCTTGCCTGTAATGTGACAGGCTCCTCCAGCAGTACTGCAGCTTATGAAGGAGCTCACTCGGGTAGTTAAAAACCATCTCCAGCCAACATGTGGCCATGAGAAGCTTCTTGTTAAAACCCAAAATGACAGAACATTATTCTTTAATATCTTTTTTTCTAGAAGTGTGTTGAAGTCAGCACTCCATCTGGATTAATTGTGCTAGTGAAACCTACCAATGAACATGCAGTAGGATAAGGACTCTTGCATGGCAAACCAGCATTCCAGATGCAGCAGCACATGGCTACTTTGAATGGCTGGGACAGTCATGAGACATGAGGTAGAGATGGAAAAGAGAGAACTCAGAAAAGTCTTATTTATACATTGAGGCCAAAAACTGGGCTAATTTCAAAGACACTAATCCTACTAGAGTAGGAGGAAGGAGATTGCATCTAAAGATCATCACATATCTTGTTTGCTCTTTTGGGTTATACCGCAACTTGGACAGATTACTTGCAGTGTTTAGAAATGCCATAAATTTCAGCCTGTCTTCATAAGTCAAAGAACCATCATTTTAGTTGCCTATGAAGTTTTTGACATTCAACCATAAGCTGTTTTTCACAAGAGGTCCAGGACATGGGGTATCCTTTTCTTGATTACAAATCCAGCTCTATCTTTCCTACATCCCTTTAAACATCATGCAGCAGCTCACTAATTCTCTTACCATCTTGCCTGGTCTATTCCTTTCCCTTTCCATCTCTGGGCACTAGAAACACGCTCTTGGACAAGTTATGGCTCAGAGCAGGCTGCTGAAGAAAAGCAAGCATCCTAGGGAGGGGAAGCATACATCTCAAAAAGACATTGCCTCCTGCCTGCCTCCTCTTTACCCTTCTGAGCCTGAGGAGGAACACACTGCTCAGTCCTGCAAGCCTTTCTTACAGGACACAAACCAAGGGAGTGCTCTGCTGAACATGTGCAGGCAACTCACATGAAGCGATGGGACACGAGCAGCCTGCAGAGGATCCATGCTCTGATCTCTGCTGCGCTGCTTGCACTGCACAACCCATAGGTGTAAGTCAGCATCACAGCCCTGGGGTCACCAAAGGCCAGCAAATGCTGCTCACAGAAAGCCTGGCTCTTGGTCCTGTTGGGATAACTGCTTATGATTCTCCTCCTAGTTTGCTGGTGTACATCAGGAGCAACCTGGCACCAAGCACTGGCATGGCAGAGTATTAGTCCTACAGGTCCTATTGCTACATGCTCTAATACCTCCTCAGTTCTCGCTCCATCCTTCATCATCTTATTGTGAATTCTGCCTATTTCTGGAGTGCACAGACTAGCTGCTCCGGGCAAATTTAGCTCCTTTCCTCACATTTCTCAGCTGCCAGATGCTGCTGACACAGCCAGAGGTCCTAGCTATAGTAATGTGGCCTTTAAACTCTAAACCAGGCTTTGCACAACAATTAATTACCTTCTAACACAAAATCAATTGGTGCCTTTATTTTGCTCTGAATAGCAGTGATGGATAAGGCAAAGCTGCATCTTCTCTGCATTAAATAAACTTTTTCCTGGTATGTTCCTGGCAAGGGACAAATCTGCACTTGCTTCTTCCTGTCACTCAGGATCTTGGGAAGGATCACAGCTTAGGGCAGATGATGAAGAAATCCTTTTGGAGCTCTGCAGATGACAAGGATTTCGAATTGCCACAACTCCATTGCTGTCTAAGGTAAATAAGCTGACCACATCATTTTCTCAGATGCTCTATAGTCCCACAGAAAGGGGTTTCATGTCTTGCCTATCTTTTATAGATTTATGTAATAAATATTTACACTTATAAACATACATAAAAGTTACATTATGGATGTGCCACTGCACTTGCATAGTTAAAGACCAGGGTTGAGTTGTGTGATTAAATCTAAGATTCAAACTGTTCATTACATTCAAAGAAAGTGTTTTCAAAGAATACACAACTCTAATGATTCATTAACTGCTGTATTCATTTTAAGACAAGTATTTAAAGAAACGTAGCACTATATTTCAGGCCATTTTGTTCTCCTGAATATGTAGATTAGCACAGACTCTCCAGATTTCCCTCTGAGTTAAAACCATATGAAGGTTTGTTCTTCAGCAACATTTTCAGTCTCACTCTTTAGGATTAATGGTTGCAGTCCTGGATTTTGTTCCCCTCCCGAGGTTTCCATTGTGTCAGACTCTCATCGAGCTGAAGCTTACAAAGACAGCTCTCTCTCTAAAGGGATGCTTCAGTCCAGCAGCTTCTGCACCTCTGTGCTTGCTTCTTGCCCCGGTTGAGGTCAGAGGCTCTCTGCCCGCTGCTGGCCTCACGGGAGGGTGGCTACAGTCACACTGGAGTGAGCACAGACATGATGACTGATGACTTTGCTCTCACTGGGACCAGGGGAGGAAGAGAGCAGCTCCTGTCTGGGAGGATGTAGCAGGACCAGCCTCATGCTTCAAGTTACTGTCAGGACCAAGACTACTCCAGAGCCCAACACACTGTTCTAGGGCATGAAGGTACCTTGGTTTCTGCAGCCAGTGTCACATGGGAGCAATCTGTCAGCTCTTGACTTCCACAGCCAGGCTGCAGCTGGGATAAGCAGGGGCACAAATCCCAGTTGAGATCAGAGGTCGAGCGATACCCATGGTGCTGCCTTCCTTCCTTTTGCTTTTGTGCTGTGCAAATATAAAACAGTCTCCCCGAAGTAGTACCTGGGAACTGCTGATGCTATAAACAGGAAAGACATGCAGGTGCTGGAGCCCTGGGTCTGGTCTGGGAAGGACCAGAAGCTATATGCTTTCATAACCAGCTGTCCAGGAACCAAACCTGCCTCACTGCACACATTCACCCATGATGCTGGGATATCACAAGGCAAACCAGCATAAATCACCTGCTCCAGGACCCTCTGCAGACTGCAGTGAGGCCTCTCCTGGGATCCATCAGCCCTGTAGGCTCCAATTCAGCACAACCACATGACTGTCCCAGAAAGTTCCCTGGTGAGCCATGCCTGCAGAGAATCAAAAACCACACACTGGACAGGTTGGCCAAGCCTACCAGCTGGCTTATGCTAGGCCTTGGTTTCTCAGGAATAGCCCAGGCATTGCAACAGAGGGCAGGGACATGTATATGAAAGGAACAACTGCAGTTGCAACAAGGCACAGGAAAAAGAGGTTCAGCATTATTTCACCTCCAGCAAGATTTTGGCTCTATCACTGGGTCTGTCGTGGCCCAGTCAGTGTGGGTTTATGAAAGGCAGGTCCTGCTTGACAAACCTGATCTCCTTCTGTGACAGGGCGACCTGCTTACTGGATGAGGGAAAGGCTGTGGATGTTGTTTACCTTGACTTTAGTGAGGCTTTTGACACCGTTTCCCACAGTATTCTCCTGGTGAAACTGACTGCTCGCGGCTTGGATGGGCACATGCTTTGCTGGGTAAAAAACTGTCTGGATGGTCGGGCCCAAAGAGTGGTGGTGAAGGGAGTTAAATCCAGTTGGTGGCCGGTCACGAGTGGTGTCCCCCAGGGCTGGGTTTTGGGGCCACTCCTGTTTAACATCTTTACTGATGCTCTAGAGGAGGGGATCGAGTGCCCCCTCAGTCAGTTTGCAGATGACACCCAGTTGGGTGGGAGTGTGGATCTGCTCCAGGGTGGGGAGGCTCTGCAGAGAGACCTGGACAGGCTGGAGCCATGGGCTGAGCCCAACTGGGGGAGTTTCACTGAGGGCAAATGCCGGGGGCTGCCCTTGGGCCACAACAACCCCCAGCAGGGCTACAGGCCTGGGGAGGAGTGGCTGGAGAGCTGCCAGTCAGAGAGGGACCTGGGGTGTGATTGACAGACGTCTGAACAGGAGTCAGCAGTGTGCCCAGGGGCCAAGAAAGCCAATGGCATCCTGGCTTGTGTCAGCACCAGCGTGGCCAGCAGGGACAGGGAAGGGATCTGAGCCCTGTGCTCAACACTGGTGAGGCCGCCCCTCGATGAGTGGGTTCAGTTTTGGGCCCCTCACCCCAAAAAATCCATTGAATGACTCGAGCGTGGCCAGAGAAGGGCAACGGAGCTGGGGCAGGGTCTGGAGCACAGGTCTGCTGGGGAGCAGCTGAGGGAACTGGGGGGGTTCAGTCTGGAGAAGAGGAGGCTGAGGGGAGACCTCCTGGTCCTCTGCAACTCCCTGCCAGGAGGGTGCAGAGAGCGGGGATGAGTCTCTGGAGCCAAGGACCCAGCGCCAGGCCCCGAGGGAATGGCCTCAAGCTGCCCAGGGCAGGATCAGGCTGGCTCTGAGGAAGGATTTCTGTGCAGAAGGGGCTGTTGGGCGTTGGAATGGGCTGCCCAGGGCAGGGGGGAGTCCTCAGGATCCCTGGAGGGGTTGAAGAGTCGGGCTGAGCCAGCACTGAGGGATCTGGGGGAGTTGGGAATGGTCAGGGGGAGGGTCATGGTTGGACTGGAGGAGCTTCAAGGGCGCTTCCAACAGAGATGATTCTGTGATTCTGTGAAACTGAGTTTCCAGAGGGTGTCAAAATTTGGATTATCCTTCATACACAGGTGCTATGGGACTTTCTTAAAAAGAGTGGCATGCAAAGGAATTATTTTTGCTTTCTCTGCCCTCATTTTCAAGAACAGCTGAACTGGGTTTTTTTATGAAACTTTCAAATCAAACATACAAACACTTAACTAGAGGAAGATGGTTGGCATGGGAAACATCAGCCCAATCTATCAAAGTGTGACAAAAGCACATGCTACTGAAAACAGGAGAATCACACAGCATTAGCAGTACCAGCTCCATCTGTAACATAGCTACAGATTGGTGAGTTATTTTGGCTGAAGACAACTTTTTCCCCCAGAAAATATATATGTAAACCACTGATGTAAACAGTCTGCAAAGCTGTCAGATTTCTTCAGTCAAAAGATGAAGTTTTTAAAATGCCCCCAAGATCTAAAATTTTACAGTTTTTCTGCACAGCAGGTTTTATCCTGCAGCTCCATCATTCCATTTTTAAGGGTTTTTTTCAAAGAAATGTTAAAAAAAATGCCACAACACCACACAAATTAAACATTCCCTGGCATGTTCTAGTTAAATATTCTGTTCAACGCAAAATTATGGCACAAAGAAGCACAAAATCCTAATTGTTAGCCCAGCTCTGGACAGGAATACAGTGTGAATGGATCCTTGCCCTGAAGAGTATTTTTACTGGACTTCAGCAGCTTGTGTGTGTTGGGCATTGGAGACTATCAACACAAAGAATCAAAGGTAATCTGAGGTTAGCTGCGCTACTTACTAAACTGGAAAAAACCTATCTTTTCCCAAGGAGATGTGAACAGCCCCCAAGTGCTGACACTGTATTCTAACAGTGGTGATGACTGCAATTAATCTGTAAATGTCTAATGAGCCACTTCTTCTTCCACTACTAACCCAGTGAAGAAAGAGGCCATTGTCAGGGCTCTGTATTGCAGTAGTATTTCCAAGTCCATCCTACACTAAGCTTTCAGACTATTTTTCTCCACATTTGCCAGAGGCTCTCTTTTGCACTCCAAAATACTATGAAGCAGTCTGAGTTAATTTCTGAATTTTATTTTCTAAAATCACAGCATTTTGATTGACTAAATAGCAATTAGCATCAGAGTTGTTTTTATTTTATATCCTGCCAGTAGAAACATTTAAGTCAATATCCATCAGATTTGTAAAAAAAATGAATAAAACCTGGCCCTTTCCAAGCATAATTAGGCTTGGGGAATGGTGTTGCTTTTATCTGTAGGTCAGTACCAATATTAACAATTTGGCCAAGTTTTTTATTTTCGCTTCTGAAAAAAATCTTTTTAGCCATAGACAGCTACATACTCCAGAAACAATTTTCTAGTTACATTAGCACAACCCCATGAAGTGAAGGGTGCAGGGGTTTTAGGAATTCAAAGTAACACAGATGAAGTCTAAATAAATGTGCATAAAGCTGGGTGCAGCTTGCTCATGTTGTCCCCAAAGGCCATGCATTTATTTCTTCCTTGGAACACTGCAGTGTTTTCCTGGGAGCAACTGCAACTTTGATCCTCAGCTAAACAGAGATGCTGTCAGTATCCATCACATCTTTGCATAACAAGACTTGCTATGGCAGAGGACTCTGGTGGCTCATGCACAGGTGTGCACCACCTCCCAAGGCCAGGAGTCAGGAAAGGATGGTTGGAGAGATGACACCCAGCATCTCTTCCTCCTTCCCCAGTTGCCTGGAACAAACAGAAACCGCCTGCCTGCCACCATAACTTCTTGGCAGCATGAGACTCCAGGGAGAGGAGTCTCTTCAGTACAATAGGAAATACTTCCTTGCTTCATTTCTATTATCTAGTTTGAATTCAGAATGTGCTGTAAGTGGTGTGAGAGGGACTGGCACAAGAGCTCATGTTACAGGTGCCTCAAGCCAAGCATCAGAGCAGGGAAGACAATCACTCCCTCTCCAGATCCTCTCTCCACCAAGTGTTTAACAAGGTATCTTCTGCCACTGTGGGGACTCTTCCTTCACTGGAACTCACAGACGGCCCCTTCCCTTCAGCAGGGCAGGCCCAGCTCATGCAAAGAAGTCGTCCTGAAATTGGTCATCTCCCAGTCGCTGTTGGAAACTATTATTGGAAACTTCATGACTAGAGGTCATGATGAGCTCAAGAGCCTGTGGAAAAGCGTCCCAAAGGAAGACTGTTTATGCAGGAGGGGGTGACACCTGGGGAGAAGCAACCAGGCTGAGGCAGAGAAATACCTCAGGTCTGGGCTGTGAGGCCAGGGTCCTCCTTCCTACCAGACCTTCTCTGTCTCTGGGCTGAGCATCACTGAGCTTACTGGCACTGAAGATGGATGCTGTTGCACTACCTCTCCACCACATACATATCTGCACTGGAGTCAAAATATCTTCTCATCCCAGGGAAGGTGGTTGACAGATGCTGTCCCTGGGAAAATGACCACTACATGTCAGTGGAGCCCAGGTGACCAGCTCACCTAGACATGCCTGCACCAAAGAGCCCAGGGAGACAAACCCCATGCAGACACAGCTGCGTGAGGAGTTTCAAAGTGTTCTTGTGATACCCACCGTTCAAGAGAGCCACGATGTCTAAACTCTGAGGCCCTCTGCAAAACTGCTGCTCCCATGGGGAACTCTTGTGCATGGTCCTCAGCCCTTGGGGTTTGTCCCTTGGGACAACGCTGCCTGTCCTTCCCACCCACAGAGCTGATGGGACAGGACCTGGGGAAAGGGAACAGCAGTGAAGTATTTTAAAAAGTGCCCACATATTGAACTGAAGTGCTTTACTCCATCACCACTCCTGTTTTCCCTGGTTAGGAGCCATGGCTCTGGTAATTATCAGTTATGTCCTTAACTTCTGCCCACAGAAAACTTCTAATTCACAGGCAAGCTGAGCCTTCTCCGATTTGCCCTGGCATCAGAAATAAAGATTTCCTATATTTGACAGAGAAAGCTCATCTCTATCTCTCATGCCCCAAACAGGAAAATCCAGTCAGAGTGTGTCTCCCTGTTTTTTAGTGGTGTGTTTTTCATTTCTCAAGCTGTGCTGCACTGTGTTACACATCAAGAATATTTTATAGGTTTCTTATGGAAACACCTGGGTTTATCTAAACACATAACCACATACAAGAGGCAGCTTGGTTACATTGCTTGGCTGTATGTTAGTATTCTGGTGCAAAAATAGGCAAAGGATGAGAACAGAAAGTCTAGTTTTAGATGAGCCCCTTTTCCATCAGAAAAAAACACACTGTTCTAACACAGCAGAAAAAAGCCTTGAATTGCCACAGAATGGACAGGATGGGATCGCTAAGGGCAGAGCATATGGGAGGCAGACTGGGGACACTTAATCCAGTCCATCACACATCTATCTACACAGGAAGGTTTATAGGGTAATAATGTGTCATATCACCATACTGGTAAGCCAAAATGCCTGAGTAAGCAAGCTGCTATGTAATGATTGTGTTACTGCTGTTGATGAATTGGAGTGAGAGCCAGGCCCAGGAACCTCTCTGGTATCCTGCAGGAACAAAGATCATCCCAAATGGTAGAGCTGGGCAGATGGAAGCAAAAAATCAGTTGCGAATAATCTGCAAACAGATCCTCCTCGACAGGCTGCCTGCTCTTTGCAGTCAGGTCACTAACACCATGCAGTGAAGGAGGAAACACCCAAAGAGGGTGAAATTCAGGTCAAAGATGCCACCACCCATTACAGATGTGTGCTGTGGAAGGACATGCCTGGAGGGAGTCCTGCAGCTCTTTTGGTGAAGCCCTAGTCTGCCAGCAAAGGGCTGTTCCCACTCACCAGGTGAAGCACCCAGGTGAGGAACAGGGACAAAGTCTTGTGATTTGGACAGTCAGAAGGAAGTCACATATAGCAGATAATCACAGTCTCTGGTTTGCTGTGGGCCACAGTCAGAGACCAGAGTGCTGCCTTCCCACCACTCCTCCTCTTGGGTCCCTGGTTACCACTGTCTTGCAGATGTGGATCCATTTACTTACTCATTAGCAGTCCAGCAGTAGTCGGAACAAGGGGCAGTGCTGACGAAGCCAGGGGACAGCAGAGATCTTGCTCAGAGTGCAAAGGGAGACCATGAAGCTGCTGCATAGATCAACATCTCCCAATACCAGGTGCCAAGCTTCAGACATAACAGCAGGTCAGGAGCCAGCTGGGGTCAGGTTGTGCCAGAGTCCTTCACATGTATGCTTGCCTCTGCTTTGCTTGCTTAGGTGTAATGTTGCTCACTGTGGCTTAGGTAATTACCTCACATCCCTCTTTAGGGGACACATTACTAAGAACTGGTATATTTAGTCATTGCGTTCATGCTCTGAAGCATCACATTCTGGTTTCCATGTAACTGCAGATGAGCAGCAGCCTAGAGATCCTCAGAGATGACAGTCAAATATACACCGTACTGTGCCAAAACCTGATGCCTCAAGGATAGGATGTACAAAGAGATGGTTCACAAATGAGTTCATAGTTCCTTGGAAGAAGGCCCATGTTCAGGCAGAGCTGCTCCAGTGCCCTGTTGATGATCACAGCCTGGGGCTCCTTGTACCCCATGCACTTCTTGTCACCTTCCCCATGGCCACAGCATCTGGGTTCCTCCATCCCATCTCAGGAGCCTGCACTGCCACCCAAAACTGCAGCAGCACCGCCAGCATGCACCGCAGTGTCCTTCCCCGTGGAAGGACAGCCTTCTCCAGGTGGTTTGGAGGAGCCCTCACATCCATGAACAGCCTTTCTCCTGCTGGAGAACAGTCTCAGAAGTCACTGTGCAAATGGACATTTGTAGGTTAGAAAAAAGCCAGACCAAAACAACCACAACTTATTTCCAAAGTGGAAAAAGAAATGGTTAGGCTATATTTTTTCCCACCAGGAAGTGCTCTTTTTCCTTGGAAGCTACACACTCTTCATCTTTAAAACAAAGTCCAGGAACTGAATCCCAAAATTTAAATTCAGAAACAGAGCTGAAGTGCTCCACAGGAGTCTTCCTGGGGTGCCTCCAGCCCTCTTTCTCCTTTGAGCATTTTTGGGAACTCATTTTGGATCAGGTTTACATTTCTCAGCACTTACAGAGGTGACTGTGTCAGACATCAGTTGACTCAACAGTTTGGAGGAGACATCCAGTGGCTCCTAGAAGCTGCAGGTTAGTCAACAAGTCTTCTCAACAGAGGAGAACAGAAGAGCATGAAGTGGTGCAATCACAATTCCCATAAGGCACAGCAGCAGTATTTTATAATAAAAACCTCATTTTTCCACTCAGATATTTAAATTTTGCAGGGCAAGTTCTTAAGCTTCAGTTTCTTACTGGAGCTTGGGCATTTTCTGCAGTCCTCCCTCACCTATAATCTCCTGCTTTCTCTATCAGTTCTTCTGCATGGACTGTGCAGCCTGTCCGTGCAGATTTGACAGCCTACTAGATGTCAGCATGAGCATCCTGGAGTTGGTGAACAGTCAGCACAATCTGTCAGTCCATGTTTGTCTGCCTGGTGTCTTGAAGACTGCCACAGGCATGTGCACAGGAGGCCTGTTACATGCAGTTCCTCAAATACCCATTTTCAAATGAAAAATCCTCTTCTTCTTCCTGCCCTCCATGGAAGACAGGGAGACAGGGCAGTCATCCTGCCAGGATGTCACTTCAGTCCACCTTGTGCCAAGGGGACAATTGCAGCCCCCCATCTCCTGGCAGTCTCCTCAGGGAACAGGGACGTTACCACAGGTCTGCTTCACTGTGCAGGCTTCTAAGCCCAACATTTCTTGAGCATGATTGGACAACTAAACCACCCCTCAGATTTTAGAGGCTGGTGCCTCTGCAAAGATCTGCACCAGGACAGCACCTAATTGTTCCCCAAATCCTGCCTCGCCTCTGACATTGACACCTCCACAGTATCGTATGCTGTAAACCATTCCAGGTTTTCCTCTGCAGAAGAGAAGGAGCTCCCTGACATCTGTTCTGGAGAGCTGCAGGAAGCCAATTATCCTTGAAGGCAAACTGTCCACAGATAATTGGAAATATAGACTTTTAACTGATGGAGTGTTGACTAAACTCCAGCTATTGCTTCGCATGTGTCACATTGAATCTCTGAAGCTTCTTATAATGTTTAGCAGGTGCATTATCATGTCACATCCAGACAGGTGCCACAGCGCTGCACCTAATTGGAAACCTGGTTCACAGCATCCCCCCCACAACTGCTTCTGCACCAGTGTAACTGAAGGAATTTTACTCGCTTCCCACCCCAGGCTAAAAAGACACAGCCATGGGGGCTGTAGTTTGTGGAGACAGCTGTAGAACCTGGCCGCAGAACAGGAGGTAGCCCTTTAAGAGAAATGTAAGTCTGCAAATAGGATGGAGGATGAAGGAGACCCACCCATGCCACAAACCCTCTGCCCAGAGTCCATGTTCTGCTCCTTAGTCTGGCCTGGAGAGTTCAAGGGGGAGGCTGCACCCACCTCTCTCCTTGATGCCTTTGCTCTGCCAGCATGCTTAGGGATTTCTAGGGATAACAGACTCCTGTGGGAAGGCAAGAAACAGCTTTGCTGTTTGCTCTTGCAGGGGGATGCAATTCCTTGAGGAAGAGCCATTGCATCTATCAGGGAAACTGTGCCACTTCCAGTCATTGAACCACCTGCCAGGGTAATGGAGAATTCAGGATCCAACAGCTTGCCACAGCAAAAAGGAAAAACGCTGCTCCCTAACCCTGCTTCCACCAGCACACCTACCCACCCAGCCCAGGATGCACAGGAAGACAGGTTTAGCCCCCAGCATCTTCTGCAGATTCAGCTCCAATTCTTGCACGGAGATAGAACCGGTGAGCTTTTCAAGGATGTAGGAATTGAGAGTACTAAATCCCACCTGGCAAAACCAGCTGGTCATTAAACATCCAGCCAACAGCAACACACACTTTGGAATTTTGCTTCACCATAATGCTATGGTAAATTGGGCAGGAACCATCAGCCAAAGGGAAGACCTGTTTTTCCTGGTGTAAACCTCCAGTCCTGTGGCTTTTTTTCAAAATCCAACAGGTCTTCTGAGGTGGGATACTGGCATTATGTGTTTTTACCCAACAGGCAATGCCCTTTGCAAAAATATCAACAAGAGGTCTTCAACATCCAGTGATGGAAGCATGGTATTGCTGCAGTACAGCCCATTGAGTTAAACTAGCCACAGGGATGTTCCCCGAGACAAGGGATATCTGGGGCTTTTCATTAGCCCTTAAATGTTCTCCAATTCTTGGGCAGCTTGCTTCAATCATAGTTCTCATTAAAAAAAAAACCAAAAAAAACAACAAAAAAAAACACCTTAGAAGATATCCTAGCATCCTAGCTTCTTCCTGGAGGAAACAGGAAATCCTACAGCTTGCACCCCATGACAGACAACCATCAGAAGGTATTCATCTGCACATAGACCTGTACAGGGCTGCGTGGGTGGCTGCTTTCCCCACAGAGCTGGCGGGATGGGCTGCAGCGAGGTCACCGTATTGACAGTCAGAGCCTTGCTGTTCTGCTGGTAGCCTAGCCCATTTGTGTTGTTAATTAATGGCTTTGCTGGGGGAAGATAAATGCTCCAGCTTTATTGTAAAACAGAAGTAAATTTTTAATAAGGTCCAATTAGTGGCAGTTTCCAGTGGTAGGCAGCTCTGCACCTTCCCAGCAGCCTCCCAAGGAGGAGGTAGGAGCAGCTGAATGAGCCCCTTTATTAAGGCCCCTGGACTAGCAAGTCCCTGCGGGGTCTCTCTGATTAGGTAGCAGTCTCTGCAACATCCTGTAGATGTGCATGAGTGATCACGTGTGTAACACCTTCCTCCTGGGGCAGCTGGGAGGCCGAGGACAGGAGGCAGCATGTCTCAGTGCCAAACGTACAGGGATGTACCACGGATAACTCGGTTGAGCAGTGTCTGTCCAGACTCCCCTGAACCAGCATCCCAAGAGAAGACCTTGGTGTGTAGTCAACTTCACAGCAGCTGGGCTGTACTATAAACTTCCAGCACACACAAACCAGCCACAGTAGGTTGGTCAGGTAGAAACCCTCTACGGATGAGCCAGGTGGCTGTGGGCATTTTACTGTATCTGCAGACAGCCTGGCACAATAGCACTACTAGAGGTGTACCAAAAATCTCCAGCTTTGAGAGTGAATGGAGGTTATTTTACTGTGGACAAAGTCATACTTCAAGTCAACTGCTGAGACAGCACCCAAGAGAAGGACAATGAGGACATCAGCACCATTTTCAAGGCGCCATCTCAGAAAGTCACAAGTAGGCAGAGCTTTTCCAAAGTATCTGTAATGCTCTGCTGGTACAAGGTCCTCCAATGACCCTATCAACCACCTGAGCTCAACCCAAGTACTGCTGGTCTCTTGGCAATTCCTGTTCAACACAAGTACCGGCTGCTCATGTTTGCTGTGGGCTCAGTGAAACTTTACAAGTCCTAATATTTAAAAAAAAAAAAAAATCATTCAATTTATAGCATTTAATTTGCAAGACTGGAAGCTATTGTCCTAGGTCCTGTTCCCTCCTATTGCACCAGCATCCTTAGCCAGCCTTGACCTTTAGACATCACTGCTATTATTAACGTCTCTCCACTCCATGCCATACTGCCACCTCCACTCTCAAAATGCCACAAAACTTGGTGAAATCTCAAAGGCCAGCTGATATTCATTTCATGCACTGCTTCTTCCTTCCTCCACCTGCCAGCAGAACAAATCCTCCCCTCTGCACAGGCACCCCCTCCTCCAGCCACAAGCCTTCCCTCTTGCAGTGCCTTGGCTTCCCTGGGCAGGGGGCATAGCCTGCTGTTTCAGAGAACAGAGGTACCTGGACTGAGCAGCTTTCAACCTTTTATAAGCATGCCTTCCTAGTTACACAGCCAGTTTCATGTTTACTGTGCTCAGTCAGCACTCACAGGTCCCAGGGGTCTGTAGATACAGATGGGAGCTAGTGCACCATAGGGTGTCAGCTGCCAAAGAGGAACATAGGTTCATCCCACCCACCAAAAGAGGAACTAGAAGTCCAAAAGAAGCACAAGCAATAGCAGTAGGTGTTCTCTCTTCAGGTTTCATTTTTTTAATTATCCCAGCATCCCTGAAAATGTTTAATGTCTCCTCCTTATTACAAAACAAAAACACAACATGGGTTTGCAAACTATATTGTGTGTAAATATAACAACCTTTCCAGCAGCACACTTCAAGCTGGGCTCAGTTATAAACACACACACATACCTCTCTAGTGGGGCTTTAAGAGCTTCAAGGTAGTGCTGCTTCAGTTAACAGAATCACTCCACTAAGCATTGCATCTCCAGCTGCAGCTATCCTTATGCATTAGAGGAGATTAGGAAAAACACCCTTCCCCTAAATGAGGAGAGCACTGTTTCTGGGGGAAAATTCTTCCTGACTGCTGCAGGTGGCCAGCTGAATCCCAGAAACCTGTGACTATTAAAGAGACATTTTATTGAAGTAAAGGTACTCCTTCTGAGAAAAGCCTTGTTTACAGTACAGTCTTTTACACGAGAGCCAGATATCTTTAATTTTCTTCCTCTATGGATGAGCAGCCCAGTTCCAAGTTCTAAGACAGCACTTTCTACTTCTCTGACTGCTTTGACACAGTCAGGGGTGTATGAGAAACCAGAAGGGCACAACAAAGTCTGGATGCCTGTGTTTAATACCTAAACAAAGCAATATAGGCTCAGCTGTCTTTACACATCTGCTCAGGGAAGGGTTTTGGAGCTTTGAAGTGCCCAAACTGGAGACTCTCCTTACAAAGGTGTTCTTAATACGTTGTTTGGGTTTTTTTCTTTATAATACTGGAACCATGCATATTATAACCACAGAAATTATTGGCAATCTACCAACATGTTGAAGCCCTTTCACACTTGCTAAGTCCTTGGCTTCAACCATTTTCTGTGGCAGAGTTTGTCCACAGAATGGAAACTTTTCTCAACAATTTTTAATTTGGAACTTTATAATTCTTTTAATATCCTGTTGTTTAGTTTCATAAAATGATGAAAACAGTCTCCTTTACTCTCACCCTACTAATCATAATTTGTATATGAGTGATCTTTAACTGCAACATAATTTACTCCCCTGTAGAACAAGGCTGATTAATGCCACTCTATGGGAGGTTTGAATTGTGTATGAGATCCCATTATTAAGTTAATTTCAGCCAAAGTAAAGACAAACGCAAACTGAGATTCCTGTCAAGGGAACCCATTTTTGTTTGACTTCATGAAGTGAGGAGCCATGACCAGACCTTGTTAATGATGGCATCATCTGGGCCTTTATAACTGTGGAGGGAGAAGGGAAAGATCAGAGAGAAATACAGACATGACGATACTCATCAAGTCAGGATCACAAGCAGGTGTAGAAAACTGATCCCACTTTCCAATTTGGTGCCTGGGCCTCATGGATCTGTACCTGCCTCTTGCTTTGGGAGGACACATTGGGAGGGAGAGTCGTTACTGTATAAACTGCCACAGACAAAAAGCTGTGTTTCCCCCCAGAATACACCAGAACTTTAGTGATCTCCTTTAGCTTCAGTGAACTTTATTTAAAAACAATTTTAAGTACACAAAGCACAGTGGAAAGACTGAGTGTCCAGTCAGCAGCTCCCTCATTCCCTTCAGCAGGGTATCTGCAGCATTAATGGATGTTGTATACCAGGACAGAGCCCCAAACACCACTTGTAGTCAAGAAATTAATTGCTTGGCTGTTGGCTGTCTATATGTTGTTATAGGAATGTTTTTACACTTGAAGCTCCCTGAAGGCCTCTATAAGTATTCTGCTCATAAATACAATTATAGCAGAGCTGTTGCTAGAAACAGCCATCTATTATAGGATATTGCAGTCTCATCACCATACCAAAGTCACTGCAAAATCCAATAGATCAAAAGAGAGAGTTATCACCTGAACACTCACCCTGGTGGGAAGTTCAGCACTTGAATACTGAAGATGGAGGCATTTCTTAAACACTTCCCCACAGGATTTTGTAGGTGGAACCTCCTTTTCTGGGCCTCCCTGTACAAATAGAGGAAAGCTGAGCATCTTACTTTTTGCAGCCTTGCTGGATGTATCTTCATCATGAAAAGAAAAATTGCCTCCTGGAGGAAGCATAGGCTGATTAGGTGGAGCTCTTACTGTTAATAAAGAAAGTAAACATTGGCAAAGAGAGGGTCAGCTCATCTCTTCTGGAATCTTCTTTAATATCCCAGTGTAAAGAGATTGACCCTATAATAACCTTCTACCCAACATGACAAAATGCATTCACATGCTTGTTCTCATGATTGCCACCCTCTCCTGCTAGATGGGCCTTTCAGGATGCTCTGAAGCCAAAAGGTATATGCTGAGTTTTGCAGACCAAAGTTCTACCTGGAAACCAGTAGCTATATGTTGTGGTAAGGCATTAGCTGCTTTTTTTCTATCTGCTAAGCCACAGGAATGCGGCGTTCAGATCACAGCTAACCCTTGCAGGAGGTTAACCTCTGCAGGAAAGAAAGCACAAACACCAGTATGGTGGATGCTATCTGTTCGGTTTATTAACTGTGCAATTGCTTTATATACCCCTTTCTGTACATCGCAAGATCTTTAGTTCCCTGTTCTTTCCGTGCATCACAAGATCTTTTCATGTGCCTCTGTTTTTCCCGTACATCGCGAGATCTTCAGAGCGCCTCCCCCTACATCTATACATGAGGGGATATCTTCAGTCAACACAGTGAAACCAGCACCAGCGGCCATTCAGGTGCAAAACAAGGCACAGAAGCTTATTTGAGGAGAAAGTCTCTACCCTGCTGGGATCTGGCCAGAGACCTGAATGCTTATGTCAAAGAGATATACATCTTCCTGTGATGATCTTCATCCTAGTTCTGCCCTAGAGAGGAGAGCTGGAATGCCATGAACAGAACCAAGTTTAACCAAGAGCATGAGGGTTAAAGATGTTTGGGTGTGATGATTTGTGTCAGGGTCATTTCAGAGACAGGTCCAAGCATCCAGCCTAGATGTGTATCTCTAATACAGATGTTCCCTGAAGATGTTCTGTTTTCAGCAAAATTTAACTGTCTGAGAGCAGCCAAGCCTTGCTCAAGACATAATCTCCTCTGTGAGTAGGATGCAAGGCTTTGCAAGTTGGTTCCTGCTGAACCAGAGCTCAGGCACACACATGGTTTAAAGCATGTGCTGGCATCTCCCAGGCCTGTGAGAAGGACACCGCCAATGGCACAGAGGACAATCCCCACTCTCTGGGATATCTGTTCAGCCTCAAGTCTACTTTTCCCTAGAGATGCTTTGCCTCAAGGATAGGCTGTAGTTAAAGAGATTAAAGCAAACACAGGCTTCTTTGCTATTTGCCACAGCTCGTTAGATAACTATTAGAAAACAGCTCATTAGAATTTAGAAAATGCTGCATTGCTACTTTTAGAAAGGTTTGCTCATACAGAACAAAACAAGAAGTTAGAAGACAATGAGAAGCATGGAAACCATGCAGCTCCCAGGTAACTTCTTGTCATCATTCACTCTTCCCAAACTGGTAATTTTTCCAGCCCTGTCCTAAAGAACATTGGGTAGAAAAACATCTCAGAAAGAAGACTACAGGTTGCACACTTCATGTTCTGCATGTCTGCTTGAGAGCCTTGGTCCCTCCAGATGGTAGGGACAATCTTTCCTATGACGGAAACAATGTGCGTGTCACCCCTGTCAGGGGAAGTGAATTATTCAACCTACCCATGCAATCATGCAAGTGGCCAGGCTCTGGCAGTAATAGTCCTGCAGTTGCTGCACACAGGGAGCCTGAGTAATGCACACGTTGTGGTTACTTTTGGTTTCCACAGTCATCACAGCCAGGTGCAAGGCTGTGTCCCATCACTCTGCCCATACTTACCAAGAAGTGTGTTTGTGCATGTTTTTCTCTGTCCGTACCATCCTCCCCATGCTACTCTGGGCACAGGAGGCAGTTCAAGCCTATTGCAAAGAAAACAGGAATAAAACTTTCATATGTGAGATTGCCCTTCTCCAGTACAGTATAATAGTGAGTTTGGACACAGTCCCAGAGAATAGCAAAACTCCCAGAAACTGAGGTTTTATCCGGCTGTTTGTTGGAGGGGTGGGCAGGTAGGACTAACATAGGTGCCAGGTCTCTGAGGATTCTCCTGGCCTAGCCATGCTGAGACCACTGCACGGTGGGACAGTAATGAACCTCATCCCACATACTCAGGAGACAAGCTCCCAGCTAGCCCCTGTTGTACATGGTGGGTGTCCTTCAGGCAAGGCCTGTCTTTCTGACATGGACTCAGAGGGGACCTGGTCACAAGTGCCCAAACCATCCCTAGCCTCTGAGCTGGTACAAGCACACCATCACTGGATGTTGCTGTGCCAAGGGCTTACAGGGTGCCCATTAACCCTTTTAATATTCTCCCAAAGAAAAGCAGTCTCCCAAACAGGGAAAAACCTTGATGCTGCAGAGAGTCAACAGGCACTTATTGATCTGCTGGGAATATGAGTTGTGGTAGATACATCCCTTTCTGGATGCATCTGGCAAAATGTGTGTCTGGAGCAGCAGTCCCTGTGGACAGTCACCACAGCCAGTGCTGGCCACACTCCAGAACAAATCCAGACTATCTGGGGAAGAGCAGGACACTTTAAGATTGCACAGGCAGGGCAGGATTTATTTCTTGGAAGAGACAGCCTGCTGCTGGTAACCCCCTGATAACCACAGAGCATACTGGCTTCCCTTCTCAGCAACCACCATCAGACCAAAGACGGTTACACAAGGACGTGTTGTTCTGCTTCCCCCAGGGGACAACGATGATGGCACCTGATGGCTCCTGCTCTTCCCCAGACATCGGATGTTGTTCTCTTCCTTCATGGTTTCTTCTTGTGGTTTGCAACTTCCTCAGAACCACTTAATTGATTTATAACCCAATAATCTATCCCCTTCATTAGCCACAGTGTACAGTCATTTATCATTCCCTGCACAATAACTGATTTCAAGCCCATTAGTACATGACCTGAAATAGTTATGGGCCTGAAGAATTAAACAATTCAACCTGGCTGAAGGACAACATCTGCAAGAATAAGACGGGGCTTGTGTCACCACCGCTAAACACCAGGCATGACCAAAGTTTACAGGCAGCACTTTTGCAAGGTCTATGTACCAAGCACCTGAAGCTTGGCTGCAAGGAGTCAGGGCATGGGGAAGTGCTTTTCAAAGTTTTGTCCCCAAAGGAAGTGTTTTCAGTCCTTAAAAAAGGCAGATTGCTCAGACTCTAAGAGCATCAAGAGGGTCTAATTGCCCTGAACAACCTCATTGTGGCATCCTTCTGCTTTTTTCATTGAGCAAATAATATTTGAAATATAGCCCTTCCAGGTAGGCAGCAAAGATTAGCCACATCCGACAAGTAAACTCCCATAGTCTTTCCAAAACCTTATTGAAGTGTTCAGGAGTCATTATAGTTGCAGAGAATGTCACAGAGTCTTGCCGGGCTCTGACCTGCCCCAGGATTTTGCAGGATTTGGAGGTCAGCCTTGGGCTATGGGGAGCTGTGGGGGCACAGGATCAGACCCAGGACCAGAGATTTCATCTCAGCAGTCCAAGAATCCTGAGATGTCAGGGAGCAGCTCAAGTGGGGCTGCTTTTCAGGGGCAGGCAAGCCAAGACCAAAGGGTGACCATGGGGCAGGGTTGCTGCCAGCAAGAGCAGAGTCCCATAACACCCAAGCAAGAGGAGCAGATTCAGTGATGGTAACCAGTGCCAACTGTCCAGATTGCCAGACCAGTCCACGATGATGAGGCAGGTCCAAGGTCAAGTCAGCTAGGTACAAGGCCAGTCAAAGCATGCCTACAGCCCAGCTCAAGCAAAAGCCAAAGACTCACTTTTGAGCTTAAATGCATCTCACGATCTTGAAGGAGGTGGGTCAGAGCAATTAAAGGCTGGAGTTGTGCTAGGCTGGAAGGAACAGACAGGGCTCCTGGACATGCTGGTGCTCCCAGGATGCAGACTCACAGAAGCTTGCCCACTAGCAGCACACATGCAGTCTGCTCAGTCTGCTCACATGGATGGCTGAGCCATAGATATTAGTCCAACTCTGTATTCATTCATTATTCAGTCCTTCCTTGCAAGAGCAGACAGAGAGGCTTTCATGATGAATGCTGTGGTTTCTAAAAATAATTTACTACAGCTAAAAATGCAAGAGCTAACTCTTCCATCCCTGATGGGGTGTAAATTGGAGTCACTTCAGTGAAATCTGAAGCGATACAGAGAATAAGACGAGACTAGGGCTCAAATAATATTTTCTGAATTCTAATTACCTACATCTTCATTTAAAGGTGCATAGGTCCACCCCAAAGCATACCCTGGGCTGCCCAGCAGTCCTGCTGCTGCATCTCACGCTTTCCAGGCCAAGAGAAGACTCACCTGGGAAGTGCTGAGATGGGGACTTGCACCACTGGGACATGGTTGCTCATGCTGGCACTCCTGCAGCTGGAGAGCAGGCTCTCACTTGGCTTTAACAGCATCTGGCTTTGCCAGCTCAAGATAGACCCACCTAACAGCAGCCACAGCCAGCTTCCAGCACAACATAGATACACAGTGTCCTCCAGTCATGCTGTCCTCTTCCCTCTTCTTGTCTGCTGCCTCCTCTAGGCTCTTGAAGGTAGGGAAGGGGAGGGCTTGTGTTGCACAGCTAGTGCTATTGGCCATTATGTCACATCCATAGTACAGTCTAGAGGAACACACTGCAAGTGTCTGTGCCCTGCCTAAGGTACTCAAGGTCTAAGTCATGCAAAATCTAAGATAAAGTGTCTGGAACAGAATGCTGCTACAGCGGCTGCTGAGTCCTAAAAAGCTGCTTTGACATTGCCACATGCTGGCTTCCACAGTGACAAGAGTTATTACCTTAATGACCCGAGCACATCTGCAAGTCATTAATGCCAAGTGAGACGGCTGTAACAGCACAAAAGAAGTAACTAGTTGCTATCTCTTAGTGCCGGTGTGTCTGGAGCACAGCCCTGCCACCACCCAGCAGGGAGATGCCCTGGAGAGGATAACCTCTGGCTTGCCTCTGAGGAAGATTCTATCCCACGTTGCCCCTCTGGGCAACAAGCCAGACACAAAGTGTTCCTGTTCCTTCCCCAGAAAAGAAGCCACCACATCTTTCTCCTCCTTCAGAAAAGAAATAACCAAGTGACAGAATGAGGCTGATTTCTGCTCCTGGAGGCAGAAATTCACTGCAGTGTTTTACAGGGGTAATGAGCTGACTCCCTCTATCCATGATGTACGAAGCTCAGCTAGATCCACAGATCCGGGTGATCTTCCTAAGAACTAAGCAGCGCTTCAGAAGGTGTGTGCGAGAGGGAGGGAGGACAGGGGAGAGATAAGGAGGAGGAGAGAGGTATGTGCATATAGCTGATGTGGAGTTGTGCATTAGCTATGCTAGTATAAAAGCCCCAGCTCAGAATAGTCTAGATATCAAGGTACAATTCAAACTATCCTAGTTATATTTCTGGACTGGTTTAGGGAGTCAGGATCCCTGAAGATTCTACCCAAAATAGTGTACTTCCATGTCCCAGAAAAAAAGTCTTCCCTCCTCACACTTTCTTGGTCCACAGAGAAGACAATCAGGCTGGTGTCTGCCAGAGGGAGCCTCTTTCTGCAGCTCAGCCCTTGCCCAAAGCAGCTCCCTGAGGGTTTCTCAGCTGGGCAGGGAACACTTCTCTGCCAGGGATCCTCTGTCATGTGGCTCAGGTTCCCCGTTTGGATTTACTGCCTTCACAGACACACAGCATCCCTCAACTCTGGGCAGGCAAAAATACTAAGCAATTGTTGGTGGAGCAAGACTTATCTGGGACGTGAGTTATGAGGTTATTCCAAAAGTCTGCAAAGGGAATGAATTCTGCCAAGTCCCATGTGTGCTCCCCTCAGTTCAGTCCAGATGGTCACCCCCTCTTGCTAGGACTCATACTCTTGCCATCTCCCAATAATATTTCTTCTGGGAAAAATTTTCTTCTCTCCACTTTCAAGTAGGTGTCCTCTATCGTAGTGCCTCTGGGAGGTACACATCTTCAGACCATCCTTCCTCCTTCTTCCTCCCTGCCTTTCACACTCTCTCCATCCCATTTTGCTAAAGCTGACAGAAGGGAGTCAAAAACATGGTGCTGAGACTCCACCAGTGCAACCCATCCAAACCAAGGCTGATGGCTTTTCCTTTTGCAGGGCTGGCTTATCTCTGAGCTGTGATGAACTGCAGAAGACTTCTGGGCTGATTCAACTCAGTCAGAAGGTGTTGAGCTCTGCCAGCACAGTCAGGGAGCACAGCAGCAGGGATAAAGATGGTGAAATCCTGTAAGGTGTCAGGGTTCAGCCTGAATTGTGGCAGAGCTTTGCTTTGTGCTCTGGAGAGGGCACAAATGTGGCTCTGCAAAACCTCCTCACCCAGTGTGCCACACACACAGAGATGGGTGGTCCGCACTCTGCCAGAGCAGCCAGCACTTGTGTTCCTGTTTGCTCCTCTCCCTGGCTGTGGCTAACTTGGTTTCTCTTCCTAGTGTCTGATCTGGGAGTGATGGGACACAACAGCATTTGCAATCTGGGGAACAAATGTGTTTAACTGTTCTGGCAGAGCCTTCTACAGGCACCTCCTTGTAATGTCCAGTGGGATGCGGAAATGCCCGCTGGTAAAGGAGAGACTGAGTCAGAGAACAAGCAGAGGAACCTGGAGCACACAGTGTAGGTGTGTGCTGGCCACAGCATCCCTGGCTGACCCTTGGACCGGCTGCTGGAGAAGGATCTCCAGGAAGGCTGGTGGTCCCCAAAGTGCCAGCACAGTGAGGACTGTCCTCAGTCCTTTTCACTGTGGAGGGAGAGGCTATCCATCCCGTGCTCAGGCACCACTGAGGTCTCCTCCCCCGGGGTGAGAGAGTGGGCTGTGTCTGGGGGAGCGTTTGCACAGGTTCCCAGTTCAGCCTCTTGGATCCCTGGCTGTGTCCTGGCCACGGGGCACACACACTCCTCCAGCAGAGTGCTAGGGCCAAGCCCACAGCAGTGGTTGCTGCTTGCCAGCTCCTCCCTCAGCATGAAGGACAGCTGGCATGCCCTGGCAGGGCCTTGGCAAAGAGCTGAGGGAGAACACAAGCTTTCAAAGAGAGACATTTCACAGAACAGCACATGAAACAACCTGCCGAGGACAAGGTCAGGAGCTTTTTTCAGCTGCAGTGCAGTAAAGGTGAGCAGGGTGCAGCTCCCTTCGGACATCACAGCAGCCCCCTTCTCTATCTGATCAGTAATTTCTGCATTCCCAAGGCATTCACACTATCCCAGAAATGGTCACTATCGTAACACAGTGCTTCTGAACCTAGTACAGAGGAATAAGTCTCATCATCTGACAGTTAGCCTTGCACAGCCAGGGAAAAACATGAATATTGTAACAGCCACGCCAAGGGGAGTGAGACCGACATGTGCAGACTGCTATCCAACTCCATCCTCCCTACATTGTTGTCTGGGTATGGAGACCACAGGAGACCCAAAACTGAGACCTTCAAGGTTCTCCAGGAGCTGTCTCTACAGATACCCCTGTGGATGTCCAACCTCCTGATGCAGTTCTTGTCCTTCAGACCTATTCTCTCTCTGCCGGGGGTTACATGGCTCATGACAGGGCCATTGACTCCAAATTGACCCATCAGAAAAAGGCTAAAGTCCTTCTCAGGAGATTATTGTAAGGGGTCCAGCTGGGTGAATTCAATCTCTACTGCAAAGCAGTCCTATAGTCCCTCTGTGAGAACTGTTGGGGGAGATCATGGACCACCAAGTCTGCGAAGATCCCCCAGCCCAGGAAGGGCTGCTGCGCATGTGTTTCCCTGCGGCCACCCTCAGCCAGTCCCACAGAAGACAAACCAAATGGATTACATGCAGGCTTGCACTCAGGATTGACTTCTTGCAGACATTTTTTCTTAAACTTTAATCACAAGTTTCAGCATCGGTCCCCAAGGCTTGGTAGCCCTGCTTCTAGTGCCGCCATTCCCCAGACTGCTGATAACTGGGGCATACCTTTGGTTCAGAACTGGCAGCATATGGCAAATGGCTCCACTCTGCCCAACCTATGACCGATGTGTGTGTGGACAACAGGTCCACACCTCTCTGCTGCCATTGCCACCCAGCACACCCACCCTTCAGCTCTCCAGAGCCATTCCCTCCTGCCAAGATCCCAAAACTGATTCCAGGCATGGACACGTAATTGCACACAAAGTGCTGGTGGAATGATACACTGGATGGAAATCGCCTCTCTGCAGTGGGCTAGCATGTAGCAAGTGTAACACAAATATATTTCACATATATCTGTGCTTTCGGTCATTATCAGCTGCTTCAGGGTATTTGCAGATCCCCTCCACTGCCACCCATGCCCACCCTTCCAACACCAGCATTTCTCCACCTCACTAGAACTGTATTCTCACTTCACAAGTTGTAAAATTACTTGGTGTAAAAAAAAAAAAAACCAAAAAAAACCCACACAAACAAACAAACAAAAACAAACAAAAAAAAAACCAAAAAAAAAAAAAAAAAAAAAAAAAAACACAAAAAACACACAGAAGAAAACCATCTCCCTCTCCCCAGTTGTTCTAGAGCTTTGGTTATTGACTGTTAGCAGGTCTGTGAAAATTAGCCCATGTGTAGTCACACTAAAGACAATGCAAATTAACACTTTATCAGTTGCTAAAAGCATCTCCTAACCACTCATGACAGAGCAACATAATGTAATGCTGTGTGATCCTGAAGATTCCCATGCCTTGGGTTTGGGTCCTCCCTTGCTCTCCCCTGGCTGTGTAATCACTGACCAGCTAGGCTCAGCCTTCCTGCAGAACAGTAACTGCATGGGTGAGATTCTTGTAAAAACTCTCTCATGTCCACAGGGTCTTTGCCACTCATCATCTCTGCTTTCCTGGAGAGTACCTGAGGTTGCAATGCCATTTCAGAGAGAAAACACCAGTTCCTTTGGGTTCACTGAGTCAGAGCCAACCAAATTGCTCCTGGGGAAAACACTGTGGTGTAAAGACAAGCTGTGCTTGAAGCTGGCAGGTAGGCTGCTGAGTCCATCAGTGCCTAAACCACCCAGGGCAGAAGACAGGACGATAAATATAAAAAGTTAATTTCTTCATACTGCAGAAGTGACATGTGGCTCTCATTCAGGGAGATGGAAGATACTAAACCCCTTTTGAAAAATGTTGCTGTAAAACTAGAAATAGTTCTGAAAGCCTGAGAAGTAACAGGCAACCACTCCGTGTGGAGGAGCTTGCTCTAGTAAATGGAGTAGTTTCACAGCTGATCCAGGCCCTGACTGTCATGCATACAGCCTGGTTTAGAAGGACCATAGCAGATGTAGTCACTGACACATACACCTTGGCCAGGGCACAAGGTAGGGCTTCACCTTTCCTGTCTCCTTGAACGAATGCAGCTGTTCAGGCAGACCTTGTCTATTTTGAAGAAGATGTTTTTCTGCTTGACTACATTCTTGCTGGTTCTGCTCAGAAATTTGGACACAAAACCTCAGGTAAATGCTGGGGATGAACGATCAGCCCACCAGGAACAAGAGCTATCATAGTATGACCTCAGAGTCTTCAGTCAGGTTCAAATCTGCACCAAGGCAAATCTTGCAGTGTGCATGAGTGAGCTGGACTCAACAGCCAGTTATCAACCTCTTCACAGACAGTGCACGGAGAGACCAAAATCCTGCAGACACTGTTCTCATGGATCACTGCCTGCCCTGCTGGGGCCAGCCAGCTCCCGTGCGGCTGAGACCTTGCTGGGACAGACTGGACAGCACCACTGGCCAGGCTCTGATGGCAGCTGAGAGCTCAAGTATTAGATCTTAGTGCCTCAAAATTGGCAAGATGTCACCCATCTCTGCCAAACACTTCTGTAGGCACCAGGTCTTTTAATTAGCAGTTTCTCCTTGTTAATTACTTTTGGGAAATGCTCCAGGCTCTGAATGAAAGCAGTATTTTTCCTAGGAGATTGAGTCACTTCTCCTACTTCCTAGAAATCATAGTAACAGTAAAATTTTGGGTTTGTGAGAGCACATTGCCTCTGTGGGACCTAAAGCACTCAACAACAAAGGGAAGAGACTGAATGCCACCATCATCCTGTGGAAGGGGAAGCCGAGGCCCAAGGACCTGCTGTGACTGCCTTGCCCAGCAAGGGCCAGCACTGTACCACAGCTGTAGTCACTGGAGCAGGCTCATGCCACACATGCTGACCAGGGCATCCTTGTCTGTCACATTGCCAAAGATGTGACAGGGCTGCTGAGATTGTGTGTGAGGCAGAGATTGCCCTGGTACCCTGCAGCACTCACGGACATGCAGCTAGGCTCTGATGCAAGATCCAAATCAGCACAAATGTCAAAGAGATTGGAAGAGTAATAAATTAATCAGATACAAGTCCTAACACTCAACAGGTAACTGCAGCATCAAAGATCAGAAATCTGGAGTCATCTGCCGAAGGGCCTTTGAGGGAACCTCTCAAACATCACTTACCCGTGTTCAGCCAGAACTTTATAACTGATAAGAAACGGTTATAAGATTACTGGCTTATTGGAAAGAGAGTATTAATATCAAATAGTTGAAAGCACTTGTAGGAATGTGCAAAACTTCTGTGAAGTTTAGGGGGAAGGCCCAACTTGGTAAAAGGGAGGGAACCAAGTACATCTGGGAGGAACAACTGTGGAAAAAATAGAGTGGAGGGGGACAAAAAGGGATGGTTGCTTCCAAACAAGCTGCTGATCAGCACATTTTCCTGGCCAAGCCCTGCACCTGCATTGGTGTGAGCTCCACTCTGTGTGTGCAGGTGCATCAGGTACAAAACTTCAGGCCAGACTAAGTGGTGAGTAGGATGAAAGGTCTAAGTGCTAGTAACTGGAGAGAGAGGCTGCAGGTCTAAGGGACTAGTTGACTGTGTACAGAGTCCCTAGCTGGCTGGGCTAGGGGTGCAGGACCAGAGCAGCCTGGGTCTAGCAGATAGGGTCAGGAGGAATTTCCTGGATCCCAAAGTCCCCCTGATTCAGGGTCCCTTAATGATGTCTGTAGCAGTTTGCATCAAGGGTCTTCTTGGTCACAGCTTCCACTCCTCTTGTGCTACCCTGACCTCCAGGCAGAGGTGATGCCCTCCCTTTCCCAGCAGCTGTCCCCATGTTGGGCTGCTGTAATACAGGGTGAAACCAGATGGAGTATTAGAGAGTGGTGAGGTCTTGCAGTGTATATGGCTCTATATTCAGCCTCACAGAGGTCAGTCATTCCATCCCTTCCCTGGCTTGGCCTGAACCCCTTTCTCTTTCCCCAGTACATGGTGTGTGTGCAGAGGCTTCATTCCAGTTTGGACAAGGCTGCACATCCGAGCAGTAACATGAAGGCTTGGCCTGTGCACAGTTTTTACACTGTTTTCTGGCTGGGAGCACAATACCTATCTGTTCCCACTTCCATGGGCTACTCCATGCCTAGCAGAAATTGCCTCCTCACACATGGCACCCCATGGGTACCTGGCATGTGTGGGTTGGGGGGACAAGTTATAAGGTGCTGTGAATCTGCAGACACCCACTGCAAGCTTGGTATCAGCCCTATATTTGGCCCTTATGCAACACAACTGAATGCCACTGGGGGAGTCACAGGGGTGGAGCAGCGCTTGCCTTCCCGGGAAGCCTTCACGCCTGCTGCTAACAGATCACATTTGTCATGATTTCATGCTTCTGCGAAGCACCTGTATGAAGTAACACAGCAATATTGAATTCTTCATAGAACTTATTCTCAAACTGCCTTAATCAACTGCTGTGTTAATTGCTCTGTGCATTGAATGGTCCCTCTCTGAGATCTTGTTCATTAATGAGCATGACTTTGTGTATGTCGTTTATATTCATATGATCGGAAAGCCATCAGGAAATTTGTGGCTGAACGATTACAAGGCTCTGGAACAGCAAGGGCCTGATTCCAGACTTCCCTATGCCTAGTGCAGCCAATTATTGCTGCCAGTGGCCTCAAGTAGCTCCAGTTCTCATGGCCTCTCATCATGCGTGGGGTAGGATGACCTCGATTGTGTCTACAGGTGAATATCCCAGTACCTGTTCTTCCTGGAGCAGTGTATTACCCTACCCAAACTCCATCACCAGAGCTGCTGCTGTTGTGGAGGATTGCCATGGATGAGTTGCCTGTAGCACTCTACCCATGCATTGTTGGACAAAGACCCCACCGGCCTTTACAAGGATAAAATCAGTCAAAGTCAGCAATGTGTGTCCTCCTGTGAGATAATCAAGCTTGTTTAATTCATGCAAAAGTCTTGAGTAGTGAAATACTTCTCAGATATGGGAAAAACTGGGGGAAAGCAGGCAATGCATGGGCTTGGTTTGGCAGATGCCTATTTTGGAAGAGTGAGGAAGAAAAAGCAGCGCATTAGAACATGGGGAGCAAGCTGCTGTCTCTTCTAAAACAACCCTCACTTAGCACTCCTGCATCACAGCAGTATGGTTTTCCATCATCCACTTAGTGCAAGACCCAACAGGCTTTCTGCTTTGCTCCATGTGTATCCACACCAGATGTTTGCATCTTTTTGCTCTCTTACTCTGCATGGACAAGACTTGCCAGGATTGCACTCAGTGCTGCTAGGTGTGCTTCAGGGCCTTTGCCATTAGTGCAAATTGATAGGCAAACTAGACAGTTCACATATTCTACAGGTTCCTTTTCCCTGCCACACACCAGCTGATGAATGTGATAGTGGAAGCCTGCAATTTGCGTAGGGATGCTTTTCGCATCATAAATGCACATTAAATGGAAAGTGCAAATAGCCATCTAATAAATAGAAGGAGATCAGCTTGCAGATGCAATGAGGTATGGCATAAGGAACACAAATAATCACCCTGGAGCAGAATGAGCAATCACTAACCATGCACCACGTTTGCAAGTGGGGCCAGCCGGGGACCTGCCCAGGTCTTGCTGCTTTAGGATCAGACACAGATAGAAAGTGACAGTTTTTTTCAAAATTATTTCCTGGTAAACCTCTGATTAAACAGGCCCCTGTACTGCTGTAGAAAACCCTCAGGATTCCTATTAGTAATCCTACACTCGGTTCACAGAGCTCCCTCTAGGAATGAGGCACAGAGCTGGAGAGGTTGGTGCTCTTGTGGCTACAGAAAATGATTGGGAGCAGGAGTTCAACACAAAGCTTGAGAGATGCTATCAGACAGCCAAACTGCGGAATGCACCTTGAAAGAGACACAGGACCTGCAGAAATCCTGAAACCATCCTCAAAGAGCGAGGCTTGTGTTTCAAATGATTAAAAATATTTGGCTTTCTCTCTTTTTGAATTCTCTATTCCTGTGGGTAACACAATCTCACTGCCAATTCTCACACATCAAAGGGCAATAAGGTGAGATTGTTCCAGCTGAAAAACCTCTCAGTACAGTAATGCCCAAGCATGCAGCATCTCTACTCCAATGAATTTGCAGTCATGGTCAAAGTACTGACAAAAACTGGCACAGAAGCAGGTGGTAGGATCCACAGCACTCATCCCAGCAGTGTCTAATACTGTAGCTATCGAACAGGTGAGGAGCAGCCCCTTCCAATTCATTGCAGGTACTTGTTAGAAGCTAGAGGAAGAGGTGGGACTAGCAAACATGGGCTGTGGGCCCTTTCCCAAAGCTAAAGAGTCTGTTATAACTACATGTGACCTCACCTCAAGTTCACCTGGGAGCTGGGAGGTGTTACAGCTCCTGCTGAAGCTGAAGGCAAATGCAGGTAATCTGTGATGAGGCTGTGTGAGCTGACAACTCTGATTTTGGCTGCAAAAAATAACAAGTAATATTACCCACATGCAACGTGTAGCTTCACACTGACATTACAGCTTTTAAAAACTATCAACCAGAGGAAAGCTCTAATCCTGCTCCTTTCCTCTGGAGAGGGGTAAGATGAACAGTGCCATTTCAATGATCTAAAAGCATCAGCTTGAACCCATATAGACATACAACCAGTCCCAAACTATGGCCCAGGCTCTGGATGGAGAAGGGTTGTATTGAAACCCAGGTCAGAGACAGCTTTTCCAAAAGAGAAAATAAAATTATTTAATACCTAATAATTGTTTTAATTTGTTGATGTCTGGGTCTCTGAGCTTTATATAACGTTGCTGAGATAGTCTGGGCTTGGGCCCACCCTCAGCCAACAGATCTCCAGGGTATTTCTGCAAGGTTTCACAGGGGGCCTGGCCAAGACTAGCGTGAAAAGCAATTGGAAGAAGAGAATGTTAAAGGAATGACTATTCAGCTTTCTCAGGAGTTTTTGAGGTTTGGGATGAAGATTTATCCTAACAAGTGGAGACATTGCCGTTGTTGGTCTTCACCTGTTTCTGTGCTATTGGACAGAGCCAGCAGACAACCACCCATGGAGGCAACTGTACTGCCATCTGCACATCTACCTGTAGCCCCAGCTTGGATACCGTGGTGTCTGAGCTGATTAAGGCACAAACTGATGGCATTTTTCTGTCCCTTTAGTACTTTAGTCTGTGAATCTTAAAGAAATGAGCTGTTCCAGTGTGTGCATAGTGAGTATTGAGTCTGCAGAGCTGCGTTCATCAGTCAGTGGCTTGCATGGGGAAGCATATGTCTGTAGAAATGCAAACTGCACTCTTGTTCCGGGTTTCACATGGAAAAGCAGTGCTAGCCCATGCACCAGCACCTTCCAGCTGGGAAATGTGCTTCTAAGGTCCGTTGCCTGTGGGTGCAGGCATCACAGCATCTTCTCATGGCCATGATTTAGTTATGCAAGCATTTGAAAACAGTTGTGATTCTTTCTATGCTTATAATTTTCAATTAAATCAGTGGGACTTCAGAGTCCTGTGCAGGAAAGGACCAGCATCCATTGTATTTCCCCATTTCTGTGTTGAAAGAATGGTTTTGTTGTCAAGTTTTTAGCACTTTGAGATTTGGTCTGTGCCCTGACATGGGGACAAAATAGTGAGGCTGGATCCATTTGGCAATGGCTGCGGCAGCATTGAAGGCTTCCAAATTGTACAGATCTGCAGGAAGAAGTGAAAACTTCCCAAACTGGATCTTTTACTAGTGTCTAATGACCAGAGACCTGCACAAGCTCTGGATCAGAAGTGTTCAGCCCTCCTCAGTACTCTCTTCACAGGCTTCCTGATGGGGGCTGAGTCCTACAGAAAAGGCCACGCTCTGTCTCTTGCCAAGTACTTGGCTGCTGTCCCGTGGTGACAAGTTCCACCGTACAGTGTATTCACCAGGAGATGATGTGTTGTATTTGTTCTGAAGCGCCACGTTTCTAAACCATTGCCTGCCTTTATTATGTTACTTTTCATCAACTGTAGCAGCTGTGGGACTTGAAGTTTAAATTTAAGAGGATTTTTTCTGACCACTCAAATGGTCAACTGGAGAATCTCACCCTGTGACTCCTGCCTCAAACTCCGTAACTCATGGCTGAGTTACAGTGCTTCTTGTAGAAAAAGACACCTGATTGATACTTGAGTAAATGAATGGTGAAAAACCTTCCACGGCTTCCAGCAGTTCTCTCCTCTGCCTGCTAGAAGTGTCTTCCCTATTTCCAGTCCAAATATTTTCTCTCTAGCTGTCACATTAAAGAGCTCCCCACATCAGAAATGTTCTTCCCATGATCCTGTCACCTTCCCTGTGATGAGTTAAATAGTGAGATCTCCATTCATCTCAGCAAAGACACTGATCTTGCACCCCAGGAATTTTTATTCAGTGCAGCATCTTCTTCCAGGTCTTGCTCAGGAACTACAGCTCATCTCAGCAGAAGGACATCATTAAGTCAAGGCACTTCTCTGAGTGAAGACTTGTGCTCACTGGCTAGCACTTCTGGGCCACGGGAGATTAGCCAGGGAGCGTTTTGAAGCTGCAGAAAAATCTGCATCTTAAAGACATTATTTAAATTCAGTTCAGTCCAACCAGCCCTAATGATGTTACTCACAATATATCTTAATTTGATGTTGGTAATAAAGTTCACTGTAGCTGGAGCACTATCATACTGATGTACCAACATACAAATGAATGTTACCCATGTCATTTAGTACCCCTGGCTGTTAAGGTGTCACTTTAGCCATATATTTAATAAATAGGTCCTTTTATGACTATAATACTGATAAGTATTCAACTAATTTCCATGTATGTTGCATTCTATATGTTGCTAGGGATTTTACCAAGGCCGTCACCAATAGCAACTGGGACAAGGAAATAATAAATTCAGGAGGCATTCAGAAAGATCTACAACATAGAATCACTTTATAACAATACAGGAGACATTAATCACATTGGTAGCTAATGGGAGAACTTGATGCAATCAGTTTAAATCCCCTCTGATAGGAAGAGAAACCACTTACTGCTCAGTCCCAGATCTCCTCTCAAACTGGAGTAAAACTCGCCTGGAAACTTTTGCCAGGTTCACGATCCCAGCCTATTTTTGTCTCTTTAGCCTGCGATGCCTTCACTCTGATCATGGAGCACTGCAGCGATGGGAGGGAGGGCTTCAGAGACATCTGGAGTCAGAAAAGGTGCCAGAGAGCTACATCTTCTGGTCTGTTCCAGTAATTGAGCAGAGCTGCAGCGGGAGTGTTCATTTTCCCCAGACAAAATCACAAGCTGGATCCAGCACCTTGCTAATTAGAAACTACCTGTGCTGCTGGCATCAGCTGTGGTTTACTTGCAGTCCCTCTCTTGCGATTAGCAAAGTGGTGTATTTTTATTTTAATTGCTCCCCCACTCTAGCAGGGGCTGCAATGTCAGCACCTGGAGCAGCATCTCTGCAAGTGGCAAGTAGAGGCAGGTGATCCCCGAGGAGGGGAGGCGAGGCGGAGGGGTCAGACCCCAGCCGTAGTGTGAGCTCCTCAGCTTCAAAGCGCAAACCCACGTTTCCCTCGGTGCTGTGTCTGGGGGGGTCAATTCCTCGGCCACATCACCGTGCCCACAGAACACACTGCCACGCATGTGCAAGGCAGGTCTGAGTAGTGCTCTGTCACCATGCTGCAGTTCAGGCAGGGGTGGCCTTACAATAGCTCATTATTTTGTCTCATTGCAGCCACTTGCACTGCAGCAGGGTAACCTGCCGCTGGAAGTTGGTAGTGGCTTGTCACACCAATCAATTACGCAAATCCTCTCTCCTGGAAAAGGGAACACAAACCTATTCAGCACAATTTCTGGGTGAGAATACAGACCAGCTGATAAGGACTGGGAATAGGAAGACGTTAATGAGAGGGCAAGGGCCTGCAACACCTCTGCCAGGTGTCATCTGCATGCACGAGAGGCAATGGCCCACGTGAGGACCTTCCTCAACTTCACAAGCAGAGCCTGGGACAAGCGAAGCAGATGTGGACTGGAGCAGCTTCTGTGAGTGGGAAAACTGACACATTTCTTTTGCAGGACCTCAGTCAACGCAACTTTGCATCTTCCTCCTAGGATAAACAATGTACTTCAGATCCACCACCCCAGCCCTGCTCCTCTGCACTTCAGGAACCATAACCATCCATTGGACCATGGCCCCACCGCTCCATATGGTGAGCACCACCCAGCTGGGACTTGCGCTCTGGGGACTCACAGAACCTGTGGCTCAAGGTCCCAGCAGCATTTCCCAGTTCCTCTGAAGGACACCGTTCATCTGTGGGACATCACAGACGGCTGAACTGGGTGAGGCCTGCTTAGGCTGCAAATGGGGAAGGTGTAAAGGAAAAGCATGACTGTCTGGTTGATAAAAAACCTGGAGCAAACCACATGTGTAAAGCAGGTCCCGTGCACTCTGTGCATGTGGTATTGCTGAGGCACAGCACATGCTTTGCCCTGTTATTGCAGCCCGACTTCTCCAAAAGCCGCTGGCTTTGAGCCTTGGCCTACCCAGCAGCCCATGTTGGCAGCCTTGTGCTGTTCAACCCCCTTTGAAAAAGAGCATGCATCATTTTGTCATGCCTCCCTGCCACAGCAGAGCTGGGTAGCTAGGTGGTTACTCAGCCCAGCCTACAGATCCTCAGAACAAAGCTCTCCTGTTTCCCTTGGCCACAGCTTCAGCGTGGGGCCCCTTCTCCCCCTGCCCTCCAACATCACCCCATGACTCCCTCCCTGCCTCTGCTCCAGAGTCCCTCTCTCCCACACAGCTCTGTCCTTCAACCCCTCCAGTGTTCTGCAGAAGCTGAGATGCACACACCTACTCACCCTTGCCACAGCCCTGTGCTACCTTTTGGCCTGAAAATACTTTGCTGCACAAGTCAAGTCCGAAGTACCTGCATGGTCCCTGTACCTCATCCTTTAGCCTTCCATGCTCTCCTGCATGCTCAAAGCCATGCCAGCTGCACCCAGCACCACACACATATCTCCTTGCAGGTATCTCCCTCCTCTGCCCCCTGGCACCAGCATGCCCAGCTCCTCGGTCCTCTGCAGGCAGTGCTCAACTGCTATGTCAGCACTGGATGGTCAGGTTGGTGGGGTTGCAGATGATGACTCCGTGTGATGCTCAGCATTCACCACTTGGCTTGAGACTAAACAGAGAACAGACCTTAATAATGAGCGGCCACTCTCCTGTTCTCATGTCTAAAGCTGAACTCTTTCCACTCCCCAGGACTGGGGATTGCACTGACTGTGTGCACAAAGGACAGGCATGCCAAGGTCTGACAGCCCAGGGCTCCTCGGCAGGAGCGATCTGTGAAGGATTGGCCAGCTCATTGCAACATAATACCCAGCCAGAGAGACTACTCTTGTGTGTGGTTTGTGGAGAGCACTCACCCGACAGGTCATGGCTTTCCAAAGTGCTGGAGCCAACATCTGACATGATCTTGGTGCCCCAGGTGTGGTACAAAGGTCACCTGTGTCTGGCAGAGAGGTCTCATGGTCTTGACCTTTGCAATTCAGGAGCTCTGCTGAGCAAAGACTCTCCCCAAATTCAGGAAGGTTTTCAGGAGTCTCTGCAGCAGGCAGGGGTGAGGTCTGTGCACTCTGTTGTGCCTGGTTATGGGGAGATCGTTCCATGGTGACTCTAATATATTCCTCCCGTGCTGCTGCATTTAAGCCACTCATTTATCTGCTCAGCTTGCTGAATACCAATCAGTCCAGGGCTAGAATAACAAGGTCAAGCCTGAGCAAAGCTCTCCTTATCCCTGAGAATGATCCTGGCATATGCAGGATATGGTGCAGGGTCCCCGGCTGTTTTACTTGCCCTGCGGTCATGCCCATTCTTCAGCAGTATTGGGAGTACTGTCTGAGGAGGCTGTATGGAGGCAGAACTAAGCTGACAGAGTCACCAGGCCCCTGACATGGTGTATGAATCCCCTGTGGTGTTTGCAGCAGCATCAGGACCCATATGCCTTCAGGTAAATTAGCCTTACCAAGCGCCTTCTGGCAGCCTGCCCAGCTTTAGGCTGGTTCACAGATCTGCCAGAGACACTGGCTTTAGACCCAAGTCCTTCAGGTGACACTGCTTCCAGGAAAAAGGATCTCAGGGGCATCCTGGATGCACCTTGCAGCAGCCCAGTCTGGGTCAAGCTGGTTCCTCCAGGACTCGTCGTCATGCACAGTGTCACAGCTCCCCTCTAAATGCAGAGCTGGGTTGCACTGACCTGATATTGGAAGGAGAAGGCCCCACTCCCCAGGGCACTCATGAAGATAGAAGTAAGAAGAAACTGATAGGTCAACTCCAAAGAGACCCTTCAGAAGATGGACTGCCACAAAACATCTGGAAGAAGCTGTGCTTCAACTGAGCTATTTCCCACATTGTGAGAGTAAGGGCTGGATGACTCTTTCAGGGAGAACCACAAAACATCAGGAGCACAACAGCTGCCTGAGAATAAAGAATATTTCCAAGGAAAGTAGTTGAAAACTTTCTGTAATTAGTGTGTGTTTGCTGTAGTACTAACACCCATGAGCACAATGCGGGGACACAAGGGAAAGATGAGCAACCTATACAAACTGTTCACGTAGGAGGGCTAAGGTAGCGCTGGGGTCAGGCACGGGCAGAAAGATGATGTGCTCAGACTGCAGCTGGATGCAATGTCTCCGTTTCATAGTAACCCCAGCTTTTGGCTATCTATTCCAGATAGGGGTGAAGAGGTAAAATGGAGTTTTTTAGCACTGAAAGCTCCCCAGCATTTACATTCAGCCCCGGGCTGCTTCTCTGCCCAGCTCAGGCAGTGTTCTCCATGACTGGTGGGCTGAGCAGCATGTACACCCTTCATTCTTGGGCAGAGCTCCATGTTTGCATCTCTGCTCACAGCCAAATGCTCGTTATCAAGCTGTGCAGAAAGAAGCATCCCCAAGTGAACCCAATGGAAAGCTTTGGTCTGGCTGGTAGATACCACCAACACCACCAGATATTTTATTTTCTTTTCCCAACAGAAAAAAAAAATGTGAATAGAAAAATGTAGTATGGGGATTTTGAAATGTGCAGAAGCTGCATTTGCTGGTGAAATCCCGTGTTAGGGGATGTATTGCTGACTTCTGTGGGTCAAAATACATCTAAGGAAAGATTGCACGTCCCAGGCACGTGGACAGTGTGAGACATTTTATGCTGGGTGCTTTTGTTCTCAGCACCTATCTGCTTTCACACGTTCTGCTGCTGCATTTATTGTGAGTTGGTTTGGCAGTACTGTCCTCTAACTTACACTGAAATACGGTGGTATGTACTACAGTTAGTAATTGCTGAGGTGCAGTAAAGATAATTGCCTCTTCTGTAAAGAGTTAGCAGTTCCATGGAGTAATTCATATTAAATACCTGCAAGTAAGCTACTTGGGGTTGCATTTGTTAATTGATTTATTGAGTTGTTTCTATTAGAGATTAAGCTGTTCAGTTGCTAACTGAAAATAATGCTGAGTAATTAATTCGCTTAGGCTTTAACTTCTACAAATCAACTGAGTTATGCATGGTGAGAGCAGCTGTGTGTCTGTGCATGCACAGCATCTGCCACGGGTCTCTCAGCTGCCCAAGTGTCCCCTCCTGCCACCATGTCACCACAGGCCATCCTGGTTCTGCTCATCTCTACAGCCAGGGACCCAGTGAGACTGCAAAGACCCCACAGGTCTGCTTTGCATGGCACAACAACTGCTGCTTTGGACCCGCACTACTGGCATGAAGAAATCAGATCCCTTGAGCATCATCTGCAATGTGAGACAGCACCATGCTGGGAAAGGTGAGCAGCTACACTGACATGGGCATCACACAGCATGGGGATGAGGTGGCTGAGAGCTGGGCTGTGCAGATCTTACAATCACTCCTCTGAATAAACATAAAAGCAAATGCGCAGCAACAGGTAAAGAGTCTATTGTAACTTAGACCCAAAACTTTGGGCAGTGGGAGACAGGATACATGTGCCAGTGCAGTGCAAAGAGCACAACTCAGTGCACCATTTGCACAGCTAGCAAGGCAGCTGGAAGAGACTTCTTAAGCTGACACATTTTATTCCAAAATACAGTGGACACAATCCAGAAGGGCAGGAGTTATACCAAAAATGAATCTTTCAAAGATTGATACATGCAAGCAGCACAGAAACCTCGGCTCCATCCACGAATACAGAATTATTTGCTTTTATCTGAACCTGCCAGGCACACTCTTCTATGCCTGTAAGGCATTGAAGCCTTAAAGCATCAGAGCTGGGGATGTGTGTGTGTGAAGGATTGTAAATCCTCTTTTGAAAACAGTGAATCCAGCGATGCACTAATTTCTGTGGTACCATATACCAAAACGTCATGCACGTATGGGATGAGTCATTGCTCACAGTAAGTTGGTGGGGTCTGCAACCAGCCTGAGCTGCCTGAGACCCTGGGGGTGCTGGGATCAGGTGAGTGTTTTCTATCCAAAGCTTGTCACCCCTGTAAAACAGTGGCTGATGAATACCCATCAAACCTATAGCTCACTGCCAAGTTGGAACAGACCCACCCACCTTTGGCAAGAATTCCCAGGAAATTTTTTGCTCTTAAGAAGTATTTTCAGAAAATTGGCAGGCGGCCCAGTGAGCATGCCAGGGACTTGGAGAAGTACGTAAAAAGCTGCTGGACTCATCTCAGGTGCAAGTGGGATGGACCCAGCTTCTCTGATGGTGCTAATCATCCTTGTGTTCCAAATATTTCCAGAGCAAGTTGGTCCATCTGGGAAATCCCATGGACCTGGGTTCCGCTGTGTTACAGCCATCCCTGACCATCAGCCCGTCCAGGGGTGGGCATACACCACAAACGTCACCTTGCATATGGCTGTTGTCTACCCTGGCCTGTGCTGGTTCCCAGGCTGAGGCTTTCTCACAGCACTGCTGCTATTATCAGAGGTTAGGTCCACATCCTGAGCTAGGCTGGGATGAAGCCCATCATAGTATGAGCAAGGTACCCTGCCAGACCCATGGACCCAGTCTCAGAGCATCCATTTCTGTCTCTGCCCCCTTGTCCATCACAGACTCTTCACTTTACTCCTCACTGAAACATTTTCCCCAGGAGGCAGAGAACACCATCCTGCACCTGCCCAGGTGATAAGCCTATCTCATCAGAACGAGAACAAGTTCAGACCTGTTGTTGGGTCTTGGGTGCATCATGGAGGAACTGTGCATCATGGCAAGCCAACTAAAGCAGAGTTTCGCACTGTTCTCGAGCTTGAATCCCCTTCTGGCTGCTCAGCAGTGCCTTGGGAGTGAGGTCTGGGATGCCAACATGCTTGGGATCATGATGATTTGTCCCCAGGCAAAGAAAAATTGAAGCTTCATGCATCTCCCACAGTGATGGCCTATGACCATGAATCACTGACAGGCTTGTGTCCATGAGGTTTTTGATCAAGTCAAGTGGCTTGTGGAACAGCAGCTGAGAATAAAGCAAGTGGAAAGTGCTGGGCTGCTTTAACACTCACTTAAACTGGCCTGCAAGTCACCCGCTGACTGGTACGCCCTTCTTATGTGTTGGGGAAATACTAAGGCTCTTAAGAAATTAATGAACATGCATCTAAGGCAAAAGCAGAGCAGTGGCAAATCATGGGATCTAGCTAACATGCCGGCAGAAGGGCGCAGGGTTTATTTAAGGAATGAACGAAAAATAATGACATTTCATTCTGTTTAGTTAGAGAGCAAAGGAAAAGCAAGAGTAAGTGAAGCAAAGCAGATGTGAGAGCCATCTTGAACAAAGCAAAACAGAATGCTTTTGGCAGTGGGCTGGCTGTAATATCTGCCTAATCCTTAGTAAACCAATGTACTACATGTTAAATATTAAAGGCAGGAATTTATAAACATCCAGGAAGATGGAACTGTGAGTATCAGAATCACAAAAAGACATTACTGGAAAAATTGATTGGTGGGGGTTTTTTAATAGAAACCCCTAATTAGTGCATGAAAGAACCGCGATAGCTTCAGCCTGTCTGAATTTTATTAAAACATCTGATGCATTGTCTCATGAAGCCATACTTGAAAAATTAATTCAAACTGACTTGGCTGTAGCCAGAGTCACATGGGCTGTGAATGAATGGAGATCCACAAAGTGCAATAATAAACCATTATCTCTTGTACGGCAGCTCATTTCTATACAAATGAACCTTGCTTTGTGTGAAACATGGGACCCGCTCTGCCTTCACTTTGTCAGGCAGGAGTATCTCTTGTGAAGCCATGGAGTACCAATGAAATACACCCTGAGACTGGGTAGCTTGGTGAGGTTGCTCTGTTCCCCATCCCCAGTACTTGTGGAAGAGGGAGGCTGCTTTCTGGAACTGTCACAGATTTCAACAGCTGGTATGTTTGCATGCTTGCTTGGGAATGCCTGCTGTCTGTAACTCTTACAACTTTCCTTACAAGTCTTATGATACCTCAGTTTTTTTCTTTAAGGCCCAGCTGCTGAATTCATGTAGTTATGATCAGAATATCAAAAGTAAATTTCTAACCTTCCCATCTGCTGAAAAAGCATGAAATATTGAGTAAACCCTAAAGTCCACATCAACACACATGGAATGGATAACTGTTAATTATTTTCTGCTGGTTTTGCTGTGTTAGTCGATTCTTTCCCAGTATTTTCTCAGCATGTGGATCACTATTTTTGGATGCTGAAGGCAGATGTGACTGTTTTTCACTCACCTTTAATTGTTACTCTTCTGGTAAAAAGACTCAGTAACCCAATAACAGGGTAGAAATTGTCCCAACTGACCCAACGCATGCAGTGAATAGTAATTAGAGTCAATCGTCGCAATGAACAGTCTCTGGTAACAGTGGAGAATGAAAATTATTTAGCTGCACATACAGCATCCATATGAATAATGAATCCATTTGCAGGACTGAGCATCATCTCATAAATGAAACTACAACCAAAAAGGACTGAGTAATACAACAAAAATTAATCATTGTGAGCTGTTTTCATAAATGCACAGACTTAAAGCTCAGAGGGGACCACTGCTCAAGCCAGGTGGTAGAATGACTCTAAGGAAGGTTGTCACAAGATTTCTGCCTTAGCAGGAATGAGAAAGGTTATAAAAAATCTCTGTTCTCATTTGGAGTCTCTGTTCCCATTTCTGAAGTCGGCGTGTGCAATTACAGCAAACTTCTGAGATGAAATTAAGTACTTTCTTTAGAATCTCCTTTTAAAAATGGAACATGGCATCAACATGAATATTTTCTATCATATTTTATTGTGAAAAATGTCAGCCAAAAGCTTCAGCCACATGTAAATAAAAAATTAGACTGGTTTGTCAAGTATCAGAACTGCTTTAATGCCTTCTGTTTTCTTTTTTGAGCATATTAGAGCAACTAGAGCTATGAAATGATATGTGTAGGATTCCTTGCTAGCAGCAGATCAGAAAAACATCTGATAAAAGTAGCAACATATTTGGTGTAAAGAGTTACTGCGGGTTTAAAAGCTTCCCTGGAGACAACACCTACAACTGAGGAGGAGCCTTGTTCGTCCAAACCAGAGCAAGTCCAGAGCTCCTGGCACAGCACCCGAAGATGAAGGGAAAAGCCAAGTGAAAACACAGTTCCCTCCAGGACAGGGTTATGCCAACGCATCTTCCCAAATGCAGTGCTGTTGCAGAAGCCCTGTGTGGAAGCTGTACTGCCAAAGCCAAAGCAATGAGGAATCCTGCTGACAGGCAGGGAGGGGCAAGGCTCGGAGGTGATCTTTCCTAGGCAGAGGACATTGAGTTGTCTTCTAACAACAGAACCGCTGTCTGTGGTGAGCGTGCCGCTGGGCAGCCAGGAGGACCTAGAGGGTGACATCCAGAAGATCCCTCAGCTGAACTGCTCTTGGGGAAGGACACACAGGGAGCACCCAGGACAGCCCAGGATGGACTGTGACCTCATCCTACCTGAAAGCTGCCACTTATGGTGATGAGATGCGCTGGGGAGATTTCTTATGTTGCTAGTGAGAATGTCCTTGTTGATGCAGGGTTACCGTTTTGGGATTGCCCTGACACCAAACCATCTCTGCCATGGTAGTCTGGAAATAGTCAAGGAGCAAATTGCAGTTTACTCTCCTGACAACTGCTTTAGTCTGGCTGAAACGGCTGGGCTAAACTTTGGGGAGTGGAAGGGGCCAGTGTCCTTCAATGGCTGAGAGATCAAAGCACGACCACTTAATCACACTGCTGCAGCACTGCCCTGTCACACAGATGAGAAAGCACAGTACGTGTGAGCCTGTGTGTGTGCATGTGCCCTCCCCACTGCCCTGACAGGGACAGGCACAGGCACAGACAGTTGTTTCCTACCTAATAGATGAGCTGCTTTTCCACAGAGCAAGTGCTGAAGGCTTTGCTCACTTGCAAAAGTGGAGGAAGCTGCAGAGCAATTTTGGTGGGGATGGGATGACAAGAGGCTGTCACAACCCTGCCATCAAGCAGGCAGGATCACCATGTCAGAGCTCCGGTGGGGTTAATGCAGAGCAGCTTTCCTAAATAGCCCACACAGCTGGCAGATGTCTTGGTCTTTGAGCACAAGGGAGACCTCACACCCCTGTGCCCTCAGAGTCATGCCCCATAGCTCTGTGACCACCAGAGCAGTGCACTAAAACCGCACAGCACAGCTGAGCTATTTTCTTTCACTGGCCAATATCTCTGCTGTGGAGCACAGAGGCAACAAGGAGAACGGTCCTTGGCCCAGAGGCATCTCCCATGAGATGCTGGCTGGGGAACAATCATTCATGAACAGCTTGCCACAGGCAGATATCACAGGGCCATCACCTCCACCATAGCCAGACAAGGCAGATAGGGATGCCCTGGGCAGGATCGAGCACTGCTCACTGTCTGTCCCCTCTTCAAACCAACATGGTGCTGCCCCTGTGTGCCCACAGAACACTGGCCCTTTGCACCCACCCCCAGATTTATCACTGCCCCTCTGTACCCCTGCCCCAGCACTCCCTGTGTCCTCTCTGCACTCACGCACACAAGCACCGCGTGATGCCCACACGAATGCTGAGCCCAGCCTGGGTTCTGTTCAGTTTTACTCAGCCTGTACGCCAGCATCCTCCCAGGATAACGCTTGCTTTCTCATGATTCCCACTACCCCACTAGATGTGGATCAGAGCTCTGGCAGCCAAAAGGAGGAGTTGTTTTAGCAACAGGAGCGGTGTGAAAGTGCAGGGACTCGATGGCATCCTTCAGTGCAGCCATGGCCACAGGCTAAGGCAGTGATGACTGATAGATCTGACCCTGCAACAGACCCCTGCCCAGGTTGGTCAAAAGGAGGCGAGCACACAGCCCTTCCCAGATGGAGTCATGCCCCGGACCTCCATGGCCCTGGGATATTACACCAGCAGTAAATTACATCTACTTTTTTCTTTGCAAATTGTTACCTTTTTACCAGCTTCTGAGGCTGTAACAGCAGGGTGATATCCAGGAATAAACAGATGTAAATAACCAGCGACAGAAGCTCCAAATTGCTGGCTGTAATTTGTTGCTAAGTGACACTTAAGAGGGGTCAATTGAGGCGAAGTGAAAACCTGAGGGTTCCCAGGCAGGAGCCAAAGCAAAGGGAAAACCCCAGGGAGCTCTGGGGTGGGAGCGCTCAACAGCCTCCCTACAGAAAGAGCTGAACGTGCAGTTTCAGTCTGGAGATGTACTGCAGAGTGAGGAAGGTGATGGGTACGAGAGCCTCGGTGTGGGGGCGCCTATCTACATGAGAAAGCCATTCTCAATGTGCCAGCAACACCCCGCAGAGGTACTTTGATCTTCACACATACTCAGAGGTGCCCTGAAAAAGCTGAGGTTCGTCCACTGCAATTGCTAAAGAGTGGATGAGGATGGTAGATGGACCCAGGAGCCAGCACATTGTCCACCTGGCTGGGCACTGCTGGTAACCTGCATATGCAGGGCAGTGCTCATGTGTGCATTGTTTGGTGCCACAGTGGAGTTATGACACCTGAAATAACAGATAATCTCACGTGTGACATCCCAAACTTCAGCATAATTCAGTCCTTCCTTCCCTCTGTTTGTCTGGGACAGGTGTGGCCCATAACATGTCAGGAAGAAGAAAAACTGGGTCTTAAGCCAACGAGGGAGATCTCCCATGGCCTGGTTAGTGCCTTGCAGGATGGCACCTCACACAGTGACCACCTGTGGTGGCACAGGTAGCACCGGGGGTCCCATACCCGGGGTTGTTTCCCAACCAGTGCAGCTAACCCAACCCATCACACACAGGGACTTGGTGTCAGCCCCACAGTCTTGCAGGGAGCTGCACCTAGCATTGCTCAGGTCACTGGAGTCCCTTCTGGGAAGCCCAGGAGGCTCCAGCTGAGCCACAGAAGGCATCCAACAGGTGGAGAAGTCTGATTCTGCCACTACCCATTACCATGTCCCAGCTGCTGTGTCCCAAGGAGGAAAGGTGACCATTTCAGACCAGTGATGCTCCAGCCTCCACTTTCTTTCCCATCCAGCAGCAGGGAGACACTGGAGTTCTGGCTCATCCAGCTGCTGGTTTTCAGCTGCAGCTCCTTCACTGCTTCGTATGCTGTCTGACATTCCCAAGTAGTTTTTCACCCAAAGATGGGGCTATCCTAGGACTTGCCTTATTCCAGCATCATCACTGGGCACAGTTAGCTCATTTGGGTTAAGCAACAGCACCTAAACTCATGTGGTCGAAACGGGGTTTGAAAAGGGGGAAACAGAACAGGGATAACCAATGGCTAATGAGTCATTATATGTGCCTGTCACTTTCTGGGAGAAAGAAGCAGGACACATATGCTAATTAATCGATTAGGGGTACCAAGATGCTAACGTGAAATTACAGCATCTGCTGTAGCAGGTACTTCATGGCAGAGACCGATGCTACTTCTCAGGGTCCCAGGCCTCTGCAGGGAGGAGTGGCTCAGATTTGAGGAGCAGATGGGATGTGCAAAGTCAGTGTCAGAACAACTTAAACATTGCTTCTAAAAATTACCCCCAAATAATAATTGTACAATACTAGACAATTGTGCAATGCTGTTAACTTTTTCTTGCAAAATATAATTTTTGGACACAAGCAATTAAAAACCATATTTTGTAAGAATGTGCCAGCTCAAAACAATCCTTCTTGAATATTATCATCAGGTAGAGAAGGGCTGCTGCAAACACTCAGGGTAACTCTACTGCAGGCGTTCAGTATGCATTACTGTATCTGAGACTGCACTTTCGAGATTGCCTTATTCAGAGACAATACACAAGACAATAACAAGAGCTAAATTAGGATAAATTACATCTAGAAGCACAGTGTTTACAAGGACTTGTAATTCACCCACAGCATCAAATGACTTTTATGGCAAGAATCTGCTTTTAGTGGGCTCAGCTGTTGTGAATGAATGAGTCGCCATACAAATGTAGATTTGATTTACCTAGGAAGTGTTTACTTACCCCTAAAGATGGGAGATAGGTGAATGGGTCGATGGATGGATGGATGGATGGATGGATGGATGGATGGATGGATGGATGGAGGATGGATGGATGGATGGATGGATGGATGGATGGATGGATGGATGGATGGATGATGGATGGATGGATGGACGGACAGACAGATGCAGACACATACCAAATATAATATCTGGCTTTCTTTTAAATGATTGCATTTACAGAGGCAATGTACAGAACTGTATTCAGCAGTTTCATTAGGTAAATGGACTAAACACAAATGAGAAAAAAACACAGACAAGGTTGTTCAGGAGTAAGCTGCTCTTAGAGAATGAGGCATTTGCAAAAGATACAAACACAGCTTTCTTGTTTCATTCAAATTAAAACTTTCACTGCAGCCGAAGTGCTCTGCTTGCAACCCAGCACAAAAAGTGAGCTCATCCCAACCAGGAAATGGTCAGACGCCTTCCTGGCTATTTGCAATGTAAAAAACTGGGCTCCTGTTAGAGGAGCAGCCAGTTGCTCAGCAGATCAAAGATAACTGCATAACGCCAACATGGATCTCTTGCAGTCCTGAAATTGATTATCAGTCAGTGACATACATGAATCAGCAACATATGGAGTGGAGATACTTTGTCAGAATTTGAGAAAATATCCAGGAAATAATTTGAATGTTTTAGAAACCTTGCAAAAAAAGTCCACATAAACAAGATGTTTAGATGGAAGCTGCTACAGCACAGGGATGACCCTTTCCAAGCAGATTTACAGAAAACAAACTTCTGAGCTGGCATTAAGAAGATTTGGGGAAGATGGGTAGGGACGTAGAAAGATGAAGAGTTGCTCCCACACTGTTGCTAAAGGACATACTAGATGATGGGATGAACAGAAAGCTTGGAAGCACTTGGGCAGTGAAGACTGTATTCCTAACAGGGGTTTAAAAATGTGTGAGATTAGCATATTGGACTGTGGCTATGGCCAGGCAATACATTCACTATGGTCCCTGCCTCCAGCCACTCGTTTTGTTTCCTGTTGCTGCTGGGTGGTGAGCCTGATTCAGTAAGTGCCTGTAAGGTCGGTGCCACCCCAAGCTGCTCGTGCAGAGCAGTCCCGACTGCTCATCAAAGGCCCTGCTATGAAATTTGATGGTGCGTGCACCAGTCCGCCCACAGCAGATTCCAAGCTGGGATGTGAGTTGGCAAAGTGCCATGACAGGACAGCGTATCGAGACCTTGCTCTAATTTTATCACATGGTTATGCTAACTATGTAAAACAGCTATGGTTTGAAAGCATATGGTGCAGTATAAAAATCTCCATAGAATGAATTACAGCAACTTCACAGAGAAAATGTAGAAGAATTTAGAAAAACATTTCAACAGATTTTAATATAAAAAATCTTATAAAACTGCTTATTGGCTGGTATAGCATGATTTCAAAGTAGCAGTTACTACCTTTAATTTTATACACACACATATATGCAGCCCACAGACTGATGTTGACTGAGAGTCCCTCGAATGAATTCCTCTGCTGTGGTAACAGTGCGCTGCATATCTTAATAAAAGTCCCACAGTTGGACCTCAGATTGTGTAATATGATCTCATTATTGATTTTCACGTAATGGGATGCTAAATAACTTTGCCTATGTACATCAGATCGATGAGGAAGGTGCATGGTTCATGGTGTATCAATGTTCAGCATAAAGATTACATTATGAGCTTCATTCATTTAAGCATTGAGATGATCAAAAGCAGCTAACTTCAATCAAAATCACATCAATTAATAATTGCTGTTCAGCTTCTGTCCTTTTTGTCATTTCAGCTATTTGGCAGATGAACTTTATACCCTCCCAGCTATCAAGCTGTGGCTGATTGCCCAGACAAGTGTATCAGATAGATAGATAGACTAGATTAGATTAGACTCTACAGCTATATACAAACTGCAAGTTCTTTGTCTAGGCCACTAATAGCAAGTTAATAAAAAGTGAAAGAATTGTCAGCACTTGTTTATTGATACTCCCAGATGAAAAACACATGACTTGTTTAAGAAGCCATATTAAGATTGTTAAAGACATAACAATTACTCAGGGCAAATTTGTCTTCATTGGGCTTTGCATTAGGCTCTTATGAAGAAATAAGCTTAAATGCAAAACAGCAACAAGGACTTGGAAATGTTAGAAAGCCAAGAAATGTGCATGTAGAGTGCACATAAGAAAGATAAATTCTTTGTGAAATTTACCCAATGACAAGCATGGCTTTGCCCCCTCACAGTGTGATGGGGTGCACGGGGCAGTCATGTGCAGTGGTTGTGCTCGATGAACAGCTCCCATCATTCCAGGCTGGCTGCTTGCCCCAGATTTGGCCATGGGACACCGACAGCAGCTTGGGCTGCAGCACTCTACAGGCTGAGATGTGGGTTCACACTGGAGCCACTCCAGGAGATGGTGCTTGGACCACACTGTGTTCCAGGAGTTTCAGGAAGATGGTAGGTCCATCACAGGCATTCAAGGTCCATACAGCACCATAAGTTGCAAGTGAAGGTTCACAGGGAGACACCATGCCTCGGGGCAGCAAGCAACAGTTGGGGAGATGCTTGTGAACGGAGATGCGGGATTGCACATTTCTCCTATCTGCAGGAATGAAGCAGGTGGTGCAGTTAACAGGTCCTTGATTTCAGAGGACTTCAGTGTGGTCTACGCAGGTCTGAAGCCAAGCAGCCCAGAGAGGATGGTCCTCTCCTCCTGCTAGCACAATAGCCAGCCCATCACAGTTCTCTGGCTTAGGACACCCTTTTTAAACCACATGCTCCTGTACTCAGATAAAACATTCACATCCATGCCGGCACGGTTGCTTCCCCATGCCATGCAGTCAAGGGCTGGGAACAGCAGCACGTGGCTTGTGTCACTGACCAGCACAGTGGGAAATCCCAGCCCTGCTGCTGTCTGCTGGCACACTGGCAGCAGACCGAGAGAAATCTGCCCAAGAAAACATGTGACTACTTTTGAATGAAGAATGGTCTTGCAAATGTAGCAACATGTTCATAGAAAATTCACGAAGAGGAAGAAAGGCAGCACGGCCTGAATTAATTATTTCTTGCAGATGATTCACTTGCCTCTAATTATAGTTGAGCTTATAAACACAAATGTCAATTAAAATGTTATAGTTCTGCAGCTGTCATTCATGTGCTGGTGAAGAGATCAAGGCCGGAGCTATTAAAAGCCTTGGGAGTGAAACGAAGTGAAGAAGAGCCCTTGGTGGAGTGAAATTGTCAAGAAGGAGTTTTGCCCTGAGCATTTTAGGCCCACAAAGCTATCATCTGTATTCGAAACTTGCCTTCTGCTGCATTCCCAGCAGGCTTTTAGGGATAGTTTCTCATTTCTCTGAAAATGCTGTGGTGTCTGCAGACCCCCTGCCACCTTGACGTGGCGTGAGGGAACAGTATAGGACATCTCTGCTACTGGCTGCTTCCTTACCCACAAGTGGGAAAGGAAGGAGTACTGGAAAAACACACAGTGCCGTATGAATGATCATACCAGACTCCCCGCCTGTGCGTTGGCTGGTGACTTGCAGGGAGTGGATGACTGAGAAATAAAAGAGCTTATCTTGTTTTACCTCTGATAAAAACACCAAGATTAGTTAACATATATTGGTTCAGCTTTTTGAGACATTTAGATGAGAAGTCCCTACACAGGAAAGCTCAGGGGCTGTTCTCCCTGCACAGTCTGCCAGGTGTTGCCTTGACTGGAGGCATGTTGTCTGGCCAGTCCTGCTCTCCCAGGGCTGTACAAAGTGGGGGAGCAGCAGGCCTCACATCACCTCTTGTCTCACATAGAATGAAAGCACACACATTTTCAGGGTGTTCCCTGTGCTCTGTTGAAGGCAGGACAAAAAGAAAGGAGGTTTCAAGGAGAAGACGTGACAGCAAGAAGCTGTGTTGCCTTTTGAGTAAAGGGAATTGTCCTTGTAGCTGTGTGATTTATATTTATCTGCCTCAACAAGGCCAGAGCTGTCCTCAGCAGCAGGTCCCAGGTTTCTGTGACCATCACAAGCTTCCCTGTAGCCTCTGTGGCTGCCCCCCCATCCTCATGCAGCACTTGTGTCTGCATGATCTGGCAGGACAGCAAGGTCACACACAGCAGGACAGCTGGGTCATGTCCAAGTTCCCTCCCCAAGAGCTTGAACCTCTGGCTTGTTGGGGATTGTTCTTTGCTTCTTTCCAATCATCCTTTCAGCTCACTCCAGCAGAGCTGCCACTCACCCAGCTCCATATTTTGAGGGTGTGAGAGGCTTCACCTGCACCCTCATTTCTTCCCCACTGCCACAAGCTGCCAGTGCAGGGCAGAACTTTGGGCAGCCTGCGCTCCAGGCTGCAGTGGCATCACCTCCGCTGGACTGAGATGTGTGTAGTATGCCCTGGGGTGAGTGAGGACCTCAGGAGGAAGAGGACCAGGAGAAAAGGCAGTTCCTTGCCCAGGGCTTCACCCCTCCTGAGGGAGCCGCTTAGCAGGTAGTGGATGGCCATGGTTTCACTCACCACGCATCCTAGCAGGATGCTGGCCAGGCCACCACTGTAGGACTCTGTCTTGTTAGCAGCCAGCTTCCCTTGAACCATCTTGGCTGTGTGAGCATCACCTCCTAGATACCAGCAGCACCCAGAGGAGGTGATGCTCCCTTTCACTGAAGCCCTCATGCCACATCCCTGTAAGCAACAGAGGTCTTCAGGCAGGTGGTCAGTTATTGTGCCATATGAAGCACAGCCCTAAGTAGCATCTCTGCTTGTTCCATTATTTAAACTTCCCCTTGGCTAAATGTGCCCAAATAACTTGGGTTAGACACTAGCCACTCAGTGAAGACTCCTAAAGCAAATTATTAATCTGCTGCCTCCTGTTCAGCATGCTCGGTAACATCTCAGCTGTTAACTCTGCAGCCTGTGAGCATTTGGAGTTTACAGTTATTTTATTTTCCTAGGACAGATGGCAGACAGCACTGTAGTAGAAGGGCAGATGGCTGTGCACCTATGAGCAAAACAAAAAACCAAAAAACCTGCATGGTTAAACTGAAAAGTAAGTGGGCTCTGTTCCTGTTTTCAGACACACCACATAAACCCAGCCACATCCATGTGACTTTCATCTCATCACACAAGCAGGTGAGAGCAGGATGTGGCCCTTAGGGTTTAATAAAGCATCAGATACAGAAAGAAACAACAATTTTGTCACTTACGGTGTAATCTGAGGATACGAAAGTCATGGCACAAGGTGAGAACATCTAACTACTTCACTGGCACAGAACAGCTGATGGTGATCTCCCTCCTTTACCATCATGGGAAACCAACACATGTCTTCCTGCCCAGGGTTGACCTATCCCTCTCAGTGTGGAGATAACACTCCCGGGGGAGTCTCAATCCAATCTGTAAGGTAAAAGTAAAAGGGAAACAACCTGGGAACACTCAGTGAAGAAAAATATCTGCTCCTCATTACACTAAAATAAACAACAAGGCTATCCAATTAAATATTGTCAGATTCTGCCTAATCTAGTCAAATCAAATGGACCAAATTTAAGCATTATTGCTTGATGCAGGATGTACTAGCCATTCCAAAAGGTGAAATACTGGAAGCCTGGGGGAAGCAGGACTCTGAGAAACTCAAGCAGAGGTTTTTACAATGCAGTCTTTCAACAGAAGAAAAAGGCACATGAGAAGGCAGGACTGACTACTTATATGCTTCCATATCCCACAGAATCGAGTGGCTACAAATCTATGGATTTTGATTAGATATTGTGTTCCTCCAAGAAACATTAACTTACAATATTTGAAAACTCTTAGAAAGGGAGCAAGAAGGTCAGCCCCACAAGAGAGATATCCCTCTTAGTCTCCAACAAATTAAACGTCAGAGGTATCAAGCCAACACTAGGAAACTCATGTGTTGAGGCATCATGGATTATTTTTTCCCGTACAGTTCTTTTTTATCCACCCTGAATGTTTGTTTGCCCCCTTGGCTATTATTTTATAATTAGTCTCTCTGGGCACCAAGTGAATCTTCCATTGACTTGCTCATGAAGAAGTAATTGTTAGCTAACCCCATTCTTCTGGGAGGTTTCAATGCCAGGCTACATCCTGCAATCAGTGAAATTCCCATAAATTCTTCTAAGGGATGCTGCCTTAGTTCTGAAGCAGCCATCCAGGCACAAGGTAGGAAATGCCCAGGGTGCAAAACAGCTGCCAACTTTAATAGCTCTTGGCAGGAGCTGCTGAATAGTAGAGCCCAGTGGTGCTCTCCATCAGTGACTCGCGCCCAAAGGAGCAGTAGTGCAACTCATATTACAGGTTTCATTGTCTTACACTGGTGGTGGTTTCTGAAAGCAAATAATGATGAGGAAACCCACTGTGCAGTTTCCTTTGTTTTCCATCCCTTCAAATAAAAGAAGTAAAACAGACTACTGGCCTTGTCATGGTTTAACCCCAGCTGGCAACTAAGCACCACACAGCCGCTCACTCGCTCTCCCCCAGTGGGATGGGAGAGAGAATTGGAAGGCTAAAAGTGAGAAAACTCATGGGTTGAGATAAAGACAGTTTAATAAGTAAAACAAAATCTGCACACACAAGCTAAGTAAGTAAAACAAGGCATTCATTCACCACTGCCCAACAGTGGGCAGGTGTTCAGCCATCTCCAGGAAAGCTGGGCTCCACCACATGTAACAAACACCGTAACGCTGAACGCCCCCCTTTCCTTATTCTTCCCCCAACTTTATATGCTGAGCATGTCATATGGTATGGAATACTCCTTGGGTTGGTTGGGGTGAGCTGTCCTGGCTGTGTCCCCTCTCAACTTCTTGTCCCCCCCAGCCTCCTCACTGGTCGGGTGGTGTGAGGAGCAGAAGAAGCCTTGACGCTGTGTAAGCACTGCTGAGCAGTAAGGAAAACATCCCTGTGTTATCAACATGTTTTCAGCACAGATCCAGAACACAGCCCCCTCCAAGCTACTGTGAAGAAATTTAACTCTATCCCAGCCAAAATCAGCACTTTCTCCACCCCTTATTCCATACTACTTATGTTATGCTCAGCTACCACACTATCCAATACAACCTCATTAGCCATTACCTCCCTTTCCATGCTTTGATATAATACACAGATGTCATTCTCTTTGTCTGCGGACCACCCCTGTAAAATGTCCATAAAATCTCCAGAGATGTCTACAAGATGCCCACTGAGTTCATTCAGTCAATGACTTTGGGCTCCATCTGTGATGGTGGTTACTCAGGACAGGAGAGGGGGTCTGTTGTGTCGAGTTATATATGGCACCAAAGCCAGCTCAGGTTGGGTTGCTGCTGCAGTTGCACTGCTTTTTGTAAGACTTGTCCTCCACTGGTTAGGGTGGTTTCCACTACAGTAATAACACACAACTCAAATCATGGGTTATTACAGTTTAAAGGAATATCCATTACAATCACCACCCTGGTCACTTGGGGCCAGGTTATAGGGATTAACATTGCAATGAGCTCCTCCCCTTGCTCCTACCCTGGACTTAGCCACAGACTGCAGTCCCTTCGCGGTGCACCTGCTCCAAGTGGAGCCTTATCTGTGAGTCAGTCTCTCCAGGGGTGTACTTGCTGCAATGAAGATTCATCCACAGTCACAATCACTTTGGTGTGTGCCTGTTCCAGCATCCCCTTACCCATGGGCCACAATGCCTTCAGAGATGTATCTGCTCCAGCATGGCCTTGCCCACAGCCACAGCCCCTTCAGAAGTAAACTTGCTCCAACATGGCCCTACCCATGGCTGCAGCACATCCAGGGGTGAACCTGCTCTGTCGTGGGCTTATCTGTGACCACACGCTTTGAGGTGCTCCAGCATGACCTCACGCACAGGCAGTGATGCTTTAAGGTGTACCTGCTGCAGCATGGATTTATCCACAACCATGGATGTTTCAAGGTGTACCTTCTCCAGCATGGACTTATCCTTGGGCCACTATCCCTCCAGAGGTGTTCCTACTGCAGCACAGATATAACCATGGCCAGACACTTCAAGATGTGCCTGCTCTAGCATGGGCTTATCCACGGCCACCAGACACTTTGGGGTGTTCTGCTCCCATGTATACTCATCCACAGTCCCTTCAACTTGAGTTCCCACTGGAGTCCCAGCCTGTCCAGTGCAGCAGCACAGAACCAGCAGTGATGCCCTGGCCATCGGTCAGTGCAGGTGCATGGCCACTGCTGTTACCACAATGTGCCCAGGCACAGCAGAGTAAGATGATGAGCAGTACAGCAATCGTCAAAACCAAAAAGCAGCCACTAACAAGCTCTAGACCTTAATATACAGTGAGGCAAGCAAGCCCCATGGCAAGTGCGAATCTAAACCATAGCTCCATACTAGATACTATGAAGAAAATTAACTCTATCCCAGCTAAAATCAGCACAGGCCTGGAATTCCTTAGTTTCAAATATGATCAGAAAATGGATGAAATAACAGCTCTTAAATGATTCAGAAACAACAAGAAGTGTGTACCAGTGCCTCATCAGCTTGAAAGGAGGGGCCCAGAGGGTTGCCATCAGCAGCACGAAGTCCAGTTCGAGACAAATCACTAAAGGTGTGTCACGGTCCACTCAGTGAACCCATGCTGGTTCGTTTGCTACGATCTCGAAAGTGCAAAATTAAAGTGACCAACACCAAAGGGGATAGCAGTAATAAAACAGTGAAACTTTATTGTGTTGCCCGTGAAGCGGCACACGATAGAGATGGGTGAAAGAAAGGAGAAAAGTAAAGTAAAGTTTTAGAGAGAGGGGAGAGAGAGAGGTTATAGCTACCACCACTGATCTCACAACATCCTAACGGTCCTGGGTACAGCTGATGCTGCATTGTCGATCGTCGTGGTCCTTGGTGGAGAAGCTTCCCATTTTCATTGTCCAGAAGTCATCCTTTTATGCTCAGTAACACACCTCACTCCACCTCCGCCTCGGGGGTCTCCGCGTCTGAGGCATGGTCAGTCTTGGAGGCGGGTAGTCTTCCACCAGGAGGGGTGTTTTGGTATTATAATGAAGCAAAGTTCGTCTAAGGTTCATGATTTCTTCATCGATGTTATGGCAACAGTTGTGATCCATCTTTTTTGACAGTGGCTATGGGGTTATCTCTAACAGCTCTGGCTGGGCCCAGGCACCAAACAATAACACAGCACTCTTCGTACTGCACGGCTCAGGCACTGCAGAACAGCCTAGCACCACCTGCACCGCACAGTCAGTGCTCAGGAGAACAGCCCAGCACTCGCTGTGCCACACAGCTCTGCATTCAGGAGCCTTGGCACCACATCCCACTCCAGGGATCGGCAAGGCCAAGCAGGCCGTTGTCAGGTACCTCACTGTCCATGTCACTGATGACAATGTTGAGACAATGCTGATCTTCTGACCGACTCTTACAAGGTGTACCACAGCAGTTGGTATGGGGGCCAGTACCGTTTAATATCTTCAATAATGACATGGACAGAGTGCACCCTCAGCAAGTCTGCAGATGATGCAAACTGGAGGAGAGCCTGATACACCAGATGGTTGAGTACCATTCAGAGAGATCTCAGCAGGCTGAAGAATTGACCAAAGAGGAATCTCATGAAGGAATCTCAAGGGGAAATCCTGCACCTGGGGAGGAATAACCCTAGGCAGCACTACATACTGGGGTCTGAGTAGCTGGGAAGCAGGCCTGCGTAGAAGGATCATGGGATTCTGGTGTACCTCAAGTTGAGCTTACAATGCACCCTCACAGCATAGAGGACCAACAGTCTCTTGGTAATAGGCAGAGCATTACCAGCAGATCAGGGGAGGGGATCCTTTCCCTCTAATTAGCACGGGGAAGGCCACATCTGAAGTGGTGGGTCCAGTTCTGGACTTCCCAAAACAAGAAAAATATGGACTTAACCGCATGCATCCAGCAAGCAGCCGTTAAGATGATTAAGGGATGGGAGCACCTTTCCAACGAGGAGAGGCTCCAAGAGCCAGGACTGTTGAGTCTGCAAAAGAGAAGGCTAGGAGGAATCCTATCAATAGGTCTAAATACCTCATAGAAGGGTCTAGAGAAGAGGGAGCCAACTTCTCAGTGCTGCCCAGTGACAACACAAGAGGCACTGGGTAGAAACTGAAACATGTGAAATTCCATGTGAACACAAGGAAATATGTTTTTGCTGTGAAGGAGATCCAGCACAGATTGCCCAGAGAGGCTGCAGATCTCCCAACTTATAGATACTCAAAATATGACTGGACATGATCCTGGACAGCCTGCTTAAGGTGACCCTACTTGAGCAGAGGTTTGGACTAGATGACCTCCAGATGCGCCTTCAACCTAAAAGGTTCTGTAATTCCCTTAGCTTCCTGGATCTGTGGTAAATTTGGCCACTAAGGATCCTGAGCTCCTCCTGCTTTGTGCAAGAAAAGGTCTGGACAAATTTGAGAAGCCAGACTTAGAAGAAGCACTTGGATTATGGCAGAGGCTGTTAGAAATAATAACCTAACTGATTCCATTAGGAAATCTGTTATTTTGGGAAGGGAGTATAAAACATCATAAAATAAGAAAACGTTTGATCATCAAAGAGCTCTTAGAAAGAATGTGAACTTGCCTGCACTGAGAAAAACTCATTTTTAGCCTGGTTTCATGAAGAACAAAGACTCACGGGATCACACTGTCTAGTCTGCCCAACCGTCTGCCAGCCCCTTTGTATAAGTGAACTCCAGTCACGTTGGGAAGAGGGAAGAGGTCTCAGAGGCAGGAGGTGTCATGAAAACCTGCAGCTGAGAAAGAGAAATCGATGGTGTTTGTGTCTTCTCTGCGGGAAAGGCAGGGACAGCTCAACCCTGATCTGATCAGAGCAGCCGACAGGCCGATCAACACAGATCCAGACTGGCCACAGTTCATCACAGCAGGTCAGAAAGAAGTAGGGAGGTGATTTGGAGTGGTAGAGGTGTTTTAAGATGAGCCCAAGAGAGAGAAGTGGGAGCTGAGGGTCCTGTAGGAGATTCAGGGGTTGTGAAAAAGAACTGGAAATTCCATCTGACAAAAGCACAGGAATACATCATGGATATGCTTCATCTGTCCATTTCATGTGGCCTGTTTGCCGTCTAGGATGCCTCCAGTCCCGCCAGAGGCATGTCCCTGCTGCAGCAGCACCCACATCCAGACACTGTGCTCCTCTGCAGAAAAGATATCCATGGCCTCCAGAAGCAGCTCGAGGTCTAGGCAGAGGTGGCAACTGCTGCAGCTTGCCAGGCACGTCTGGCCTTGCTCTGCCAATACTGAGACCAGAAGCCAGCTGTGGAACATGGAGGGAAGGAGGTGACCCAGCTCCAGACTCTCCCCAGCTGCAGGGTGGACCCTTTCCACCAGTCCATGCACGCTAACAGGGGCCGGAGGGTAGAGAGGCAGAGGCTGAGCAGCAGAGGGTTGGATGGATGCAGTGTCTGGTGGGCACATGAGCCAGTTCATTGCACTGACCTAAAGAGGGCAAAGGACTAACATCTGTGCCTAGATGTTTGGGTTGTTTGTTTTTTTTTATAACAGTCACAGAGGAAAATGTTTCACCTGCTTAATTCTGTCTCACCTGCCTTCACTAGGAGGGGTGAATGCTCTCTCCTCACCTGAACTGTAATGTCCCTGCACTGAAGATCTCATATTCTCATCTTACACAGAACACATCAGATCCCAAGCAGGTGTCTGGAGCCGGAGCTCTAATTTTTAAACTTTTTCTGTCTCAATTCACTATATTCCCCAGTGTTTTTAAAAACTGGGCTGGCCAAAATTTCAAGTTGGAAAAAAAAAAAACCTCTATGTGTGATTGAAGGAAAAATATTTGCAAACAACTGGATAGGATAGAATTTAAATCAATCAGTTCGTGTTCGTGGGTGGATCTTTATTTAAAACCATCCTGGATCTGAGAAGCATATGAGAACTGGGAATAGTGTTAGTCCCTACAGCTTGCTTTTTTTTTTTTTTTTGGTCTTTCAAAGAGAGGTTTCTAGGACCAAGAGATAAAAACATTTCTGCTGTGGAAATCAAGCCAGCTTGAAATTTTGGCTGTGATTTAATTTCTTTTGCCATTTAAAAAATTACCAATTTTGACTCAGAAGCCTTTTACCTCCCTACTGAAAAATGGAATGTATGTTACGTAATAATAATATTTTGTTATATGGGTTAGTTACTTATTTGCATGGAAAATGGAAGGCATAAGAAGAAAATGCATAATGCAAATGCTGTTTATGATGTGAATGAATCAGTGGATTGCTATTATTTGTAATTTTAATACTACTGTACAGTCTGGTTTAAAACTTGGATTGAATTTAGGACAAGTGTTATATCCGTGCTTTTTTATATTCTGCATTGTATCAGTTTTTTAAATAGCACATATTTGGATTATCAGTGTGAACACATTTGAAGATGCCAAAGTAATCAAATCAAATGGCTTTCACTGACCGATTAAAAATGTAAGAATAAACTTTTCTCCACACCATTTTGCTCAGGACTGATTTCCATGTCCTTTCATGAAAGAGAAAAAAGAACTTTACCAGTATTTCACAGAGTTCTGCTGCTTCCCTTTTCAGCACAAAGTAAATGGCAGGAAGTAAAAAGTAAATCGTTCCGTAAACATCAGAGCTAAAATCTATTTTTTACAGATTGCTTCTAATCCCTCTTTAGCTACATATCATTGGATCTTCCTCATGTGCCCCCTCACATTTCTCCTCTGACAGTATCTTCAAGTACTGTAGCCATAACCCTCCCAAACACACACACCCATGCAGCAACCCAACCTAATTATGTTAAATGGTAGAAGACAAAAAGAAGGTGTAATAATCAAGTCCATGTAGCAGCCTTTTAAGCAAGAACTTAACTGTCTGTCAGATCCTGTCCAATCTACCAAATTAGTTTGAAATCAGTAAAATGGTTAAAAAGGTTTTACTGTCCAAAAGGAATCGAGTTCATGTGCTCTACCTGAATACTCTACAGTACCTCTCCAAGCATGTTAAATTCAATTATGGAAGCTTTGCTTCAAAAACTCATTTCTGAATTAGAAATCTACCATTGTAGCAAAGCAGCACAGGATACAAGGAGATTCAGAGGGGTCCCAAACTTTTCCTCGTCTCAGCAGGCAATTTTGGCATCCTGACAGTTTATTTTCTTCTTCCTCTTGTCATTCTGAAGAGCCAACTGGGAAGCTGGGAACGGCCCTTTAGCAAAGGGCCAGCGAACAAAACAGGATTTTTGACAGGCAGGAGCTGAGGAAGACATGCTTTCCACATGCTCGGGATGCAGCAGACCAGACCCTTTTGCTCCACAGATTTAAAGAAAATGTAGAAAAGACATGCTGTCAGAGGTTTCAACTCCAAAAAGCTAGAAAAGTTCAGGCATTCCTCTAGCTGTATGGGATCCTTTTATAATCAGAATGGCAATCCAGTGGGAACAGCTGTTCCTCTTCCACCCACAGGGAAAAATAAGAAATACAGATTAAAAATTCCCACCCAACCACAAGATACTTGAGGCAGGGATGGGAGAAGGAGTACAGATTAGAGATAGAAACAGGAGGAGCTGATACGTGTGGAGGTGATTTAAATAGTGAAGTGGCCTGAGGTAGTAAATTAGGTCACTTGCTGAGAGACCCTCCTGGTGGCCAAACTTCAGACATGGGAAAAAGCTTTATACAGGCAGAGAGACAGCAAACTGTGGAAATAAGCTGAAACAGGGTTACACAGGATAGAGCCCTGCAGATAATGCTAAATAGAAGGAAGTGAGGAGCCTCAGAGAGGAAACAGAAATGCATGCAAAACCTCTGAATTATGCACAGAAAATAATAAAATGCAAATTGCCCCAGTAAATAAAGGCAAGAACAGTTTGGGAAAAAATAATCCAAAACAGCAGACAGTCAACAGGAGGGAAAGGCAGCCAAGGGGGGAAGCCAAGAAGCTGCAAGATCTGCAGGGCAGCGAATTAAAGTTTCACAGCCTGATCTGACTGCAGAAAAAGATCACGAGTCCTAAGCCAAAGCTCAGGAGTGCTAAGCCAGCAGGAAGATGAGAGACGGTACTTGTATGACGCTGCCAGGCTATCATCAAATGAACCCTTAATAATTACAGTGAACTGCAGGGAGGGACAGAGAAGCAACTCCGCTGACCAAGTACATGGGGACCATTTGCAGTACCACAGCAAGAAGACGGAGACAAGCAGAGCTCCTTCACCTCTCAGAGCAGAAACAGAGCAGTGAGGGCATTAAATGGATTTTTCCAAGACTTATTAACAGGTCCTAGTGGCTCAATGCGTCTCCTCCAAGAAAGCAACAGTGTTGGCAGGGCAGAGGTAAGCTTGTCAGAACGCCCAAGTCAGGATATTTAAAGTATGGGTCTAAACCAGGGGTTTGGTCAGGGGAATCTTACCAGCACAAAAGGCCCACTGACATGGGAAGACCTGCCAAGATGTCACCTCTACCCGGTCATTCACGCAAAACCTACCAAAAGCTCACGCACTCCACTGCTTCCTGCCCAGAGGTGGATGTGTTTCCCTGCCTAGCTCCTCTTCTCTGTTCTACGCAACGTTACCAAGTGGCCACCTTACTGCAAAGGCTCCTCCTCACACCTCCAGATTTAGCTCATATCTGAGAAGCTCAGGTGATACCTCTGGGGTGTAGCTGCTGTTCTTCATGAATTTTTAGCCCTTCAGTGAGAACATTCCCAGCTGTAGTTCTCCTATTTTTCCATCAGTTGATTGGGACCTCAAACAAGAACTAGGTATAGTCCTGTCTAAATGAACTGCTAACTCCATGCACATCTGCTCTTCCCTCAAGCAATTCCCTCCACCTATTACCAGGTGTATGCCAGTAAAACACATTGGCTAATTTAGTGAATTATTAAACAGCAAAGAATTAATGTGTTTCTTGCCAAGTTAAGCCCCAAAACCTGGCCCTCCTGGTGTGCCCAGACACCTAGTCTTCAGTGGTTTTCAGCACCAGGCTGAAAGGAAAAATGTTCCTCCACTCGGACAGATTTCTCCAGGGTCAGCCATCTAGGAACTGCACAAAGGCTGATCTCTGTATGGTCCTGGACCTGTCATCAGTGAGGGACCAGGGGCCTGTTTTGAGATACAACCCTCTGCCAACCCATTTGCATAACAGCAATATGTCACCCTGCACAGACCCCACATTTTAGGTTGCAAGCTCTGTGTAAATCATCTCCCTCAGGGCTCCTGCCCACCCACAGCTTGTCCAGGTGGCCCCAGCTCCTGGCAGCCGCTTTAGTCAAAGGGAAGGGGCAGCTATATAGAATCAATTATCCCCCCAGGAACTGATTAATGGCTTAAACTACCACTAACCCCATCCCCACCAGCTGATGCATACACAGCTCCATCAATGCGCACACCATGTACATCCATGTGCACAGCAACTCCCGTGGAAGGAAAATTCCATGAGCATCCACCATGTGCCTCCTTTTCAGCATCAGCACTGTTTGTATCAAGCCACATATGCAGAGCAGCGCTCTACTTCTCTGACTTTGCAGCATCTGGTTGATCAGCAAAACGCTTCTAGGGTAGATGAGAACAGAGGACAGAGATCTGTGCTGGCTAAAGTTGGAAGCAGAGGAGACAACATGTAGACAGAAGCAGGAGAACTTCCCTCTGCGAAAACAAAATGCACAGCCATGTAGTAAGTGCAAAGAGCACGATTTCTTCTCTCTTTTTTTTTTTTTTTTTTTTTTTAGCAGGATCTGCTGTCCTTATCCTCAGGCTTCTTCTCAGAGTTTGCTCAATGAGAGTCCTTGGAAGAAGGAAGCTCCATTGACTGCCGGCAGCACGCCTGAACAGAGACCACACTTAGACACTGCTGGGCTTCTCTACAGCTTCTGCCCCGGCTACAGCAGGCTCCTGTGAGCATGAGCTGTCACAGCCACCCACCAGTGTATCTTGGGGTCACCACCTTAAAGATGAAGACCAAGGGAACCAGTGGGTACCAAAGTAGAGGTACTGGCCACTCATCCATGACTTCTGGGACCAGAAAGACCACTGTGATCATCCAGGCTAAACCTGTACTGTATGCTTGGCTGGGGTTGAGCCTTAAGCTTTGGCTCAGACAGTGGCTGACACCCACAGTGTCCAAATTAGACAGAGCGCAGTGCAGGACTCAGCTGGGGAACAAGACCAGATGCACAAAAAGGAGACAATATTCAGTAATGGAGATGATTCAGGCACAACAGCACCTCCCAACCACACAGCCCTGATTGCTCTATCTCTAGTCTAAGCAGAGCTGTTTGTCTACAAGTGCTGGGTTCAGGGGTACAAGCTTTCACAGCCTCTTGCAGAATTCAGTTTGGTTAAGAAGGACACAAGTAAAGGAGCACCCGCTCACTTAGGCACCATATTTACTTGGAAGGAGGCGTCTAAAGATTTTTGTGGCTTTCTACCTGTGACCAATGTCTCTCCCTCTGTGAGCTCCTCTGCATTTCAGTTTTATTGGCTGTTGCTTCTCACCAATATCCTCCTTTGTCCAAAAGACTGAACATGCTCTACAGTGTTAGAAAGCTTCTCCCATACAAGGCCTTAAAGAACAACCTAAGCTGCACCCCAGTCTCCTCTCTAAAAAGAGGCAAAAGCTCCCTCTCTGTGTGCTCCTCTCTGAAGTAGGCAAAATAGCCTTTAACCTCCCTTCCTACAAAGGTTTCCCATACCTTACAAATTTGTTCTCAAACCTTTCTTCTTCACAGCCTGAAAACCAAGACTGGTTTGTGTGTGATGCAATGTGTGCAGTTGTGATGGGACCCCAATTTAGACACAGCTTTGAGGTGTCTCTCCTTAGCCTTTTCCCCAAAAAAAGAGCTCCCCGAAGAAGATCAGTCAGTTCAAGAGACAAGTATTATTTATAACATGCATTAACTTTTACATAGCAAGAAAAATCAAAGTGACAGAATAGAATTAGATCAGATAGAACAGACATGAAAAGGCTCATTAACAGCTCTCCCCCGCCCACAGAGCCCATGCAAGCAGGTCCCTGCTTCCAGGGTTGCTTTCAGTCAATTCAGCGACTTTCTGAGTTGCAGAAGACACCTCAGAGTCCTGGGAAGTCTCATTTCTGGAAGTTTTGTCCCTAGGCAGTTTTGTTTCTGTCTCTCTGGAGGCCCAGCTGTTTATCTCAACAGCCCAGCTCCCTGCTGTGGCTTCTTCATGCTCTTGCTCCTGCCTTGCAGTTCAGAAACGTCTCTTCCCAGACAGGCTTGACTGCTCTCAGGACAGGAGGAGTTTCCTCTCACCTAGGGGTCTACTTGACCATTTCACTCTTCTTCCAGAGAAGCAAAAAAAAGCCAACCAAGCAAACACAATTGTTCTGAGAGGGAATGCCACAGCCCTCTTGCTACCCCATATTATCACTTGTACATGCAGGCACCATGGAGAGGGATTCATCTTATTTAACTTTCACTGCCCTGATATTAGACACTGAAATCTGGTGAGGTTGCTCTGGTTTTCCCAGCCATCAGAGGAGACACACATGTCCCAGCACATCTGCTCTGTTCAGGGCATCTCTCTCAGGTGAATCAACACCCTCATCTTTCCCCACCACTTAGGAAAAGGACTGGATGCAAAAGAGGTGACACATCCCATCTCACACTGGCTCTCTTAGCCACAGTGCTGACCAGGGTGCTCAAGGAAGATATCTTCTGCTACAAGGCCAAGTATCTCTGAGAGTCACAGCTTACCATGACATGCTCCTCCCTCCCTGAAGTGTGACTGATGTTCTTTATTCGTCATACAACAGGCAGAAATATTTGTTTAAAATATCTGCTCAATGGAAAATTGATTTTTTGTCAAGGCAGGAAACCTCCATGGGAAATTTTGTATTACAGTTTTCATATTTTTCTCTGAAAATAAAATAAAAAATTGGAAAGGAAATGTTTTGGAAAATGAGTTGTTATTCTTCTGACTAAACACAGGTGCAGCTTTAGCTACCCCAGCACCTGACACCCCCCTGCCCAGCTGCTGTCCCTGGCCCTCTACCCCACTTCTCAATGCATGGTCCTCCATCTCCAGTGAACAGCTCCCCCTCAAAATCTTCACCAGAGAGACACCACTATTCAAATATCAGCCATAGGAAAGTGTCCATGCTCCTGCTCTCACATGTGCACAGAGCAGACCCCTGAAAAATCCTCCTCCAGTACCCACTATCTCTCACTCCCAGAATTCCCACTGTGTTTGGACCAGTCAGGGATCTGCTATAGCAAAGAAGCAGGACACCTCCAAGCTGGGAGTGAAGATCTCCAAACAGTATAGCCAGAGAAGACAGGGACCAGAGGAGCTGTCACTGGGATCCAGGGGAAACAGTACAAATTATGATGGGACATGGATAAGGCTGGTACGCATGTAAAAAGATCTGATAACATCTGAAAGAAGGCAGGGCACCCTTCTCCAGGACCTTCTGCTCACCTTCTCCTATCATGGGGCTCCAAGCATTTATCCTTACCTCATCTCAGAAGCCAAGCAGTACCTGCACAGCTGCCTTCATCTAGGACAGGATCAGCCTCCACATACTGCCAACCTCACTGCCTGGTGCAAGCAAGTGCTCTGTTGGCATCCTGTGTATGTCTTGCTTTGGTGGACAAGCCCCATCTGTGAGCCTTGCTGGAGAGACTGTGACTTGCTGTGCAGACTGTGAGCGTGAGCCAAATTATCTGCTGCTACTTTCCCCAGACAAGGATGGTTGCTGCAGATGTGTGCTGCAAGCAGTGCCCCTTCATGGGCCGCCTTTGAGATAGAAAGCATTGGATCTGCTCTCAGCACTGCCTTGTAGGAGCACCTCCTCCCTGCCCAGAGAGGGACCCTCATTGGCCATTGGGTCATTAACCTTCATGGAGGTCTCCCTAGCAGCAGAAGAGTGTTTCCCAGGCCTTTTTGCAGAAGACTGTAGCAACAGCTTTTGTGAAGGGACAAGAAGGTGCAGAGAAGTGCAGAGAGGCATATGTGCACTTTGTGCATATGCCCTGTTGGATGCTGCAGAAGAAAATGGCTTTGTTATGTATATGGCCTCTCACTGTGCATCTAGGGAAACACAAAATCTGGAGTAGACAAATTGCAAACAAAAATCGTGCTGTGAAGCACACCAGCCCTGAACACCAGATTACACGTCAGAGGTTTCCCCTTGCTGAGGATTCATACTCTGTGTTGTTTGGGAGGGGAAGACTTTGTTGTTTGAGGGCGAGTGTAGCTTCACAATGTTTAGGGCAAAACATAACACATGAAAAGAATCCTTCAAATAAAAACTTTTTTTTTTCCTTTTTTTCCCCCCATTTCTGCTGCCATTTTTGCCCAGAAGGAAAATTTTCCTGTGAAAGGAGAAGGCAGCCTGCCTGTCTCCTGGTTAAGGCTAGCCTACATCCACAAGAAGCTCCTGGCAGATGACCTGGCATGGAGAGGTGAGAGAGCACTGTGAGATGTGAAACCCCCTCCTCTGCTCCCCCTCCATGTAGAGACCTACCATCTGCAGGTTGGGTATGGGGAGGGGGGTGTTTTGCATGAACCCCTCCCTGACAAGAGACCCGCGCAGATGTACTCTGGGAAATAAAGGAAAAATTAAGAACAGCCTTGAAGGGATTACACAAAGCACACTGTGCTTTAAATGGGCACTCACAAAGTAGACTGACTTTAGTCTGCAGTAGCTTAATCGAGGAAGTGGATTAAGCTAAATCCTCAAAGCACTCCTTCTACAGAGAGAGCACCCCACAACATTCTTTCCTTGGCATTGGTGTCCTCCTGTAGCCCAGGAGGTCACTCTCTTCACCTGCTAGTGCCTCAGGGGTAAATGCTCCCCACCTGGTACCAGCTGCAGGTCTTCTCCTCTGGTTTATGTGACTGCATTGCCCAGGTCTCCCTGTGCAGGAGAAGTCTGCTGTCCTGTAGCAGTGCTGGGAGGGGAAGGTCTGGCATCAGCATGCTGGGACAGCCAACAGGTCATGGGACCAGGCATGGAAGATAGAGCTGGACAGGGAAGAGATGCCTCACATGACAGGGAAAAGGGAGTGGAAAAGAGGGTTGGCAACTGAGCCTGCAAGGGAGTTTGGGGGGTCCCAGTCAGCGAAGGAGAGGGGAGAGCTGTCACCCTATGGACACCATGTCTCTGCAGACAGGAGTGGGGACATGCTTCTGTGAACTGGTGTCCATCCTGCATCACTCTCTGCCCAGAAGAAGAGGAGTCTTTACTATCTGTGGACCCACCTAGGACTCAATGTCTGGTTTACTGGAAGAACAGGGAAAAATAAATCTAATCCGGACCGTCACATCTTGACACCTCTCACAGCCCAGGGTACTTTTCAGCCCGTTGAGAGAGGGAAGTAGTAAAAACCTCTGGTCTGGAGCAGGGAGTACAGCAAGCTCTGCTAATATAACCAGCAAGAGGCTGGCTCACCTGTGGTATCAAGTGTTGATACTGAAGGGTAGTATCAAAGGATGAATTTGGGGTTTCTGAATAGGTTTTGTCCTGCTCTCCTGTGTGTCTGATGTTGCTGCATATGGAGGGAGAAGAGATACCGATATTTAGGCTGTTGAGTGGAGGATGATGCATGTACCTGCTATCAGTTCCGCTCTTTTGGTGAGGAGCTACGGTGCAATCCCTTCAGCTTCTGAGTATCTGCATCACTGGCCCAAATATTAAAACTCAGACATTCAATACTCCCCCCTGTCCCCAGTCATGGTCCTGGCTTAGCAACAGAATACTAAAAATAAAACAAACAAGCAAATAAACAAAACCAAGTGGTTTATCCCCCAGTGCCCAAATCTTTCAGCTGTGCCATGATAGTGATTTCAAACCTCTTCAAGGCCAGAGGCTTAAAACGTTCCTCTGCAAAATAAAACCTGAGAACTATACTTCGTAGCAGGACTCCAGGTGCTGGCACCTTGACAAGAATATCACCCACAATAAGACTTGCGATTTAATCCTGGGAGGTGGCATTGCTGCCTCATAGGCAGAGCTCTGCAGTTACCAAATGTGCCTGTATTTGGTAGGAGGCCCTTTCTCAGCTCCCCTCTCCCTCAGCACCTGCAGGACACCCCAGGTGCTCTCGGGAATCATCTGCTGTCTCCCTCACCAGTCAAAGAAGGCATATGCCAGCCCACACCTCCTCCCCCTTTCCCTGTAGACTGGGAGCCTTTTATCCACCCAGTTGCCTTCCCAGGAGATGAATATTTTAAAATCCTCCTTTTTGGTATTTTACACAAAATATATAAAATGTTAAGTACGTGTCAAAGTGTCCTTTTGATGTCTTCTCTCTTCTACATGCTAGAGCTTCCTGGGCTTGAGCTCAGTGATTGATGCAGGAGAGTCCCTTTGCGCCTCCCACTGCTAGGGACTCCCATGGAAGCAGCCCTGGGCTGGCCGAGCCCAGGCAGGTGAGGTACTCCACTCCATCAACCGCAGCTTGTCTGGAGCCACTGGATAATTCATTCCTCACACATCTCTATTGATTTATTTATTAGACTCTTCACTCGCAGGAATGAAGATCTGTGCTTCTGTAAATTATCAAACTGGCAATGCTGGAAAGTGGCCATGATCCGGGCACACAGCCACCTGCTGAAATGCTCAGAGACTGCCTTCGAGGCATCGCATGCTCCCATGTACGAACTCGCCTGCTGGGAGGCAAATGTTGCTGCTTATGCCTGTATATAGCCTGGCTCCTGAAGACAAACCATGCAAGAAATTATAATAATGACCATAACTCAGGGATTTCTAAGAAACCAATGGCCCAGCAAATCTAGCTCCTACAAGTGAGTCATATCGGGTATTACACAGGAAGACCTAAAGTCCAATATACATTGCACTATGCAAATCTACATCATCAGGACAGATTGATTTCTTCCTGTCCCAGCTGACTAGGCGTGAGCCTCTACCCTGAAGCTGGAAACTTGTTAACACACTTTTTTTTTTCTTCCTTAGTAGTACAACTTCAGGCCCTGTTCTTATTCATAAAAAAACCCAAAACCTCATCAAAGGCAAACATAAAGAGAAGCTGACAGAGTACAACAAAAGGGAGAGATACTCAGAGGTCTTCTCTGTACCTCATTGCTCTCACAAACGCACACTGCTCCCACCTCACCTTTGCAGGGCAACTCCTCCGTCATCCTGACTCCTCCTGCAGATTTCCACCTCCCGCCTCCACATGTGCTGCAATGTTCCTATCCTCTCCACCTCTCAGCCTCTCCATCCCACCTTCAACATCTTTTTGCCTTCTCTGTGAGGTTGCATCCCCTCAGTATTCAAGTGTCTGGGTCTTTCCCAAAGGAGGAGTGTTTTTCACTCTTACTGCTGCCACTTCATCTTTCCTTTCAGACCTTTCAGGCTCTAACAGTCCACCAACGTCCTCTGCATGGTGTTTCTCTCCTCCATCACCTGGCACACCTTTGTGCTCCTTGTTCCACTGCCTCTGCTCCCACCTGTCCCTACCTTTTGGTTGCTTTGGGATATGCTTGAACTTATCATGCCCTCCCAAGCCCAGCTGTAGATTGTGACCTCCAGTGTTAGACAGGGATGAGAATCAGGTCAGCAATTAGTACCACAGGGCTGGTAGGAAGGATCTGAAGAAAGGCCTCCAGGCACTGGAGAGCTGGAGTCAGTAGGAGCAGCACAGTGTGCTCTGAACTGCCCTCCAGACCCCACTGAGCACAGAGGGACTCAGACACTCACCTCACATGGAGCCACTCACATGTAAACACCTGTAGACACCTGTACCCCAAACTCACTGCCACCTTCCTGGCAGAGCATCAAGACTGGGTCACATTGTGCATCACAGGAAGACGATGGTTGGTTGCTACAGTGGTACTGTGCAATATGAAAAGGTGCCTTCTCTGGTGTCCTGCTCTGAGAAGTTCCAGTCTCAACCCCAGACCTGCAAATTGCTTGGAGAGCTCATGAGACTGGCTCATGTAGAGAGTTTCCTGCCAAAAGTAAAAGCATGGCCACACAACAAAGTTCCTCATTTGTGCCATGGCCTTTGTGAGCTGAAAGCCAGCAGCGACACTTCCCACTCATGATGCTGAAACCTCTGTCCAAATGCATGATGACCCGAGATACACGGAGCAACACCATGACCACTAGCAGACATCCATTAATTTTTATGCAGAGATATAAAACCATTCTTCTGTCTAGGGCTCTCAGAAACATTGGGTTTTAGCTAATTAAAATGGTAGCAGATGTTAATCATCTGAAGATCTGTCAGCTCTACTGAAGGTAGGTGGTGGCTATTTATTTTCAGTGTAATTGTCTTAAAAAATATACAGTCACCTGAAAAAAAAGCAAAGCTAGCCCTTTAAAGATTCCAAACATTTTCTTCTGCAAAATGTTTGTTAATGGGACTGACTATTCCCTGGCTTCCCCTCCTCAGATCAAAGCCTCCGGCTCATGCTGGAAGGATGGTATTTCCAAAGAACCTCCCCCATAAGAGACCTGCTCACCCAGCAAACAAGCACAGACACTTCTTGGCTTCACCACAACATCGTTAAAGGCTGAAAATAGCGAAGGCCAAACCTTTGCTATCCAGCCATTTTTTATTTTAACTGCTTTATTCATTTGACCACTAAAAAATTCATTACATCTGAAGTTTAATGAGAAATTAAATGGATGGATTGGCTGCTAAACAGCCTGTGTGCGGGTGTGAGCACTGCCAGAGGGGCTGTGGGCTAATGAAATGTTTAATGCTGAGGACTGCAGCGAGCTTGGGTGCAACAGATGCCGGGTTTGGTATATAAATAAGCGCAATGATATGATCTCATGTTCTCTTGACACTTTCCTGAAACCCTCCTCCTCTTGCAAAAAGCTTCAAACTTCTCAGGAACTTCCTGAGTTGAAGGCTGATCTCACACAACACCATCTCCTCATTCTCCACCACCCACACAAGTGGTCAGCCCTGGTCAGGGCTGGATTTTCTCTTAAATCCAGGCTGACCCTCATCATCAAACTCAGTCTCTGGAAAGCAGCTGTTCACTTGTTATTTACTAAGTAAGTACTGTCAGTCTCCAGGCTGGCCAAGGAAATCCACTTCAGTGCCCCTGACAGTGCTCTCTGCTTCTCTTTTGGGCAAATCTGTACACGCTTTGGTAACACGTCAGGGCTCTGAACTCTGGCTATCAGGGACCCTGTCTTCCTGCATTTCCTGAAGGAAGAAAACAGCCTCAGGACCAAAACATGATACAGGGAATCACATGTAATTCAGACCCAGGGATGGTCAAAATTAAGCAAAAACCTGAGGCAGTTACCATTTATAAGTCTGCACTGAGCCACAGGCACCAGACAGGTAACAGGCACCCCAGGAAGAGTTGCAGAATAAGCAGCTTGCATAGAGCATCTCAGCTGCATGATCTTACATTTGGGGTGAAGGAACAGAATGTGCCCTTGGATCAGATCAAATCAAAGCAATGCCAGGCAATGAGAAAGGAGGTGGATTCTTGCAGTCTCATCAGTTTCATACAGGCGTGTCTGTGCACCCTTTAGAAATCTTTGGCATCCTGGCTGGCTCCAGGAAGATCACCTGTTGGAATATGTTCACAAGGAAAACATTTTAGGGGGAAATATTGCAATCTCTGCTGGCAGCCCTTCTTTTTGCAGGAAACTAGTTCTTTCCATGAGAGAGGAGCTGGCTGGGCCCTCAGGTGTGTCCATGTCCTGGAACACCTCTCCATGGGCTGTTCAGCTCAGTGCTGTCTCCATTCTGATGTCATGGTCCAGTGTGGTTCAGTGTGTCAAACATGACTCTCCACCATCCAGAGCTCCTTGCAGCTCCTTGTTGCGAGTATTATGGTGAGGTGCTGTTGTTCTCTCGCCTCATCACGTCTCCCCACTTTGCACCAGTGGGTGTAAAAGGAGCGTCAGGCTCCAAGAAACTTGGTACATCAGATGTGACAGCTTCCAAGCAGTGTCACTGGGGATCAGGGCTGTGATCAAGGCCAAAAGCCATGATGGCATTCACTTTGTTTGTGCATCCGACACAGCAGACACGGCTGGGTTTGTGCTTGTAAGAAAGAGCAAGGATTTCCTGCAGTTTTCAGATAGGAGGCAGCCTTTGGGAGCAGCAGGGGCATTGGATCTTCTCTGTTACAATTCCTTAATCTTCTTGTAAAATTGGTTAGTAGGCTTGAAGCCAAAGGCATATCCCACAAATTCCCAATGGCATCCTTTAAATCAGAGCAAAACCAGAGGAGTTTGCCAGTCAGAGAGGGACAGATTGCACTTGTGACCAGTGTTATTGCCTGATGACGTATAAGCCTGTTCTACTTTTGATGGCGAGTTCCTAAGAGGAACAGAGAATGGAGGCAGGAGCCCTCCCCACTCTTATCCCAGAAGGTATTTGAATCTTCAATTTTAAGATTTTCTCCCACTTGTTTGTTTGGAGGAAGAACCACATGTTCAGAGACTGGTGACTGGATGATCAAACACTCCTGCTTCCCATCGCCTCATGCTTCCAAATGACATTTGACCCTTGGTGGACACATGGGACAACAGTCCAGGCACAGAAGCAAAGATGCATGTCAGAGCAGGATGAGGCTCAGGTTATTCCTTCACGTCCCACAGCATTATCCAAAGACGCCTTGGAGCCACAATTGCTCCACATTTCTGAATTGAACGGAGAATGAACATAACGTACTCCAAACGATAAGCTTGCCTCCTGAGTAAGGTCTCAAAATGTGAATGTGCACAAAAAGCATCACACAGCAGGGATGTTTCTTGGGGGCTGAAAATGAGACTGGCTCTTGGCCATACAACAGTTAATGTTTTTAACAGTAACCTGGAAAAGAGAGTAACATCATCCTTGCCAAAGTATGCAGCCAGCACACAGACCAGAAGGGCTGACTAAATACAGCAGAGGATAGGTTAACCCTCAAAGCACTCTGGATAATTTGGTAATGAGCCTGTGAAAATGGCCAAATGTGAAAGCACCCACCTAGGAATTAATGATTCAGACTGGGTATATTGGGAGGGGGGGATGTCATTCTTGGGGAGCCACTGTTAGGAAGAAGTTGGGACAGGCAATTAGTTCAGAGTGATTTCCATGTATCAAGTCAAAGAGGCAAATAACTACTTTGAATTATCAAGTACAAGGAAAGAGTCTGTCCCTCTGAGATTAGCATGGGTGGTACCGCTGCTGGAACAGCATGTCCCACACCAGAAGCCCACTGATAAAAAGGAGAAGGTGCAGGAGGGAACCAGGAGAACAGGTCGCAGATTCTCACTCTCTTCATTTATCAGGGAGAAGGTCAAGAGTGACTTGATCATTATCTGCAGTTGCCTGCACAGGGAGCAGAAATCCGATAGCCCAGAGCTCTTCACACTAGCAAAGATCTAACAAGATACAAAGCAATGCCACACTGAAACTAGAAATAGGGCATGGAAGTCTTAACACGGAGATTTGGAACTAATTTACCAAGGATTGTGGGGGATTCACCAACACTACAAATTTTAAATTAAAGCATTCTGCCTAAGAGATACTGGCTTGAAGCAAGAACTTGTTCCATGATAACAATCTGCTGTGTTGTTTTCTGGAAATAAGACTAGAGAGCTAATCTATGAATGGTAGCTTTGCACAGGGAGGCAAACTGCAACCTGTTAAAACAGGGGTGAACCTCTGCAGGGCCAGGTTAACCTGGAGTGTTTCTCACATCCTACTACTCTTCTCTGTGGGTAGTACCCCTTTTAAATAGCCATGCTTAATTCCTGAAAGGTGGGAAATACTCTGTGTTTGAATAGGAACAGGCTGAGTCAGAGGAGGGGCAGAGACAAGCATATCTCTATGCCAAAACAATGGTCAGCAAGAGAACACAGCCCTTGTAGCAGGCACACAGTAGTCCTCCCTCCTGAAGGCCCAAATTGTCCCACCAGGCACATTACCTTTCTTTCAACCTAACACATGGGCAGAAGAAACCATTTTGGATGCTCCAAGAGCCAGGCACTCTGCCAGCCCTGTACTCCCATGCACCCTCTGCTTAGAGCACAGAGGCCCCTTCGCCACCGCAGTCACAGAAACACCTTGAAATGAATAGGCATAACACCTTCTCCCCCATCAGGACAAAAAAGAACGTGGCATCCATAAAGCAGACACTCTGTCTTTTTTTTCCTGGAGGAAGTCACGGGGCCCCTCAGGTTGGCTGACAATCTCATTTAGCTCTGAAATCATTCGCTTTCTCTGCTATCAGGAAGCAGAGAAATGTGGTGGGTATGTCCATTCAGCAGATATATCCCACCATATGGCCAGAGGAATGCTTATCCGCATGGCACGCACACGCGCAGAGCTAACTTTGGCTCCTGAAAGGCAGCCCGTGACCTTTCTGTGAAGATTTTCCAGCAGCCCCAGGTGGGCAGGGGGCGATGAGTCACTGCTGGGAGCAGCCACGCAAAGAACATGTGATGCATGCTAGCTCTCCAGCAGGCTCAGGAGTTCTAATCCTTAGAAATCAGAGAGCTAATGTCTTTTGATAAAACCCAGCTCTTGAGGAAAGTAAGGAAAGAGAGGCCTGGGGAGCAAAGCTCCTTGCAAGAGAAGAAACAGTGAGGATTTCCCACTGCTCCTGCTGACGTGCTATCCCCAAACCTGCACGAAGTACCACAGGGCAGAGATTTCTACAGCTCATGAACTAACTCTGGATCAGAAAGGTCATGTCAGCCAGTGTGACTTCAACCCTCTCCAACCCCAGCATGTTTGTGTGCTCTGGGTATTTGGGAAGTTCTCCTCCATGTCAAGAAGCCGCATCAGGTCCCCAGCACCCTGGAAAAGCCTTTTCCTCCTGACTGGATGCAGACTGTCCCCTCTGACTGCTTTCCTTCTGTCGGCCTCATGCCCTCACTATTCTTCATAGCTTCTCGGTCCCTCTGACTCCCCAGCAACACAAAACGCAGGAGCCTGTGGTTTGCTGGCACTGGACTAAACTCAGGAGCTCTTCTTTGGACTTGTCTCAGTCTGCATTACAGGCACAGCTGGAGCTTGCCTGGATTTTGGGCTTGCACAGCCACCACCAATGTGAAGGAGTAGAGATGGTCGCAGAGTTTGGTTGGGAGAACAATTGAAGGCCTCCTTCCAGTGTCTTTCCTGCTTTGTTCCTTTGCTTGGCAGTGCTCAGCCACACTAGGGCCCAAGAGCTCAGACAAACCTTTGAGCTCGGTACTCGTAGATGAACACTGACTTTAAGAACAGGAGAAGCCCAGACAACAGCAGGCTACTTTAGATGTACTGTGGATTTCTTATTAAGAGGCAGGTGCGGCTCTGAAATACAGGGACTGGCAATAAAGTCTTTACAGTTTTGCCTTTGCGTCCAGTGAAATCTGTCCTGAGAGAACACTCAAGGGACCAGCAAAATCATTACTTCTGTTAGAGAGAGCAGGCAGGTAGCAGCCATTTGGAGGCGCTTTGGGACAGTTCCTACAGACAGCCTGTTGCTTACAGAAGTTTTACTCCAGGTGCCATTCTTTATGACAGTTTAGGGGAAGCCTAGGGAGTGATGCATTAATATTAATTGCTTGTCAACTGCTCTGCTCGTGTCTTTCATCTGTGCTCACCCTCTCCATCTGCGGTGAGGCCATCCTCAGCCACATGCTTCAGAAGCCTCCTTCAGCTCTTCTCTCATGGCCATCTCCATGTTTTTGTCCACACAGGGGACCTGTGCCTTGCCTAGACAATGCTACACTACCCCCTCCAGCTCCCTTCTCTGCACAGAAGTACCTACGAGTACTATCTCAGACAGGAGCAAATTCATAAATGCCCCTGGAGCCATGGCTGTCATCAGGATGCTGCAGATCCTCAGCCTTGCCTCCACCTGTACTTGTTGTGCTGGTGTCTCCCTCCAAATAGGGCTGCAAATAAACAGTGGCAGTAACAGCCCCACTCCTTTGTGTTTGAGCAGTGCTCAGATATGCCATGAGATTGTCCTGCCATCATAGTGACAGTCACCCCAGTGAGGATGAGCCACTCTTTAGGCTCATAGTGCAAGCTGGGGAGTGGTTTATAGCAGGGCTGTCCTTGAGCACTTTATTAAACAGCACTTTGCTGCCATGGTCCAGAGCAAGCCTTAAGTGCAAAGCAGGACTGTGAAATCCCAAAGTGACACACAACCACAGCTGCACCCAGCCTAGCCCCAAGACACTTGGTTGAGCCCTGAGCAAAGCACCTTGTGGCCCTCTACACTGCAGTGGGTGGTTAGAGATCATCACCCAGCACGGCAGAGATACTGTACCTGGGGCATGCCGAGGTGTCACTGTTCCCAGGGTGCAGAGAGCATCCTACGCTGGAGTCAACCACAGCACCATACTGGTCCAGTTCACGGTGGGTACCTGAGTCCTGACAAGCTGCGAAGGGCACTGCCCAAAGCCTCACCAGTTCCCAGGACTCACACTAATCATCTGGTGCCTGCAGAAAGCCAGAGAGCACCTCCCCTGCCAGCAGCTGTGTTGTAGGTGTCTGCAGCATGTGTTGGCGCTTGATGAGAAAATGCTTCCCGAGCTGTGTGCCTTGGAGAGTGGATGAAGGCGCCCCGGGGTTTCAAGAACAGGTGTCCTTGAGTGCCTAAGACAGACATCAGTTCCCTGTCTCCAGAGGCGGAGCTGTGGGTGTCCAAAGGTATCAGTTCTAGTGCCTGCAGAGCTTCCCCGGGCTCCCCAGGCACTTAGCAAGTGGGAGACAGCCAAAGCCAGAGCAAACACACTCCCAGGACCAGCCTCACCCAAACCTTCCTGGCCCATGATAGCCCCAAGGATGGGGCTGAGACACACAAGCTGCAGAAAAAACAGGCAGCCCAGAAAGCTCCCAGCGCTGACATGGGAGGGGAAGGGAGAGATCAGTGTCCAGCAGATCTTGGGCAGGGGACACATCTCCTGGAGGGTGGGAGCCCAAGCTGGGACAAGGACACACCAGAGCCTGTCTCTGAATTGAGCTGGAAAGGTTGCAAAGGGGTGAAACCCGCTTCACTGGATGAGGGTCTCCATCAGCAACTGAAATTCAGCAGCTCCTGCTGGCTTGGATTCACTTGGTTAAGTAATTAAGTGTGTGTTGGGCCAGAGAAAAGATGTTGGTTTCTCTGCAGTTTCTCTCTCAAGGGTCTGTGGCTGACAGAAGGGGTAGTGGGTTGTTTGCTTCCTCTTAATCCCCTTTCTAAGGGTTTCCTCTCCACAGTCTGAGATCAAGGGGTAAGTGTGGATGCCTCTGCCTACGCCTCTGCTCCCTGAGGACAGCAGCCCCCGCTTAAACGGCTGCGCTGCCTTCCACTTAATATCTTTGATCTCGTATTTAAATACAGCTGGCCATGAAGGAAAAAGGAATGTTTCCCAGCTAAGATTTGATTTCCAGTCTCTCCATCCTCCCAAATAATACTATCAAAGTATCAGATTTTGGAAGACTAACCATTTCCTTGGCTAATCAAAAATAAGGGGGGAGTAAAGGAGAGGAATAAATTCGCAAGAACAATTACCTTCAGGTTATTTTTCAATATTTCTTTTTTATATTATTATTTGAAACTAAACTTCAAGCTGGTCTACCTCTGCAGATTGCACCTCCAGTCTTAATCACAGCAGCAAATGAGAAGCTCGTAATCCTGATGGATTTCCACCACAAACTCATGATCTTTCTGGAGACACCACTCTCACTACATCCTCTTCCCCAACCCTGCAAGCAGAACATATATTTCTGGTTCCCCACATTTATGACCTGGCATTTAGCTGCGTTAAACCAGGGGCTGTTTTATCACATCAAATTTACTAAGTGATATAAACAACACCACCTGATTACCCCACTCTTGTCATTATTTACTGCTTCAGTAAGTCTCTCAGTGTCATCTCCAAACTTTATCAGCAATGATTTTCTGTTTTCTTCCAGATCATTGCTAAGGATACAGAATAGCACTGAGTCCAAGGAAGATACCTGTGGGACCCAATTAGAAATGACTGCGCTGAAGGCTGATGTAACACCAACAATTATATCCTGAGATCTAGCCATTAGCCAGTTTTTAAACCCAGGGTAATCATGCCATATCCATTTGTTAAGTACTAATAAAAACAAAGCCACAGCAAGAGGCCCAAATTAACTCTTGACAACCTCAGTGCACCAACAGCTCTATGAAACTTCATTGCATTAGCTAAAAAAACGAAAGTGACACCAAGTATTTCACTTGCAATGTGACCTTCACAGGGCAGCATGTTGGTATCAGCTCCATTCACAACCCTGGAGAGGTCAGGTCTCTCTCTCATGGTGTTGGTTTTTTTTTTCCCTACTAAAGAGAATTCATCTCCTAGTGCCTGATAAGAGGCAGGGACAAAGCAGGCAACAAACAAGAAAAAAAGGTACCTTCACTACCTGCTCATTTGTTGTTCCCTGTAAGCTGATACACAGCTTTAGAGGCCCTTAGAAATGGATGTTGCATCACTCTGAGAAAGTTACTCTCCTTCATCTCCTCCATTACAAACAGAATACAGGCCCCAGCTAAACTATTTATTAAAACATGTTAGCTGGGAAAACAAGTAGGGGGGAGAGGGGGTTAATTAAATTAAAGGCCTCTCTAAAGAGAAGGCAATTAGGGTATTGATTGCAAGAAGTGCCAAGTTAATTGGGCATGTGACACATTGACATTTTTCACAATCAATAAACCTGCAACACCTTCAAAGAAATCTCGAGCAGCACACGACCACATCAGGGTCAAAAATGCAATAAATTTCTTGAGCTGATTATAGCTGTTGGCTTCTTTCATGTTTTCTCAATACAGAAAGCTGTCTGACAGGGCAGCTCTTTCCCCATGTGGCTTTAATAAAAGTCTTTGATGGAGCCAATGTAAGCTTTCTCTCTTCTTCTTTTTTAGGAGAAATCTTGTCAGCTTCAGCCAGCTTCGTGTTTCCATTCCCTGCCGATCACGGGGAAGAAAGGGGCTGGAGAAGGCTAGGAAAAGCCAATTAATGGAGGTAGCAGATGAGTAACAGAGCAACTGGTAACAATGCTCTGAAGACAGGCTGGTGCCTGGAGAATGCTACAGATCATGCCCAGCATGACACTGTGTGCAGGGGAAGAGCCTCACTGCAACAATGGATCGGCAAGACCCTTCCTTTCCTTCCTTTGTCTTATCTGCTGCTTAAAAGCAGAGTTGATGTTTGTCGTGAGACTGCTTGAAATGGGCATCCATGCCCCCAGATCAGCCCAGGCTCTGCTGACAGCCTGGGTCCAGGGAGAGCAGCTCTCCTCAGTGCCAGTCTGCCGGCTCCCGCAAGGTCAAGCACAGCACAAGCCTTCCAGCACAGCCTGGAGGAAGCCAGCGGGTCCTGCCGGGGCGTCTGGCTGCTCTCCCCAGGTTGTGGGAGAGGCTCTCTGCAGACAGGCATTGGAGGACGGATGCTCCTTCTGACAGAGAACAAGAGGGATGCCGCTGCAAAAGAGTGAGCAGAGGACCATCTGGGCTGTCTCATAAGTTCTGGCCCTGCTGTGGTGCACAAGTGCCTTTGCATTTGTACAGGTGGGCTTCATGCAGTCTGTTGTCCTCTCCTGAGCCCAGCTCCCCTGCTCTTCCTTATTCCTTCTTATGGGATTGCCTGGGTGCTGTATTATCTCAAGGTGCTTCAGGTGGATATCACTGAAAGCTGCCAGTCTGACAGAGTTCATCTGTCCTAGGGTGCATGTCTATACCCACAGGACTGGACCTTCCCAATACCTGATCATGGCCACTTTCATTGCCAGTGCCTTCCATGTACCAGTATCATTTTTAAAAAACAATCTCTGATATTCTGAGACTTCACACAAAAAGTACTGAAATCATGTACAATGCTTTTCTTGTCCTGGGAGGGAAGGGGTGTTGGAGCTGTCATGTCCCATCAGGCAGGAGTTGGGAGCAGGAGGTATGGGTTTCAGCTCCCAGAGGTTCAGATGAGACTGAACTCAGGTCTTCTACCTCCCAGGTGAATGCCCTCCACATGCTGCTCTTCTGTCAGGGGTGGTGACTCTGGTGCCACCTTTTCCTCCTCAAGAGCTCCACAACAGTATTTTTGAGCCCTGCTCAATTCTTTAAAGCTGTCAGCCATAACCACCTTCATCCTCCAGAGCAACCCTTGGACTGGGAATGGGCCAAGGAACAGGCCCTGCATGGTGGGGTCCTGCATCTGCTGTTCTCTGGGTGCTAAAACATTTGAAAGTGTCCAAATAACTGATGAGTCCCAGAGGTCACCTATGCACAGTGTTACTATGAACTCCCTGTTGGAAATACACACGCAGGCTAGATTATCTGAAAATTCAACTTTTTGGACCTTGAAATGTTTTGCTAAGGCCACTGGCTCCACCTTAACAGCATTATTTCCATGGATAAGCCCATTACTATGTGCCTGCTGCTTACATTTGTGACTCAGAAATTTTATTGCCTGTTGTAATATTGTATAACTTGTGTAGACAAATTATTGTGCACTTGCAGAGACATCTGTGAGAGGATGTCATAGCTGCGACCTAGCATGCAGCTCCATGACTATTAATTGTGTTGTTCATGTTAACCTTATGTTAGGCTACACTCAATAATTAACTTCTACAATTAGAACCTGACAGGGCCCACAAACCCACGTTCTGCCAGTGCCTCCCAGCACACGTGTTGCCTCATTAGCAGCAGCGCCCGGACCACCTCCTGTCAGACGGTAGCTGCACCCTGTTTTACAAGGCTCAGCATATCTTGCCCTGTACAACGGCATCCTCCTGAAGGAGTTAGCAGTGAGCACGGTCACCTAATTACAATGAACCTTGCAGCCTTATCTTAAGGAAATTGAAGGAAAATTAGCTTGTTCCTAGGAGACACAGGCTCAAGCTGAACAGGCTCTCTGCTGCCCTTGTCTGTGCTGGAGAGAGGGGAAAAATTTGAGCAATTTTCTGGAGCTGCCAGGGGAAGCTTTCAGCATACAGCCAGAGCCTGGTGGTGAGGGTGGTCACAGGGCACATCTTTTCCCTCTGCCCCAGCCTGAGCTAGAGTCCCTGGGCCAGGGATACATTCCATGACACCTGAAGAAGAACACAGGAGTGATGTCTGCATCGCTGCACCAGTCCATTGCCCCGTGGGCTCCTCACTCATCACAGCAGGGTTAGGGGGCTCCAGTTACAGTGGTGGGCAGAGCTCACCCTCAGCCCTGTGAGAGTGACCAGAGATCTCCAGCCTGTGCACCTGCTTCAGAAAATGGAGGCCCTGGAAAAAAATTCCCAAACAAATGTGCCTGTAGCCATCTTACTCCAGCAGCTGACTACATCCTAAGCAAAGGGCAACGTCCTCTGCACAGGAAGAAGAAGCTGTTGGAGAGGCAGCTGAGCAACTTTGCATGGAATGTCTGAGACACCGGATAAGACAAACCGACAAAAAAATGTCAGTCAGGACCCATACATAAGGTTACTTTCAAACTATAGTTAACTGACATAAAAAGCAGCAGACAACACTTATTGTGAGCACATGAAGCAGTCCAAACCACAGATGTATTCAGGAGAAAAAGATCGGTGCCTATGCAATGGAGTATTAAAGAAAAAACGTATCATAGAGATGCATCCTATACCCAGAACTCAAGAATGGCAATTTAATACAAAATTTGCAAGTAGTACCCAAAAAGCTGATAGGGCCCAGGACTCTTGTGGGATAATGTTCCCTTGTTGTTTGATTGGCCTGTGCCTTGTTCAGGAAAAATGCCTCCAGTACTTCCTCCTCACCCTCAACCCATCAATCAGTCACTCCTGGAAGGTATGTGCTCCAGACTGAACATATTGGTTTTAAAAACAGCCTAAAAATGGGCCTTTTGTTTCTGACACAGTGCTCAAAACACCAGAAAGTTGGATGTTTACTGCCCTGCCCACCATTTCTAATTAAAACGTTTCATTAATCTCAGGGCTGGGTAGAATTCCTTAGGGAACTCTCTTGACTCCAGCACTATTCTGTGTTTTCATTAATGACCCCGATGATGGAAGAAATAGCAGGCTTATTTAATTTCCTAGATAATACCAAGTTTTGAGAGATCATGTTTACACAGAAGGACAGGATTCAAATTCCAAATCTCTCCATAAATTAGGGAAACAAGCAGAAAACAAGCAGGATGCAGTTTTACAAGAACAGTAGTGAGGGTCCAGCTGCTGTCAGGAAAGGGCTTGGAGGTGTCCCAGGAGAAAATGAGTCAACAGGACAAAACAATGCAAAAAAAAGGGGCACATTTCATTCTGGAGGACATGCACAGGGGTATCGCTAGTAGAAAAATACACTCTTCCTCCCGCTCTTCACTGCTAAGGTATCAGCTGGAATAATTTTTTCTCTGTTTTGAGAAAGCAAAGGGTCAGTTGGAGGGTGTTCAAAAGAGAGTAACAAGAATTGTCATATACCAGGGAAAACTGGTCCCAACATGCAAGACTGGAAGTGTTAGGCAAGATAGAAGACAAGACTAGGAGGAGACACGGAAATCTTTGTGAAGGAAGGGAAAACAAAATTTGATCCCCACAGAAGATGGGACAAGAAGTCATGGAGTTAAAGGGTACATTTTCAGATGAGGAAATTCAGCTGTCTAGATAGTAAGGTGTGGAGACAGAGTATCTGGAAAGGTCAGAGAATCTGTATCACTAGAGGGTTTTGAAAACAGGAAAACATCTGTTAGGAATGACCCAAGTGGGGCTGATCTTGCCTTGTGACCAGAGGTGGACAAGACCACCACTTGGAATTCTTTCCAACCCTATATTCTATGAAGAAAGTGCATTTGAGAGTTAGTAGTGAATTAAAGGAGAATTTGTAGTAGATTTATCCTGAGAGTGTGCCTTTTGGACTAAGATGCAATAGTGCACAGAGCATTATGTCACAAGCTTTGCAAATGCATGAATGTATCCAACAGATCGATATACCCTACAGAGCCCCGTATACCCCGTGGAGTCTGTGATACGGCATCTCCACACCTCCATTTAGACCAGTTTAGAATGACTGCCTCTCTTTGGAGAGCAGGGCATGATTTAGAGACAGCAAAGAATGTCTTTTTTTACATATTTTAGTATAACTACTATTTTCATGAAAATTTTTATTTGTAAACCATCCTGATTTCAGTGGAAAATATGTAAAACTTCACCAGCTTTTCTAGAAATGTGTTATTCACAATCCTGAAATTTTATACTAATGCACCATTTCTGCATTTCCATATTAGTTTTTGTGGTCTTTACATTGTTTAATGGCACAGAGTGTAGCACAATATGCATATTTAGTTCACCGGAGATTGGTCCTTGTGGCCCTTGCAGATAGAAGTTTCAAAATAATTCTTAACAACTATATGCTGTAACAACTGTGAACATTCATTTATAACTCTGCTTTTCTTCTGCAACTCACACAAGAAGAGGAATCCACTACAGTCCTTCAGTAGGTTGTTGGAGCACAGGAGCCAAGCTCCATCACATCATGCGAAGTCAGCATCAGCGTGCTACTGCAATGGATACTTGCCACGTATCCCTACACTAATCAGTAATCCTACCCTAATCAGTTCTTACCACCCAAAAGCCTCCAGTGATATTTTTTTAAGCTATGAAAAGCTCTGCCCCAAAATCTGGAGTGTCTCAGAGGGGCAGACTTGGCTTTAAGGAGGCTGTGATTGTCTCTGTTCAAGGCTGATGGAGAGTTACTATAAGCATAAGGTTTCTCATCTTCACCTCCTGCAAGTGTGCACCACCAGCAGCATCCGTGCAGTGGCACAAAGAGCATGAGAGGCTGTGTTTGCAGGTCCAGAGGAGTGGGTGAGGACTAGTGGACAACATCCAGCAAAGGTCTGTGCTTCCTGAGAGCAAATGCTAATCCTCCCTTCTGGTAAGAGGCAGACCCAGGCATCTAGGCAGGAGCACAGATCTGGGCCGGCTCGTGAGCCATCACGCAGCTCTCCCCCAGGAGTGAGCGAGACTGGCTCAGAGCAGGGGCGGATGGTGACCCAGGGTAACATGAGGTTCATCAGGATGGGGACATCAGAAACACATGTCAGCAAGGGACTGGTCAGGAGCACAATCCTGACACCTCTGTGCACAGCACTCCTCAGTCTGCTGTGCACATAGTGCCATGCCATCTGGCATGGCCAAGCAGGGAGAAGAGGGTCTGACTCAGCATCACCAGAGACGAAGAGGAGGCAGTTTTCTCAGTGATACACTGTGAGAGGGACCCCGAGTGACAATTTGTTTGGGGAGGAGGAGGTGGCTGCAGAGACCATGCACTCCCATTCTCATATCTGTCTCATGCCTGGAGATGTGTCATGTCTGATTTGTACATAATGCCAGGGATGATCGGGAAACTGTAAAGTTAAAAAAAGTGAGAGGTGTTTGTATAATAAATTCCTCTTACGTGATTTATAAAGTATGGTGACAGGCTTAAGAATAATGCAGTGATCCAAAAAAAAATGCTTTAAATAGCAGAGGTGACATTTCCCAAATGAACACCATTTACATGGCAGGAGGAGAGTGTTTATTGCCTAAACCCTGTGTTACAACGTCAGTCATCTGCGTAAATGGTGTGTCCCAGGTGGTACCCATGAAAAACTAGTGCAGTACCACTGTCATAAGGTCACAAGTAACCTTACATAACCAAAACTTCATACGATATGATGCATATTGTACTGGAAAGGTCTCAGTTACAATGTGTGGGGCATCTCTCGAGGACAGGTGTCCAGTAAGGGATTTAATCTTCCCAGCGGAGAGGAAAACAAGTATGCTGACATATTTTCTTAAAATAAAGAATGAGACAAGACAGAAAAAATGAGGGATTCCAGAGAACAGGGTCTGTGCTATTATTGCATAGAAAGGATGCAGATAGCTCCTAGGCTGAACCTTGAGTCTTGGTTCTTCTGTGAGACGGCGCTTGGAGCAGGGGACACTGCTCTGTGACCAGTCCTGAGGCATGTGTCAGCAACAAAGGCAAGATGAGATTCATGTGCCCTGCCTTTTTGTTGCTACAATTTGTAATCCAACACCAAATCATGCACTTTGCTGCATGCACTCTATTATCATTTTCCTTAATCTTGTCTAGTAGCAAGAAAGACAAACCCCAAGGAGATTTGTCAAGCAGCGGTCACTTCGCTCCCAAGGAATGGGTGTGCGCATTACCCAAGGTTGGCTCAGCCAAGCACATTACAAGAGTTGAACAAGGGCTGCTTTTCCTCCAAAATGTTGTAGGGAGACCAGCTGGTAAGTGCTGGATTGGAGGAGGTGGTTCTAGTTCAACGTGTGCAGACTGGGTGTCTCTGACAGCAGGATGTCACAGGGATGAGTTACAACTCAGGCTGACGCCACACGTGACACAGAGACAACCCCAGCGGGGTGCTGAGGGGGTCTCAGCCACACCAGAGCACAGGCGCACCCCTGTACGCAGGGCCCGAGGGAGTGGGAGCCCCACAGTCGGTCCTGGAGGCCAGTGCATGAACCATTTGCCACACAGCATTTTACCCCTCGCTTCCATTCGGAGCCGATGTTGATTTGCAACAGCGATGGCTTTGGCAGCTTCCAGAGGATTTTTTTTTTCTTTGCATTTTATTTAAGGATTAGAGGATTCAGCTTCCAGTGAGGAAACAAATGGGAGCTGCCTGCTGGCATGTGACCAGCAGGTCCTAGGCCCCAGGCTGGATCAGAAGATAAATCAGTAAAGGAATATTAACGTGACAGAGACGTTACAAGCAACAGTGCACATATTTGGTCAGAGTGGAACTTTCCCTTTCATTGTTGATCGTAGCTGTCAGGACAGTTCAAACCTTCACAAGTTATTTGTCCGTGCAACACAATAGATATTAAAATGCCCATTACATCTTTTTCTGAAGAAACAATCTTCTACACACGGAGACAGTAAAAGGCAATCACAGCTCTATTGCACTTAGGTGAAGATATTACCAGAAGTGAAGAGCTGTGTGATCAAAATTTCATGCAGCTAAAACAGACTAATAGCTTTGAACTTTTTTTTTCTAATGCATGCTATTGCTCATCATATTGCTGCTATTACTTGGGGGAAATTCCTGCTTCTGTAAGTTGTTATTGGGTTGCATTTATTCCACAAATAGAGAAGGCAGCTCATATATTGAGGATACAAACCATACAGGGATCATCCCTATGAACAATTAATCAAGCTGCACCTTGCTAGCTGAAGTTTCTCAGCAAAGAGTGAAGCACAAGTAAAAAGCAGTGAAGTCCTGCTAGGCAATGCAGCAGAGAGAAAATAAAACATCCCTGTCTCCAGGCTGGCCTTGGCCCTTCAGAAGTCTTTACAACTTCTCTCAAGGGATGCACATCATCAAGGAAATCTGCCTGGAAGGGAATGAAGAGTTTTTCTGCTCACTGTACACTGCCTGTGAAACATAATGATGGCTTAGGGGAACAGTGGGGCAGGAAAAAAGTGAATAGTTGGTAGTTTGTGAGTTATTTTGGACAGCAGAAGGGTGATGTCTGTGGTGTGATGCATGGAGAAGCAATAGCTCTGCAATGGGAACGGACACACCCTGCTGTTTTACTCCTAGATCTTGGCTGCAGCAGGAATGCTCCTTTCCCTCACCACAACCCTTTGTAGAGTGCAAGGACAAGCTAGGAGAAGTGCTGAGGAAGGTTTTCTGCCAAGGAAAACATGGTGTTTTCTGGAGGAAGTGGCCCAGGAACCTTCCTTGCCTATCAGGTTATTTCAGGTCTCCTGCTGCTGGGTGTCTGTTTGCCCCTGCACTTCTGGTGTCATGTGCACAGGTCACAGCTGTGTCTCCTCTGCCTTGCTACAGTCACCCAGTAGAGCCCTCAGGCCAAGCATGGAAACTGGCCACAGTGTGCAATTCCCCTCACACCCTCTGACTGTCCTGCAATTGATCCAGCTGGTACACAAGCAAAGAAGCTGAGGAGCACCGACCCTCTACAGACCCCCAAACTCCCCCAGAGCTGCAGCCATGTCTGCCTCCCCACCCACATGTACCTCAGGAGCCCCCATGGCATGGCTTGCATCACTTGTCTTGGCACCTCAGCAGCCTGTCTTCAAGTGAAGGAAACAATGGCACTCAAGATGAGGCTGCTGCACAAAACAGAAATCCTGGCCTCTCCTCCCTTTGTGGCCAAACTGTCTTGGGGCTTTGGGAAGGTCACTGTGACAGACACACCTCTAGGAGATCACAGCCCGGATGGTACAGCCAGTCTAGGGCAGACTGGAGACACTTGCCAGGCTGAGGCTGAAATCTGAAGGCTTCCTAGAGCCACACCAGAAGTATAAACAGCTGCTTTCAATGACATAAAAAATTATCCCAGGGTGCAACTGGTTTCTGGTGCTCTGAGGCTGTCTATGAAGGCACAGATCAGGAACATACCAGAATCTCTTCTCCCCCTGTGGGTATGCTACCTGCCAGCCCCAAAGGGCTGGACATCCCATCGATGATCACACCCACAGCAACAACTGCTCTTTAAAGAGTGTGCTGGAGAACAGGCACAAGTAAGGCAGCGCAAGGCCCACAGGGGTGAGTGGCCAGTGCACAGCCTGGTTTCTGCTCCACCTCTGAGAATTTGCACAGTCTCCAGCTTGCCATCCTCTGAACCCTGGCATGGTTAGGCTGAGCACAGGTAACCTCTCTGAAGCAGGGAGGGCTCATGCATCAGTTCAAGGGTACCATCCAATCTGAGCTGACCAAATCTTGCCTTCCCGCATGTGTTTTGAGTGTACTTTGGGTAATGTAGGCTGCCCCAGTGAGAAAGCTGGCTGCTTTGTAAATATTTCCCCTAATTCCTTGTCTTCCAGCACAGAACTGGGTTTTGGAGCTCATCCCTTTTCCAATCACCTCTCTCCAAGGCCAAATGTGTTTCTTGTCCTTGAAAAGAGTGAAAATGCTTTACCACGTGGTGACACAGCAGTGACCAAGACCACTTTGCTCCATCATGTCCCCCCAGCCACTTGACCTGTCTCTGAGACAGGACACTTTTGCTCATTGTGGTAGTCTCACCTGGGACCTGGCATGCTGGAGGACACTGGGGAAGCAATGCAACCCAGCTATGGAGCCAGGTGTGGGCAGAGGTTACAAGAGCAGCAACCTCTGGGCAGGTCTTGGGAGGCTGTAATCGTATGGGATGGGTGCTCAGCAGTTCTCTTTGTCTCTTGTGATTCTTATCCTTTTCCTGTTTAAGCAAAAGGAGCAATGGGTAGGAACCATGTGGGGTGGATGAGTTCCCAGTTAAGATGCTCCCTGGCTGCACACAGCAGAGCAGAGCAGAAGCAGAGAAGATGGAGGGTCAACAGGTTTCTCAGCCATCTACAGGTATATTCCCCAGCTCCTATGAGCTACCATGACAGCAACATTTGTGAGTCACAGTTCCCCTCCCAAAAGCTGTTACTGCCTGGAAAGCTGCTGAGTTTTCACTGAGTTGAGAGCCCAAACTGGACAAGACAGGACACGCCTGTGGTGGTGTGGGGAGTGAGCGCTAGCAGGCAAGTCACTGCTTCTCACCGTGACAAGCCACAGCAGATGCCCGTTGCAGAGACATTTCACCTATTCTTCAGAGGTTGTTTAGCTGTTGGTGTTTGTTTGTTTAGAGGGGGTTATGTTTTGTTTTGTTTGGTTTCAATTCAATATGTTAAAGCAGGCAGAGAAGTGAAAATTGCCAGTACCATCTGCTGGTAGCAGTCAGCAAAACGTGCTGTTAATGATTGATCTTCTCCTCCCCCTCCCTGTGCTGGAAGATATCCATGTATCTGACAGCCCAAAGACAATCCCGTGCTTGGGACATCACAGCTTCGGGGCAAGCAGGCAAGGAAGAGGTGTCAGTTACCCCAGCTCTTCTTGAACATGCGCTTCACCTGAGAAACTTAAACATCCTAGCATCCTGCCAGTCCTATTTATGGAGATGTTTGGTCACCCAGTCACAAAGCAAGCAGAAGGATGTGATCAGGATCACCTGCCACACTGTCTACTGTACTGAATGCTGCCCATCCTGCGAGGGGACCCCCCCAAGGCCAAGAGAGCTCTGCTTTCCCAGGGGCAGCCTGGGAATGATGAACAGCCAGGCTCATCCTGCCAATTTCTGCAGCAGTGTCCTTGCCAAAAAAGGGTCTAAAGGCGTCTTACAGCAGCACTGCTCCACAGACTCCTGTTTATGGAGCTGAACATTTCATAGACAGGTCAGGAGAGATGAGCAGGGAGTTTCCCATTGCCCCTGCAGACCACAACAACTTCAACTCCTTCAGCAGATGCTCCACTTCTCCACGCAGGATGGAGTGTGTCAGTACAACCCCCAGCCTGGCCACCCGCTGCCATCCCTCTCCCCCCAGCCCAGTGCAGCCCTTCCTAACTACTCGCCAGTCAGGCAGAGAAATAGCAGTGTATGAAACTGCTTCTTTGTAGTCCAATTAACCTCTGCACTAAGCTCTTATCTCCGCCTGTTAGGATGAGGAAGCACGTGGCTAAGTGATTTACTGGGAAGCGAGCAGGGGCACGAACAAGAGGCGAAGCAGAGGGTCAGTCACTGAAGTGTCAGCTCGCGGCTCGCAGCCGCTGGAGATGCTCTGTAGAGCAGGCAGCCCTCCTGCACCCAGCTGTCTGCAAACCCTTCTCCTGCAATACCTGGGGTGAATGCATAACAGGACAGCTCCGCACTCTCTCTCTGCTGAATCGATTGTTGCTGCTTCTCCCCTCTTCTTTCTCCCTTCCCCCAATGAATATTCCCCTCAAAAAATATATTTTTGCCATGTGTCGAGAAAAAAAAATACAGTGCAATTACACATTTTTATAGCATACCTTTCATAGCTTATCGCAAAGCTCTGCACATAAAAAAATGAATTGCATAAATTTTAAAGACATGTAATACATACACAGTTAAAATCATGCCGCAACAGCAATAGAAAACAGGTGTGTGCTTAAAGGGAGATTTAAACCAGGGACGTGAGTTGCACACAGGAGCTGCGGGGGTGAAGCAGCCAGGCAGAGAGGAGCTGCAAGCATATACTGATTACTAGGATGGAGAGAGAGGCTGTAAATCTCAGTAGCAAAACAGCAAAACAGGCATCCAAGAGGAGGGCAGGAGGATAAGGGTAAGTACCTGGGAATTTGAATCCTTGCAGGAAGAACACTCTGCAGAGATTGAGTCTCCAGAGACTGAGCTGGACAGGGAAGAGCCCAAAGCTCAAAGCAGAATATCCTGGGGAAATTCTACCCCATAGGGATGCAACTTTAACTAGTGCCCTTATGTTCCTGTAAAACTTCAGGGACAGGTGTGTACTGCTACATACAATGCCAGCCCTCCAACTGTTCAGATTTCTGCTCCGCTGTATCCTGGTGTGATGGAGGCTGGGCAGTTTTGCAGAACTGTAGATGGACCAGTACCTGAACTTGTGCCCTAGAAAAGCAGCCAGAGGAGGTTGCTGGGACCTCTCAAAGAAGTATCTACCCAGTTCACTACGGCTTGGAACTAGGATGGAAGGATAAAGCCGACCAGTTTAGTCCAAGTAAACCTGTGCTCAGGCGTAGGCTTGTGCTGCATCCCGAGACACCCATGAGAAACCAGTATTGGCATTTCACAATGATCAACCCCCTACCAGCTTGCAGCAGAGATGTGCTCAGCCTCCCTTCTGAGAGGTGTGCTCTCTGCCCTGGCAGCAAGTTCCTCTGACTGACACTGGACAGAGAAGCTGGCCTTGGTGTCCATCCAGGAGGGAACCCAATACCACTTGCAACATGGACCAGTGGGATTCACCCTCCCAAGCCAGTGCAAATCCCTGCCAGACAGAACAGTGGACAGCCCTCTGCATGCTCTGGGCTTGGCTGTGAGCAGAAGTAGACAGAAAGGCACGCTAGCATGACCTTGCATGCAGCACAAGAAATAGATATTACGATCCACGCTCTGTTCTTATCCAGGCCAAGATGATATTTCAGGGATGCTCAGTGGCATCCCGTAAGTAGAGACATCACAGTCACCCCCAGCTCAGTCTGTCACCTGAGGTGGAGCAGAAGCTGAAGGAGGCTGAGATAACTGACACACCTCCACAGGAACCACACCATGCTTTAAAATGTAAACTTCCTCAGCCCTGACCTCCACACCTTCACACCAGTGTGGTCCCCCGGCTGTGCCACACACCTGCATTTCCAGATGTTCATGCCCCAGAGTGTGGCAGCCCACCAGCAGGGCTGAGCCAGGACCCTTGGAGAGTCCCAGCCACGACCCACGCAGCACACAGGGATGCCCCATGAATAGGGCTGGCCGGAAGACACTGCAAACCTTAAATGTGCAGTTTGAAAATCACTCCAAAAAGCTGTGGCAACCCATGGAAAACTTTTGAGAGTCAAAAAAATGGAAAAACAAAGAACTGAAAAACAGTCCGTTTCTGAACAGGAGCCCCAGAGGGTATTCTTCAAAAAGCAGCCTCTGAAGCAATGGAAAGATTGAGATCTAAGACACTCACATATTTTAAAATGTCTCTTTCCAGGATAGCTGTCCTGGTAAGCCTGCATGATGAGTTCTACCCTGGACCCAAGATACACTACGATTATGGGGTTTTTTAATCACTATCATTAATTTGTTAAAACTGCTATGACACATGTTGGTTACAAGCCAGCATTTTTCTACTGAAAGCTGTTTTGGCAGGAAGTTCTTGACTGGCTTATGCACCTCGGGAATCCCAGCCACTAAGAAAGCCATTAAAATGAATATGAGCATTCATGGGGATACTTGACAACTGTCACAACTTCTGCAGGATGGCCCACTGCATCCCAGCAGCCTGCTCCCCGCGGGTCCCCGGGTTCCTTGTCATGCCACACTGCTACACTGGAGACCGACAGTAATCCTGTCTTTGCAGCATGCTCCCTGCATTTCTGATTCTACCAGGTAAGATCTGTCTGTGCTGCCAAATACAGACTAGCCCTAAGAAGGATTAAAGAGCTGATGATCCAGCAGCACCCGCCTGCCCATGCTGGTGGAAGAAGACAGTGGTTTGGAGCAGAGCAGAGGATTCCTGCACCACTGAAATAATAGGAAATGTTTGCAAAGCAAGAAAACTCATCATGAGTGAGACTTCCCTGTGCCTTGCAGGTGGTCCCTCCACCCTTCACCAAGCTGTTCTCAGCTCAGCATGGTGCTTCTCTGCAGGATAGATAACACCACACAGTCCCTTGTTTCTTTTTGTTGCTCTTCCCAGCAACACCCTGGGCTTTGTGAAGCTGAAAGCTCTATGCTAACCTCACCCTTGCTCCTTCCTCTCTGCCCCATCTCTGTCCCATGTCTCCCAAGCTCTGCTCCCTGGAAACTCCAACCTTGCTTGCAGCTGGCACAGTCAAGAAGTCCCTTATTGTTGGTACCCCAACCACCACTTTGGAAAGGAACCGACATACAGGTGTAGAAAAGTGCAAACAGACAAAACAGACACCATTCATCACAGAAGAGTTTGCTTCACTCTCAAGAGCTCAGATAGGAAAATTTATTTCCTGGCTTTCAAAGTGGGGGTTTTAGTCAGTGTTATTTAAGCTTTCAGTGAGAACCTCTAGAAATCAATCTATGACCCTTTCTACCAGCCAGATGGGTCACAACCAACTTGTCTCAACCCTACCACCTCCCACGTCTTTTGACTCATCTCCCCACCACCCCCTTCTCATCCCTACCACTCCAGCATCCACGTGTGGTCTCCTCCTGACTCGCTCCCTGTCCCTCATCAGCTACTGCAGTGACCCAGCTCCTCTTCCCATCCCTCCCCTCCCCTTCTCTCCCCACTGATCCTTCTCCTGTGCTACTGGCAGCTCCTCATGGTCCTCTCAAGGCTCAACACTGGGATCTTCTCCTCCTTTTGCCCTCTCTCCAGCGATTTCAGCTATTTGTCCAGGGACATTTCTCACATCCAGCCTAGAATCATTGGCACTGTCCTGCTGATTAATCCCCTCAGTGACAAGGCTGTGCCCATGGTGTGGTATGGAGGTCCCAGGGAGAAGCCTTGCCTCCTGGGACAGGACAAACCCTGGAAAAATACTGAAGACATAGTTCATGTCTACTGAGATATCCTTCAGCTCTCCTGTCCCAATCTACATAAGCTCTGCTGGGGCTTGGTGCTGAGTACGGAACACATTGCAAAAAGGCCTCACCTGGGACATGCCTGTTCAGAGACATACCTGCACCCCTCTGCTCCCCCACTTTCCATGGAGCAGGTGGTCTCACATCTCTCTGAGGGGCAGCTTGGGATATATGGGCATGACAGCAGCTAGCCCGTGGCCACAGGTCTCTGTGGGTGCCTGACACCATTGTTCTTTGCAACACAAAGCAGGACAATCCGCAGCGTGGTCTGCTGCTGGGATTCAGGGAAGCTTTGAGGAGATACCAAACACTGCAGCAGTTAAGCTCTGCGAACAGCTTCCTTCTGTACCACTTTGCTCATTGTAACTAAAACCCAGTCTGATAAAGCTGTTGGAGATCCAGGTGTTTTTTAAGACAATTTTAAGCTCACATTCTTCTGGTGTACTGGAAACTCAGCCTGTGCACCATGGGAAAAAAAAAAAAAAAAAAAAAAGCTGACACTCAGTGGTCCCAGAGTTACAGAGCAGTATAAAGCCACGGCTTAGACACCTCTCAGGGGTGAACTGCCAGACCTAGATTAAAATATAATGTATGGGAGAGCAATGTCAACTCCGTCTCTGCATTGGCCATGGGCCCACAGCATGTGGCGGGACTCAAACCTGCTGTTATACACATGGGGGCCCAAGCAAACACCCACGGAGCTGCACTGATTCACCAAGCCCTCCTCTTCTGTTCACCGTCTGGCTTTGATTTCAATCCCCCCATGAAAGATGTGGGGGTGGGCAGGGGGCCTACACTGCAAATGAAAGATTGCTACACGAGGGCCTCCCAACTGTGCATTTCATTTTGTTGTCAGGTCTCTGAGATCTCCAAAAGCTGGTTATTTCAGGGCAATCCCACCTGAGTGCGCTGGCGACTATCCGCAGGTAGGATCCATCTCGGTGGCAGGCATGGGTGAGAGAGTGACAC